>NC_143575.1:262220043-262536037 GCF_048544385.1 Mastigoproctus giganteus
GAATTGTTAGTACTGTACTGCCTACTCAATGACGTTCGCTTGCCAAGTCAACAGTATCACTCACTTTGAAGAAATATACGACTTTGTGAATTTCTTTTCTGCTTTCATTCATATATACACGAAAGAAAATTTATGATTAACGTATGTTACTTTTCAGGAAAAAAAATAAATATAAGAGCATATATTGATTTGAATACCAGCCGGTATTCAAATAAACAAATTCCAATCCTGCAACTTTATTTACAATAAAATAAAATAAAATATATAGTAGTCTAAAACTGATGTGATTTTATTTACCATAAAATACAAAAATATAAAATATGATGATAAAAGCGATAAAAACAATTAATAAAATACTGTAACGACTGTAGCTTTCGGAGATAGCGATCCCCTTTCTCAACAGCATATTTCTGCTGTGTGGCACATCCTTAAATAGCAGATCCACGGCACTCGTCACATGGTTCCTCGGGAGTAAGGCCGGAATTTCCCATTTATGCACCGGAAATGGCTCGGGAGCGCACTAGCTGAAACCGTTCATCTCGCCCAAGAACCACAGTTTCCAAGAGGGGAAACTGTGGAAACGTACACCCTTGTCTCTGTTAATGGAATTGCTAGCTGCCCCAATACGTAAACTCTCAAGCCATTTACGGTCCCAGAACCTCTGTGCATGATCCGTGATGACAGCATCCTCCGGGGAGATTTGATGTTGCTTCTCCCAAAAATGTTCTGCCACGGCATATTTTCCATAATTTGCGGACTTTATTGCACTCATATTCCTACAGACGGTCTTTCAGTCATCGCCCCGTCTCACCTACGTAACACACCCCACAATCCGAGCATTTAATCTCGTAAACCACCCCACTGTTGGCTTCTTTCGTTATGGGCTCTTTGACACAAGATATCACTGTGTACAACCTCCGTCCCGGGAATTGCACACAGCATATCTGGCACCCCCGAATTACTCATGCAATGTGGTCTGAAAGGCCCGGATAGTAGGGAATGTATGCAGTGCTCACAGGGGCGAACGGCTCAGTACAGGTGGACTCCGCTCCTCTAATAATTCTGTCCAACACCCTCTGGGGGTAGTCACATTTCTTGAGGTCTGCCGTGACACGAATAATTTTGTTATCTCTGTCCTCGGAGGTGCTACAGTGGGACCACACCCTATCTACTAAAGCCTTGACAACACTACCCTTGTGTTGGCTGGCTTGTGCCGAGGTATAATGAGTATATTGACCTCGGCACATGGGCTTTCTAAACACCTTGGTCTTGATCCTACAACCATCGCTAATAACCAACACGTCAAGGAATGGTAGGGTTCCCTCTGCTTCCACCTCCGAAGTAAATTTAATAAAAGGGGAGAAGCTATTAAGTACATCAAGTATCTGAACCTCCCTCCCCTTTTGTATAATGATGAATGTGTCATCAACAAATCTTTTCCATTTAAGCATGGGAAATTCCAAACCCTCAAAAATTCGAACTTCCAACTCTTCCATAGCTAAGTTAGCCACTATGGCACTAATGGGGGAACACATGGCTGTGTCATGGATCTGCTTATACATGACATCTTGGAAAACCATGGTGGTACTGGATAAACAGAACTCCACACCCTCACAAAAATATGATTTCACCAGACGATGAAATCATAGTCTTACCCGCGGACAAGGGTAGAGCCACAGTTATTTTAGACAAGGAGCAATGTTTTAATAAAGCTTTGGAATTATTGCAAGATACCACTACGTACAAAATTGTCCCTAGAAATCCATTGGTTAGTGTGGAACGACAAGTGAATAACCTTATACAGCATTGGCACAAGTCAGGAAGGGTATCCAAGGAGGTATATTGGTTATTACATGCTGCTGGATGCCGCTTACCCAGATTCTACGGGCTCAACAAGATACATAAAGCGGGTGTACTACTCAGGCCAATTGTATCATTTGTAAGTAGTCCCACATAAGCTCTATCAAGGTACCTAGCCAAGTTGATCGCACCCATAGTAGGACTTTCCAACTTGGTTATCAAGAATAGCAAAGAGTTTGTGGATTTTATAAAAGGGCAGACTATACGAGAAGACGAGATTGTGATTTCTTTTGATGTTACATCATTGTTCACTTGTATCCCTATTAAATTCGGAGTCCAGTGTGTCAGAATGGCATTAGAAAAGGAAGTTTTGTTAAGTACTAGGTCTCTCTTAGTGTTAATGATATTTGTGAGGCTGTGGAAAACCATAGTGGTAATATCCAATACCACAATGGTTTTCCAAGATGTCATGTATAAGCAGATCCATGACACAGCCATGTGTTCCCCCATTAGTGCCATAGTGGCTAACTTAGCTATGGAAGAGTTGGAAGTTCGAATTTTTGAGGGTTTGGAATTTCCCATGCTTAAATGGAAAAGATTTGTTGATGACACATTCACCATTATACAAAAGGGGAGGGAGGATCAGATACTTGATGTACTTAATAGCTTCTCCCCTTTTATTAAATTTACTTCGGAGGTGGAAGCAGAGGGAACCCTACCATTCCTTGACGTGTTGGTTATTAGCGATGGTTGTAGGCTCAAGACCAAGGTGTTTAGAAAGCCCATGTGCCGAGGTCAATATACTCATTATACCTCGGCACAAGCTAGCCAACACAAGGTTAGTGTTGTCAAGGCTTTAGTAGATAGGGTGTGGTCCCACTGTAGCACCTCCGAAGACAGAGATAACAAAATTATTCATGTCACGGCAGACCTCAAGAAATGCGGCTACTCCCAGAGGGTGTTGGACAGAATTATTAGAGGAGCGGAGTCCACCCGTACTGAGCCTTTCATACCACATTGCACGAGTAATTCGGGGGTGCCAGATATGCTGTGTGCAATTCCCGGGACGGAGGTTGTACACAGTGATATCTTGTGTCACAGACCCCTTAACGAAAGAAGCCAACAGTGGGGTAGTATACGAGATTAAATGCCCGGATTGTGGGGTGTGTTATGTAGGTGAGACAGGGCGACGACTGAAAGACCGTCTGGGGGAATATGAGTGCAATAAAGTCCGCAAATTATGGAAAATATGCCGTGGCAGAACATTTTTGGGAGAAGCAACATGAAATCTCCCCGGAGGATGCTGTCATCAAGGATCATGCACAGGGGTTCTGGGACCGTAAATGACTTGAGAGTTTACATATTGGGGCAGCTAGCAATTCCATTAATAGAGACAAGGGTGTACGTTTCCACAGTTTCCCCTCTTGGAAACTGTGGTTCTTGGGCAAGATGAATGGTTTCAGCAGCGCGCTCCCAAGCCATTTCCGGTGCATAAATGGGAAATTCCGGCCTTACTCCCGAGGAACCATGTGACGAGTGCCGTGGATCTGCTATTTAAGGATGTGCCACACAGCAGAAATATGCTGTTGAGATAGGGGATCTCTATCTCCGAAAGCTACAGTTGTTACGGTATTTTATTAATTGTTTTTATCGCTTTTATCATCATATTTTATATTTTTGTATTTTATTGTAAATAAAATCACATCAGTTTTAGACTACTATATATTTTATTTTATTTTATTGTAAATAAAGTTGCAGGATTGGAATTTGTTTATTTGAATACCGGCTGGTATTCAAATCAATTAATAATAATAATAGCCCATGGAATATCTCCCTCTGGAATAATTACTTACCATTTTACTACACTGGAGCCTAAACATATCTTCAAGGTTAAGAATGCCCATTACTGGGTGACCTAACGATGTCATATGCCAGTTGACAAGAACATAGAAAATAGAGGTTTCATTTTATTTTATTACTTAGCCAACATACTATGGCTATGTGATCATCAAAATAGGAGAACTTAAAACTTGAAATTCTCATAGCCATGTAATGATTGGGGACATACATGTTCATAAAACAACTGATTCATAATCAGCTAATTAACTTCCTGAAGTTTGTCTATAATTTTTCAGAACATTCTTCATATTGGTTGTTGTTTACTGACTAGTGTTGTTAAATGAATACTGGATAAGCTATCTTATATATATATATATATATATAACTTTCAGGTATCAGAAACGTGCATACAAGCACTGGCTACATGTAGCACAATCATTCATCCTAGAGTGTCTGTTATTTATCCTATACCAAAATCACAGTACATGACTGGAAAACTTTATAATGCACCCGTTGAGCAACAGGTAAATGGTGAGGTTATAAATGAAGATACACATAAAGCAGAATGGTCTTGGAATGTCAGTGGTGTAAACAATATTCATCCTTCCAGTAGAAATGTGTGTACAGTTTTCCAACCTGCTTCAAATAATGAGCCAACATCGACTCCAGAACCAAGAGAACATATTTGTGAAATTAGTGCAGTTACTACTTCTGAAGAGAAAGAACCAGGTGAAGAAGTCGAAGAGGAAGAAGATGCAGTGGAAGAAGAAGAGGAAGCAGTAGTAGAAGAAGTTGAAACAGAACCAGTAGAAGAAGAAGAAGAAGAAGAAATGGCAATTGCTCCACAAGGAGAAATGATTGTAAGAATGCTTTCTGAGAATGATGAAGAGATAGTACCCGATGAAGAAGCAGAGGATGAGGAAATAGAAGGTGAGGAAGAGGAAATGGAAGATGAAGAAGAGGAAGAGGAGGAGGAAGCAAGCGAAATAGAGGAGGAGGAAGAAACTCATAAAGTAGTTGAAACAAATGGTCCAACTTTAGTGAATGATGACTCACACACATCCTCTGCTAATCCACCTCTCATACTGCCCCATTGTCCTGTTTACTCCGATGCCATAATCGTTTCCACACCAGATACTATCATTGCAGACTCATCTCCACATGTTGTTAATGATGTAAATCAAGGTGAACCAAAGGAAAATGGACTAGAAAGACATCCTGAAGCCAGATTTGTGGAAACATCTGAATCGGAAGAGAAAACAGATAAAGTGTGCTCTAGTTTTGCAGGAAAAAGTGAGAAAAGGCTATTAACATCAGATGGCACCGATGAAGGAGAAATAGCAAAGAAAAGGAAAATAGAAGTAAATGCAGCAACACAGGTATGTTTATTTATAGTATATAATATAATATTGTCAATTAATCAGTAAAATCTATTAATTTTGTTAAACTTCATTGTCAATTAAATTGTACTTTTAACTAAATACATATAACGACTTAGATTACAAACGTAGCATAATTAATTAATTCATAACTTCATATGGAAGTTATATAAACGGAACTCGTAGATAATACTTTATACTGTAAAATATATATAGCGTTATAACTGTGTTGGGATACAAGTTTAGGATTATAATTTTGTACTGAAATTGAAATTTTATTGAAATTAAATCAAAATCATGACTCAGACCAGAGCAGCAAAGCAAAAGGCTCAAGTTAATGTGAGTTCTGTGGCTCAAAGGAGAACTGAGGGGGGAAGTTGCCCTCTGAATCACAGCCTTTTAAAATGCATTGCTTGCATGATGTTTGTGGAGCGATCGGGTATGGGACATGATATTGCCATGGGGAATATCTTTGTGTGTGTGCAATGCAAGGAGTGTAACAAAATCAGGCGAAAACTGAGCGTTATTATGAGCCTATATGAGAGCTTGAAAGACAGGGTGGATGCCCTCGAAAGATCTAAATTGAGGGGCCCATCAAGTTCTCAGCTGCCCACATCAACGCCAGAGCTTGCACTTGGTCAACACGCAACACAGCCCCAACCCCCAAGGCAGAATGCGCTGGTCCCACAGGAACTAGTAGTTGTTGGTGACTCTATTTTCAGGGAAACAGGGAACATGCTTTGTAAAAAGGATAGGTGGAACAGGACCAGGGTATGTCTGCCAGGGGCAATGGTTGATGACGTAGAGCGGATATCATCTTTTAAGGGCACAAAAGGTGATGTACACGTTGGCACTAATGATATTAAGAGTAGGAGACCGGCAGAATTACTTAACAAGTACAGGTCACTGTTGAAAAAAAAGCCGTAATTACGGTTGAATTTGAAAGCGTCTGCAATTCTGCCCAGACACGATAGGAGGGAGAATATGATGAGAGCCTTGTCGATCAATTCGCTCCTGGAAAGGTTGTGCAAGGCTCAAGGGGTAGAATTTTTTTCAGCCTGGTCTGTACTTGTTCACAGGAGAGACTGCTTCTACAGGGATGGGATATACTTAAATAGAAAGGGTGTAAGAATATTTGCTGATGCTATCGAGGCAGTGTTAGGTGGGTCGGAAAACTGCTAGCTTGGGGGGGGATACAAGGACTAATAGATTAACAGTAGCCACCAGCAGGTGAAAGTGATTCTTGCACTGCTTCTATTAAAATGAGCAGAAACCTGGAAAACAAGATGCATGGATATTTCAGAGACTGCTGGGAGTCATTGCGGTACAAGTAAACACATGGGTTTTGTTAGGGTAGCTAAGAATAGGGACAGGTGCATGTATACTTGCTTGTACACCAATGCTAAGAGTTTGGTTAATAAATTTGATGAATTTGAGGTATTGCTCAAAGCATCAAAGGCGGATATTGTTGGGATATCAGAGACGTGGTGTCACACAGATATAAGGAATGCAGAACTGGAATTTGGGGAGTACAAGGTCAACAGAAAGGATAGGAAGGGAGAAGGGGTTATGCTATTAGTTAAGAAACACATAAAATCCAAGGAAGTGAAGCCAGTCGACATCGCTGAACAGTGCAGTGTCGAATCAGTTTGGTGTGACATAAGCATTGAGAGATCAAAATTGAGAGTAGGAGTGTGCTATAGGCCTAATGACTCTGATGAGTATAATAAGAAACTTTAGGGGAAATAGAGTGAGCCAGTAAATCTGAGAGTCGTCTTATAATCGGGGATTTTAATTTCCCAGATATTGACTGGAATTTGTGGGTTGGTCACTCACACACTAGCAAGACTTTTGTGGATTTATTGGATGATTGTTTTCTACATCAGCATGTTCGGGAGGCAACTAGTAATACTCTTGATTTGATTATCAGTAGTGATTCTTCTTGAATTAAGAATCTGCAGATAAAGGAACCACTAGGTGGCAGTGATCACAGTGTGCTGAAGTGGGATTTACTCAAAGAACTAACTACCATCAGGGGTAAAGGGAAGGGTTATTGTTTTCGTAAAGACGACTACGATGGTCTGAGACAGTATTTAAATTCTATACAGTGGGACCAACTGATGATGTTACCAACAGCAAATTCAAAATGGGAAGCATTCAAAGAACTTATCTGGGAAGCTACTAGGCTTTACACACCAACTAAGAAATATTGTTCAAGGTTTAGGCCTAAATGGATGTCAGATGAACTAATGAGACATATGGCAGAGAAGAAAAATGCATGGGATACATATAAATTAACACGTGACAGAGAAGCCTATGATAGATATAAGTTGATCTGTAACCAAGTAATAAAGGAGGTTAGACAGGAGAAGGCAGATTACGAGAAATATTTGTTAAGGGATGCAAAATAAAACAGCAAAGAATTCTTTACTTACATAAGCTCTAGAAGGAAGGGGATGAATCAGATTGGTCCACTTGATATCGATGGTTCAACTGTTGATGATCCTGCTCAAGTAGCTAACAAGCTAAATGAATATTTTGCATCGACATTCACACATGAGGAGTTATTCGGCGAGGGGAATTCCAGAGGTGTATTCAACTCTGGCACTTAACTAGAGAATCTTGTAATAACTGAGAGTAAAGTGGAGGACAAATTGTCGAAGATAAACACAAGAAAGGCACCTGGGGTGGATGGGATCTATCCAGTTATATTAAAGGAGGCAGCAAAGGAAGTAAGCAAACCCTTAGCCATAATTATGAGAGCTTCCTTGGACTCAGAGGAGAGGTACCCATAGACTTTAGATGTGCAAATGTGACCCCAATTCACAAAGGAGGATCAAAGGCTAACATAAGTAATTATAGACCTGTGAGTTTAACTTTTGTTCCAAGAAAATTAATGGAGGCACTGGTTAAAGAAGCACTGCAGGATCATCTAGACAAGACTTCAGTTATAGCTCAGATACAGCATGGTTTTGTTAAGGGGAAGTCTTGCCTGACCAATTTGATTGGATACTATGATGCAGTCACAAAAGAACTGGATGCAGGAATAACTTTGATATATACTTGGATCTTAGAAAGGCTTTTGATACTGTTGCACATGGAAGACTGCTGCAAAAATTGGAGCAGTGTGGCATTGGAGGCAAATTGCTGCTATGGATAAAGGGGTGGTTGAGGGGGAGAAGACAGAGAGTGGTAATCAATGAATACTGCTCATCATGGACTAATATTATTAGTGGAGTCCCTCAGGGTTCAGTGTTGGGTCCATTATTGTTTTCTGTATTTATAAATAATATTGATGATGGTATATCAAGCTTAATGTCCAAGTTTGCAGACGAGACAAAGGTTGGCAGGGTTGTTAAGGACACTACTGATGCTATGCTGCTGCAACAGGATCTGGAAAGGTTGATCAGATGGGCTGAGAGGTGGCAAATGAAGTTTAATATTAACAAATGTAAAGTACTACATATGGGAAACAGCAACCCCAGAGCAGTGTATCAACTCTGTGGTACTACACTGACAGTGGTAGAGAATGAAAAGGACCTGGGGGTAATTGTGCAGCAGATATGAAGTTCTCTGAGCAGTGCAGACAGGCTGCAAGAGTAGCTCATGGTGTCTTGTCAATGATATACATGAATTTTTCTAGCAGGGATAAGGATGTGATTATTCCCTTGTATAAGGCAATGGTCAGGTCACACCTTGAGTACTGTATACAGGTCTGGAGGCCTCATTTCAAGAAGGATGTAGAGCTGCTGGAACGAGTACAGAGAATAGCAATAAGATTAGTGAATGGAACAAAGGGGTGCTCTTACGAAGAAAGGCTTAAGTTTTGCAAATTACAGTGTCAGGAGACTAGGCACCAGCGAGGTGATCTGATAGAGGTGTATAAAGCCTTGAATGGTTTGAGCATGCATGCTCAGTGCTGATGGGATTCTTTCTCTTGCTCAGAATAATAACCCGAGAGGGCATAAATTCAAATTGAGGATAGACAGATGTAGGATAGATGTGTGGTGGAAATTTGTCTTCAGCCAGCGGGTAGTTGGTTGGTGGAACAGATTTTCATCCCTTGTTGTGGAAGTTGATAGCCTATATAAATTTAAGGCTCAGCTGGACAGGTATTTCGAACGAATAGCGGGGTGAAGTGGGAGGTTTTTTTTTGGCTGATGTTGCATAAGCTTGCTTTCTTGCATCATATGCCTCTACTAATGCTAATGCATCTGGTATTAGACAGATTAAATATTGCATCCTTTGTTGAATTATATGTTTGACTAAGTCTTATTTTATAGTTAATTTAATTCTTATTGTTTGTTCTTATTAGAAAAGAGAGTAACAAGAGTAAAGTAATAAGAATTTCATTGCAAAGTATAGTTTAATTAGAAATTTTCTATTACTGCTCTTACATTTTGTGTAAATTGACATATTTAGTCTAGAGAGTAAAGTAAGGTGCTTAAACTTATCCAACAAATGAAGTTACATTGCTTTAAGGCCCACTATCAGAAGTTTGAATTTATATCAACATTATCTCTTGGGACAGCTTTCTGCTTGATTTATTTGTTTTACATCTGACCCAAATATTGTTGTTTTCTTAATGGTTGAAATTTCACTATGAAAGCAGTCATGGATGGTTCCATTTCTTTGAATTAATTAATTAAACTTGATAAGTGTATAATTGAAAACCCATCTGTTTGCTTTTTATTAAATTCAGTAGTAATTAACCTTTCTTTCAGAAGTGAACATGTTGATTTACATTTTACATGTTGGACTCTGAGGAGTATGTACATATATCTATGATTTTGAGTAAGAAATTGCACTATCAGCCATTTTCATCCAGCTGTGATCTTTTCTAAATTTGAGCTACAGAAGTTGAAATTGAATTAATACTTCTGCTGCTGGCTTTTCCAACGACTGTTTCGACCACACAGGATTCAGTCAATCTGGATTAGAAAGGGCAGGAACATTTTTGGGCTTTCTTCTTTCTACGACTGGATTAACTAGTTCCTGGTGAAGGTTGCTTGACAGAAATATCCAGTTTAACTTTTGTCAAACTAGAAGAAAAAGTTGCAAAAGTAGGGTGGCTTTCACTCCAAGTCGATAAAATCCAAAGCTGCATATTTGCATAATGACTTAGTGAAAGTTAGCATTATTAGTGAAATATAATGCAGGCTTATACAACATCAGTCAAAAAAAAAAAAAACAAACACCACTTCCCATTTCATCTATCCATTCATTCAAAACGTTTGTCCAGTTCCTTGAATTTATTTAATCTATCAACTTCCACAATGACAAATAGAAGTTTGTTCCAGCAAGCAACACCCCCCCACCGGCTAAAGGCAGATTTCTACACATCTATTCTACAACTGTTTTTTTTCTCAATTTGAATTTATGCCACCTCAAGTGGGTAATCTAAGCAGGAGGAAGAATCCCATCAGCATTGAGCTTGCTTAAGCCATTCAAAGCCTTATACACCTCAATCAGATCACCTCGCAGGTGCCTAATCTCCAGATTCTGCAATTTGCAGAACTTGCTTCTTTGGTAAGAGCATCCCTTTGTTTCTCTCACTAATGTCTTTCATCTGTCTGCCTACATCTGTCTTTCCTCAATTTGAATTTATGCCCTCTCAGGTGATTATTCTGAGCAAGAGGAAGAATCCCATCAGCATTGTGCATGCTCAAACCATTCAAGGCTTTATACACCTCTATCAGATCACCTCGCTGGTGCCTAGTCTCCAGACACTGTAATTTGCAAAACTTAAGCCTTTCTTCGTAAGAGTACCCCTTTGTTCCATTCACTAATCTTGTTGCTCTTCTCTGTACTCGTTCCAGCAGCTCTACATCTTTCTTAAAATGAGACCTCCAGACCTGTATGCAGTACTCAAGATGTGGTCTGACCAATGCCTTATACACGGGGATAATCACCTCCTTATCCCTACTAGCAAAATTCCTGTATATCATTGACAAGACACCATGAGCTGCTCTGACAGCCTGTCTCCACTACCAGAAAACTTCATATTTATTTGCACAATTACCCCAGGATTTTTTCATTCTTCACTACTCTGAATACAGTACTGCATAGTTGGTGTGTTACTCTGGGGTTACTTTGCATTTGTCAATGTTAAACTTCAGTTGCCACTTCTCATCCCATCTGCCTAACATTTCTAGATCCTGTTGCAGAGCGTACTGTCATTACTTTCATTAACAATCCTGCCAACCTTTGTACCATCTGCAAACTTGGACATTAAGACTAATATACCTTCATCAACAATATCATTGATAAATATAGAAAACAACAATGGGCTCAATACCGAACCCTGGGGGACTCATTAGTCCACGAAGAGCAGTGTCCATTGATTACCGCTATCTGTCTTCTCCCACACAAATGTCCTTTCATTCATAGCATCTTGCACTTAATGCCATATTGCTCTAATGTGTACAGTAGTCTTTCATGTAGAACAGTATCAAAAGCTTTCCTGAAATCCAAGTACAGGTAGCTCTCTTTTTGCACTGGTCCGATTTGTGCCAATTCGCAGTAGTGCCAATCACTAACGACAACGCTATTTTTATTATTTTATTTATTTATTTATTTTTTTTTTTTTTGCAATTTTTTTATAAATTGAAAGTTTAAAGTCATCAGACAAAATTTATCGGCATCATACTGTTCTATGTATCATGCACTGTTCATGTGATTTAGGACAATCTGAGCCAATCAACAATTAGTGCATTCGTATCAGAGACAAGGAAGATTCCCGCCCTCAAAAGTAACCACATCCATGAGTGGTTACTTTTGAGGGCTTACTTATGTAATTTAATAAAGTTATTGCATTGTTTTGTAACAAATTATCCAAAACAATGCAATAACTTTATTAAATTACATAAGTTACTTTATTAAGTAATCTAAAAGTTATGATTCATCGTTTTTGGCTAAAAATATGACTTTAAATCTTTAACATGCATTATATAATTATTTGTATTTAATTAAGCAAGTTTTTGAACTTTTTGGTAACTTATAATTTTGGAGAACAAGTTTTTGCAAGGTACTGATGTAGCTAAAACATTGAATTCCTTTACAGATTGAGCGGTGTTTGGATAAAAATGTCCCACCTCCTGTTTATATTTCTTAAATGCAATATCACCTTATAAATATTAATAGAAAATTGTTACCAAATGTAGTGTCATGGGTTGGGGGGAATGTTTTTGATTCAAAAGTCAGTCTTCAGTTGATTAACCACTCTCTTTAGCTGTGAATACAGCTAAATACAGTTTATTTTTGTTCAAGTGGTGCAAAATGCAATCTAATCATGCATTTTCAAAAAATAAGGATGAGTATAATGTGTATTCCCCTGACCATATCTGGTCATCCTGGAGCATAAACAGAAAATTAAGTTTTTTATTGAAGGGGAGGGAATGCAGGAAGTAGATGTAGTATTTCACAGTAATGAAGTTTTCATATGCACTGAATGCTGTGTTTAATAATTCACATTGTTTATCATAAAACAATCTTTCTCTGAGTTGTGCTGATCATGCAGGAGTGTTGTTCAGAAATGTTTCCCAATAGTGAATAGCAAAAAAAAATACTTTTGTGCAAGAACAAAAAGAGTAGACATTGTTAATGAAATTGCACAGAAAGAAAAAGAAGAGGTAGAAATGACTCTGAAAAATGTGCCATTTTCAATTGCTACAAGTGGCAGTAAACGAAGCCATTCTAAACTATATCCACATGTGGTGTCACTGCCATAACTTCTGCCAACCACTGGATGCTAAAGCTAAAAGAGATCCACCTCCATAGCTGGATGAAGATGATAAGTAGAAACATTGAACGTACTGCATTAAGTGTGGCACAGGATAAAGTCACTTGTGTGCAGGCCTTAGGCAGAGGGATCAGTTCAAAAAGTCAGAGACAGTCTCCCATGGACAGTAATGGAGTAAATAGCAATGTCTCTTGTATGACTGTAGCAACTGAAGGGCAAGATCACCCAGTCCAACTATCTGGAAGTACTTCCTGCACAACTGCAATAGTGATCACCCAGAAAGGAAGAAGCCAATGCATGAAGTTGAGCATCAAAATGAATACATTCATCATGCGAGCATACTGTGAAGTAACAAAGCTAGAGATAGACGTGACAGTGTTCAGGATAAGACTACACTCCAAGTGGTTGAACGGTTCCCAAGTGTTTGGGTCACTGAACAGCAAATAGCAGACCAGAGACAGACCATCGTAAAGAAGAACCTGATAGTTCCTGATCTTGCAGGATTTGCGCAGCGAACTACAAACAACAACGAATACAAACTCAACGGAACCAACAAGAACCACAATGTTGAAGATCCTGCTCAGAAAGCTGATAATCTGAATGAGTATTTTGCATCTACATTCACACATGAGGAGTTATTAAGGGAGGGAAATGCCAGAAGTTTATCAACTGTAACAGGGTGCTTAATGATTTTGTAATAACTAAGAGCAAAGTGGAGGAGAAATTGTTGAAGTTAAACATAAGAAAGGCACCTGGAGTGGATGGAATCTATTCAGTTATATTAAAGGAGGTGGCAAACCCTTAGCCATAATTATGAGAGCTTCCTTGGACTTAGGAAAGGAACCCATGGACAGGAGATGTGCAAATGTGACCCTAATTCACAAAGGAGGATCAAAGTGCGACACAAGTAATTACAGACCTGTTAGTTTAACTTCTGTTACAGGGAAAATAATAGAATCACTGGTTAAAGAAGCATTGCAGGATCATCTAGGCAAGACTGCAGTAATAGTTAAGACACAGCATGGGTTTGTTAAAGGGAGGTCTTGTGTCACCAATTTGATTGGATGCTATGATGTGGTCACAAAGGAACTGAATATCCAAAAATAAATTGATATCATATACTTGGATTTCATGAAAGCTTTTGACACTGTTACGTATGGAAGACTACTGTACAAATTGGAGAAGTATAGTATTGAGGGTAAGTTGCTACAATGTATAAAAGAATGGTTGAATGGTAATCAATGGATGCTGCTCTTTGTGGAATAATGTTATATATTTATCAATGATATTGATGAAAGTATATCAGGCTTAATGTTGAAGTTTGCAGATGATACAAAGGTTGGCAGGATTGTTAATGACAATGGCAGTACACTACTGCAACAGGATCTGGAACATTCGAGCAGATGGGCTGAGAAGTGGCAGCTGAAGTTTAACATTGACAAATGCAAAGTACTGCATATGGGTAGAAGTAAACCCAGAGAAACATACTAACTGTGTGGTACTACACTTAGGTTGGTAGAAAATGAAAAAGACCTGGGAGTAATTGTGCAGTCAGATATGAAATTTTCCGAGCAGTGCAGACAGGCTGCCAGAGCAGGTAATGGGTATTGTCAATGATATACAGCAATTTTGCTAGTAGGAAAAATGAGGTGATTATTTCTTTGTATAAGGCAATGGTCAGGCCTCACCTTGAGTACTGTGTGCAGGTCTAGAAAGGATGTAGAGTTGCTAGAATGAGTACAAAGAAGGGCAACAAGATTGGTGAGGTGGACGAAAGGGTGGTCTTACAAAGAAAGCCTTAAGTTCTTCAAATTGCAGCATCTGGAGACTAGGCACCTGCAAGGTGATCTGATTGAGGTGTATAAGAATCCCATCAGAATTGAGCCTGCTCAATTCTGATGGGATTCTTCCTCTTGCTCAGACGAACCTGAGGGGTCATAAATTCAAATTGAAGAAAGACAATTATGTAATAAATGTGCGGAAATTTGCCTTTAGCCAGTGGGTAGTTGATTGCCGGAACAAACTTCCATCCGTTGTTCTGAAAGTTTGTAGCTTAAATAAATTCAAGGAGGAACTGGACAAATGTTTAGAGGGACTGGATGTGTGAAATTGTTTTTTTTTTTTTTTTTTTTTTGAGCTGATGCTACATAAGCTTGCTTTCTTGCCTCACATGCCTCGATTACTACTACTACAATCCAGAGCAGCCGAAGTAGAAACAGACATGATCCCAACCAAATTCAATGATATAGACCAACAAAGACCCACACTATACTGAAGCAGAGACCGAACAGAATCCTCTAGCAAGTCACAGACTACCTTAATAAGCAAATAATCCTGGATTATCCCAACAACAATGAGGTAATACTAGATACCATCTGTACAGCCATTTACTGTGCTGCTGTTATCAGCCAGCAAAATGAATGGAAGGAAACCAAAGAACAACATAACACAAAACGCAAAGACAAGAAACCACCAGCCTGGGAAAGAAGGCTACAGTAGAAGATAGAAGAGATAAGAGTAAAATTAGGCCAACTGACCTAGCACCAGCAGGGTAACAGAAGTAAGAGGCTGATCAGAAAAGTGAAGGCCACCTTCAAGAAATACAGCATCCACAGCAAACATGGGACTTATAATCAGAAGATGAAGAATATCTTGACACCTTCAAGCAGAAACTCCGGGCACTCAGCAAGAGACTGCCAATATAGGGAGAGTGCCCAGAAGAGAATAGACAATAATATATTTGATGAAAACCACAGAACCTTCTACAGGAAAATCAGAAAAGTGGAGAACTAAGGCAATAGACCCTGCAACCAGAAGACACTTGAGGAGTTCTGGGATAACTTGTGGAGCAGCAAAGTTAGCCATAACGGCCATGCCCTCTGGATAGATCTAGAAAGGAAGAAAACCAAGAATGTACAAGAGATGACAGAATGGGAGATTCGGGAAGAAGTGCAACAGTTGATCAGGAAGTCCCACAACTGGCAAACCCACAGGAATAGATAACATCCACAACTGCTGGTACAAGAAGTTCACCTACACAAACAGGCACATAGCAGAGCAGTTCACCTAGGTATTAAGGCACCCTGACACAATCCCAAAGTCTCTGGCTCAAGGAATCACCCACATGAAGGCTAAGGACGAAGACACCACAAAACCCAGCAAAGTACAGACCAATCACCTATCTCCCAACAATGTATAAGACATGACCAGCTGCATAACTAAGAAGATATCTGAGCACTTAGAGAGCCAAAACATCACGGCCAAGCTGCTGCCAAAGAGATGTAAACAGATGGGCAAAGAATGCATCTCTGATGCTGCAGTTATGGAGCAAGTCTACAAGAAGCACCACAAACTGTACACTGCCTACATTGGCTGCTGCAAGGCCTTCAGCTGCGTTCCCCATAGCTTGCTGATAGAGACACTGGAGATCTACAGAGTCAAACGAACACTGACGCATTTCCTAGACGCAACCATGGCAAAATGGAGGACCACCATCAGGGTTGAGAACATCACAACCAGATCGATATCCATCAGACAAGGAACCTTCCAGGGAGATGCTCTGAGTCCACTATGGTTCTGTCCAGCAGTCAAACCACTCTCCACCATGCTCAATAATGGCAAGTATGGATATACAATAAAAGAAGGGAGGAAGAACCTGTACATCCTCCTCACCTGATGTATGTGGATAACATCAAAATCTATAATGCAACTCCATCAGCTACGTCGGATCACCAAAGAGTTCAGCACTGACATGATGCAATTTGGCCTAGACAAATGCAAGACCCATGGATTGCATCAAGGACATCTAGTCGGACAAAAATACCAGCTGAAAACCAGTGAAGAGATAATATCCATGACAAAGGGCGAGCCAGAAATATCTGGGGATGAGGCAGGCCCACTAGTTAGAATACAAGGAGATCAAGGCTGCCTGACTGAGAAATACCATCAGAGACTTAGAAGCTAAAATCAAAGCTGAATAATAAGAACATGGTCACAGCCATAACGTACTCCTTCAGTATTGTAGATTGGATCAACACCGAGCTGGAAGACAATATGAGATCAATCAGGATAATGATTGATTATCCTGATTCAAAAGCTGCCAACATCGCCCACAGTATTAGCATTAGCATTAGTAGAGGCATTTGATGCAAGAAAGCAAGCTTATGCAGCATCAGCCAAAAAAAAAAAAAAAAAAAGAAAGTAACATAAATAAATAACCACTTCCACTTCACCCCTCTGTTCGTTCGAAATACCTGTCCAGCTGAGCCTTAAACTTATTTAGGCTATCAACTTCCACGACAAGGTATGGAAGTCTGTTCCACCTACCAACCACCCGCTGGCTAAAGGCAAATTTCCGCACATCTATCCTACATCTGTCTTTCCTCAATTTGAATTTATGCCCTCTCAGGTGATTATTCTGAGCAAGAGGAAGAATCCCATCAGCATTGAGCATGCTCAAACCATTCAAGGCTTTGTACACCTCGATCAGATCACCTCGCTGGTGCCTAGTTTCCAGACACTGTAATTCGCAAAACTTAAGCCTTTCTTCGTAAGAGCACCCCTTTGTCCCATTCACCAATCTAGTTGCCCTTCTCTGTACTCGTTCCAGCAGCTCTACATCCTTCTTGAAATGAGGCCTCCAGGCCTGTATACAGTACTCTAGGTGTGGCCTGACCATTGCCTTATACAAGGGAATAATCACCTCCTTATCCCTGCTAGAAAAATTCCTATATATCATTGACAATACACCATGAGCTACTCTTGCAGCCCGTCTGCACTGCTCAGAGAACTTCATATCTGCCTGCACAACCACCCCCAGGTCCCTTTCACTCTCTACCACTGTCAGTGTAGTACCACACAGTTGATACGTTGTTCTGGGGTTGCTGTTTCCCATATGTAGTACTTTACATTTGTCAAGGTTAAACTTCATTTGCCACCTCGAAGCCCATCTGCTCAACCTTTCCAAATCCTGTTGCAGCAGCATAGTGTCAGTAGTGTCCTTGACAACCCTGCCAACCTTCGTATCGTCTGCAAACTTGGACATTAAGCCTGATATACCATCATCAATATCATTTATAAATACAGAAAACAATAAAGGACCCAACACTGAACCCTGAGGGACTCCACTAATAACATTAGTCCACGATGAGCAGTGTCCATTGATTACCACTCTCTGTCTTCTCCCCCTCAACCACCCCTTTATCCATAGCAGCAATTTGCCTCCAATGCCGCACTGCTCCAATTTGTGCAGCAGTCTTCCATGTGCAACAGTATCAAAAGCCTTTCTAAGATCCAAGTATATAATATCAAAGTTATTCCCTGCATCCAGTTCTTTTGTGACTGCATCATAGTATCCAATCAAATTGGTCAGGCAAGACTTACCCTTAACAAAACCATGCTGTGTCTGAGCTATAACTGAAGTCTTGTCTAAATGATCCTGCAGTGCTTCTTTAACCAGTGCCTCCATTAATTTTCCGGGAACAGAAGTTAAACTCACAGGTCTATAATTACTTATGTCAGCCTTTGATCCCCCTTTGTGAATTGGTGTCACATTTGCACATCTCCAGTCCATGGGTACCTCCCCTGAGTCCAAGGAAGCCCTCATAATTATGGCTAAGGGTTTGCTTACTTCCTTAGCTGCCTCCTTTAATATAACTGGATAGATCCCATCCTCCCCAGGTGCCTTTCTTGTGTTTATCTTCAACAATTTCTCCTCCACTTTGCTCTCAGTTATTACAAGATTCTCTACCTTACTGCTAGAGTTGAATACACCTCTGGCTTTCCCCTCGCTGAATAACTCCTCATGTGTGAATGTCGATGCAAAATATTCATTTAGTTTGTTAGCTACCTGAGCAGGATCATCAACAGTTGACCCATCGATCTCAAGTGGACCAATCTGATTCATCCCCTTCCTTCTAGAGTTTACATAAGTAAAGAACTCTTTGCTGTTTTTCTTCGCATCCCTTGCCAAGGATCTCTCGTAATCTGCCTTCGCCTGCCTAACCTCCTTTGTAACTTGGTTACAGATCAACTTGTATCTATCATAGGCATCTGTGTCACGTGTTAATTTGTATGTATCCCATGCATTTTTCTTCTCTGCCATATGCCTCATTAGTTCATCTGACATCCATTTAGGCCTAAACCTTGAACAATATTTCTTAGTTGGTATGTAAAGCCTAGTAGCTTCCAAGATAAGTTCTTTGAATGCTTCCCATTTTGAGTTTGCTGTTGGCAATATCATCAGTTGATCCCACTGTATAGAATTTAAATACTGTCTCAGTCCATTGTAGTCGCCTTTACGAAAGCAATACCCCTTCCCTTTACCCCTAATGGTAGTTACCTCTTTGAGTAACTCCCACTTCAGCACACTGTGATCACTGCCACCTAGTGGTTCATTTATCTGCAGATTCTTAATGCATGAAGAATCACTACTGATAATCAAATCAAGAGTATTACTCCCTCTAGTTGCCTCCCGAACATGCTGATGTAGAAAACAATCATCCAATAAATCCACAAAAGCCTGGCTACTGTGTGAGTGACCAGCCCCCAAATTCAAGTCAATATCTGGGAAATTAAAATCCCCCATTATAAGACTCTCTGATTTACTGGCTCACTCTATTTCTCCGAACAGTTTCTTATTATACTCATCAGAGTCATTAGGCCTATAGCACACTCCTACTCTCAATTTTGATCTCCCAATGCTTATGTCACACCAAACTGACTCGACACTGCACTGTCCAGCGATGTCGACTGGCTTCACTTCCTTGGATTTTATGTGTTTCTTAACTAATAGCATAACCCGTCCTCCCTTCCTATCCTGTATATCCTTTCTGTAGACATTGTACTCCCCAAATTCCAGTTCTGCATTCCTTATATCTGTGTGACACCACGTCTCTGAAATCCCCACAATATCTGCCTTTGATGTTTTGAGCAATACCTCAAATTCATCAAATTTATTTACTAAACTCCTAGCATTGGTGTACACACAAGTATACATGCACCTGTTCTTTTTCTTAGCTACCCTAACACAACCCATGTGTTTACTTGTACCCCAATGATTCCCAGCAGTCTCTGAAATATCCTGCATCTTATTTTCCAGGCTGCGGCTCATTCCAATAGAAGCAGTGCAAGAATCACTTTCACCTCTGCCAGTGGCTACTGTTAATCTATTAGTCCTTGTATCCCCCCAATCTAGCAGTTTTCCGACCCACCTAACACTGCCTCGATAGCATCAGCAAACATTCTTGCACAAGGTGGTAGATGACTTTCATCAACCGGTGAAATACCACCACTTTGCTTAGTGGAGGCTTGAAGTGGTGAAACCCATGTTTAGTCTCTAGAGCAAAGTTTCCGGCTTCCCCCTCCCCCCCATACTTCTCCTTCACCCCATGCACGGTACTAAGTACTATAGGTTTTGATACCTTTCGTGTTTGGGGGTTTCATAAAAAAAAAAAAAAAAAAAAAAAAAAAGTGTATCCCATCCCTGTAGAAGCAGTCTCTCCTGTTAACAAGTACAGACCAGGCTGAAAAAAATTCTACCCCTTGAGCCCTGCACAATCTTTCCAGGGCCGAATTGATTGACAGGGCTCTCATCATATACTCCCTCCTATCGTGTCTGGGCAGAATTGCAGACACTTTCAATTTCAACCCTACCATAAAGGTAGGGTTGAAATTGGTAGGGTTGTAGGCCATAAAGAGACTCACCATAGCTCGTAAAGAAGGAGAGAAAGAGTTGATTGAACGTGTGCTACGCACTGCTGCTCCCGCCCACCTGGCTATGGAGGCACCATCATTACTTATAGGCTTGTTGAAGAATGTGACGTGTAAATTTGTTATACCAACAGTTTTTTTAATTTTTTGTTTCATTTTTTTTAATTTTTTTTTATTATTATTGATTTCCAAAAACAGCAAAAGTTTTCATATGGAAATAAAAATAAGCATATGAATATTAATAAATAATAAAAGATAACTTAAATAAAATGAAATGAAGAAATACAGATTATATATTGGATCTAATACATCTAAGAGATAAAAAAGGATACAAAAAAAAATAAGGAAATTAGAAAAGAAAAGAAATCACAAATCCATTGATAGGTATAATTTTCAGTAACCAAAGTTTCTTCCTCCTTTCTCCCATTTAAAAATAAACATCACTAGTAACCTCTTATGCTCTCCACAGTTGTTAACAATTAATGGCATTTTTTTTAATAATTGGTCCTTTTAATAAAAAGCATCAAGAATTAATTAAAGGTGTAAAAAATTTTAAATTATCTGAGTGGTCTTCATGAATACCCTATATAGGCCACAGATAACAGGTTATAAACAGCAATCTTTACATATGGAATTAAATTCAACATATGAATGTTAATAAGGTAATAAAAAATAAGTGGAATAGTGATACAATGTGTAAAATGAAGTCAGTTACATGAAAAGGTAAAAGAAGAAGGGAAAGAAAAGGAGAAAATAAATTGTGGGGAGCTTCTGGATCAGCTAGTGTATATAATCTTGCTACCTCTACTCTGCTAGATAGTAATTGGATGGAGTCCGAGTAGTGTGTATGTGGTGGGCATTGTCGAGGCCACGTTATGTCAAGGATCTGGGTATATTCTTACCATGAGTATGCCATATCCAAAAATTTCATTACTTCATACAGCATGTCTCCCCCCCCCCCCAACACACACTTTTTCTTACTATTGAATACACCATGAATTGTCAAACTAATAGAACAAGCTTATCTGCGAAAAGATCTAAACTTCCCAAACACTTCCTAATTCATTTCACAAATATATGTAGTCTCAGTTCTAATCTCAACAATGTCCATTTCCACTTGCAGTCTGCCAAACCCCATGTACTTTTTCTGACAGAATCTCAGTTATTGGTTGATTCAGCTGATCTCAGTTGCCCAAATTATTTGCTGTATCATTCCTTTCACCTCTGGTACTTGTACATATGTCTGTTCCAATATTCCCTGTCAAAGAATTGGTAATTTAGAATCTCTTCTTTTCAATCTTCTCTGGCTTAAAATCTCTGCCTCATTCTGTCTAATTCATCTGTTGTTTTTACTGTTCTCCCAACTCTACTAATCACTTGGAAATCTTTGACTTCCTCTCTTTTCAACTTGAGTTTTTCCAGGCCAACTTTCCTAACAATAAGGTTATTTTCCTTGGTGATTTTAATGTTCACAACTCCAGCTGAGTTGCACTTTCTAGTAACACAGACTCAGCTGGTCGAGATGCTGAGGCTTTTGCAATTACTGATGATCTTACACAGATTGTTTATTTACTTACCAGAATACTGAACAATCCTAACCAACACGCTTGACCTTTTTCTCACAAACAACCCCTCTAAGTACACGGTCGAAGTGAGTGGTTCATAAGGCACCTCAGATAACTTGGTGATTGGCTCTTCTCCAATGGAGCCTTTATATCATGGCTGTTCTCAACTTCGTGTTGTTTGGCATTACAAGAATGCAAAATGGGATGACCTGCGAGATTTCTTTTCTTCTTTTCCTTGGTCGGATTACTGTTTCAAAACTTCTGATGTCAGCATTTGCTCAGATTGTCAGTGAAATTATTCTTGTAGGAATGGAATCCTTTATTCCACACTCCACTTTAAAATCTCGTCATTTATCTAAACCTTGATTTTCGCATAAATGTGCTAAGACTGTTCAAGAGAAGAATGTTGCATATCGTAATTGGCTTGTTTCCAATTCTCCAGTTTTCTGCCTACACCAAAGGTCGCAATAATTGTAAAGCAGTTATTAATCAGTCCAAATTAGATTTCGAACATAAGAGTAGAAAACTTGCTTCTTGTCCTAATGGTAGTTGAGCATTCTGGTCTATTTGGCTGCAACTTTTGCTCATCTCTGCTCTCACCTCTGTCTAAACCAGATGGTTCTATTGTAACTTCAGCCAAGGATAAAGCTGACCTGCTAGCATCCCATTTTTTTTCCAACCCGTGTATTTAGTAAAACACCTCCCACCATTCCCAACATGCTCCATTCAATGCCTCCTGTGTTCTTCCGTCAAAAGGATGTCAGAAGGATTTTGGCGAATCTTGATGCGAAGATAGCTCCAGGTCCTGATGGTATTTCTCCACTTGTTATCAAAACCTGTGCTCCTGAACTTACTCCTGTTCTTTGCCTCCTTTTTTCAATTTCTTATTTCAAAGGTGCTTTTCCTTCTGCTTGGAAATTTGCTCATATCCAGCCAGTTCCTAAAAAGGGTGACAAATCTCTCCCACACAATTATTGTCCCATTGCAATTACTTCTACTCTTTCTGAAGTAATGGAGAAATTAATTAACTGCCAACTCTTAAAACTACCTAGAAATGTTCCGTCTGATCAAACCATCGCCAGTATGGATTCCGTCATTGTCGATCCACTGGTGATATTCTGGCTTATGTTACCCATTTATGGACTAATTCAATGGAAAAGTTTGGTGAAACACAAGCAGTTGCTCTTGACATCTCAAAGGCTTTCAATTGTTTGGCATAAAGGTCTTCTAAACAAGCTTCCATCTTATGTTTTATGTAATTGGTTATCCAGCTTTCTCTCTGATTGTCCTCTAAGGGTGATGGTAGATGGCTCGCTGTCTTCTAACTTCTCCACTAATGCTGGTGTCCCCCAATGTTCAGTTCTTTCCCCCACTCTTTTCCTCTTGTGTATTAATGACCTTCTATTGACTAGATATCCTATCCATAGTTTTGCCGATGATAGCACATTGCATTCTACTTTTCATTTTGAGAAACCTTGCTCTGTTCAATCAGCTTCAACTTCTCGAATATCCGCTACCAATTCCTTAAATGCTGATCTCCAGGTAATTCTCCAGCTGGGTAAAGACAACTTAGTTGATTTCAATCCTTAGAGAACTCAGTCTTGTCTTATATCTCGCAAAAAGGATTCTTCTGCTCCTCTGCTTATCTTTTGTGACACTCCTTCTAGGCAAAATGATATATCTCTTTTGGGTTTTACCCTTACTTTTAATTTCCCTTGACACAAGCTCATTACAAATATTGCTTCCTCTGCATATAAAAAACTTGGTTTTCTCTTTTGCTCTCGGCATTACCTTTCTTCGAAACAGCTGTTTACTCTGTACAAATCGCAAATCCG
This sequence comes from Mastigoproctus giganteus, assembly GCF_048544385.1. Taxonomy (NCBI): domain Eukaryota; kingdom Metazoa; phylum Arthropoda; class Arachnida; order Uropygi; family Thelyphonidae; genus Mastigoproctus; species Mastigoproctus giganteus. The sequence continues at coordinate 262,243,913 of NC_143575.1, forward strand.
CCCTATCATGGAATATTGTTCTCACATCTCGGGCGGTGCCCCCAAAACCTCTCTCAGCCTTCAAGATTCCATTCAGAAGTGGACAGTTAGGTTAATTAATGATTCATCTCTAACAGAGTGTCTCCACTCTCTGTCTTATAGACATACTCTTTCTGCTGCATGCCTTTTCTACAGATACTTCCCTGGGCAATGTTCTTCTGAATTGGATTTTATAATTCCCGCTCTCTCTTTCAAAACAGTCGAAACATGTGCCGCCAATAGACAACATCCATTTACTTTCCAACTTTAAACTTACAGAATCAACTTTTCATCTTCCTTGTTTATTCATTCAACTGCCATTTTCTGGAACAACCTTCCTTCATACGTATTTCCTGAAAATTACAGTCTACAGAAGTTCAAGTCTAATGTCAACAAATATCTTCTTTCGTCTACTCAACCTCCAACCCATGCATGGTTCTAAGTACTGTAGGTTCTGATACCTCTTGTGTTTTTGGGGGTTTTCATAAAAAAAAAGCAGCAGAGCAACAATGACACAGTAAGTCCATGCAACTCTCAGCAAACTTCATATTTGACAGCACAATTGCCTCCAGGTCTTTTTCAATTTCCACTTCTCTGAGTGTAGTACCACACAGTTGGTACATTCTCTTGGGTTATTGCTATCCATATAGAGTACTTTGCATTTGTCAATGTTAAACTTTAGTTGCCACTTCTCAGCCCATTTGCCCAACTTATCTAGATCCAGTTGGAGTAGCATATTGTATTTGCTGTCGTTAACAACCCTGCCAACCTTTGCAACCTTGTCATCTGCAATCTTGGCCATTAATCCTGATATACCTTCATCAATATCATTGATTAATACACAAAACAACAATGGGACCAGCACCTAACCCCGGGAAACTCCACTAATAACATTTGTCCACAAAGAGCAGTGTCCATTGATTACCACTCTCTGTTGTCTCCCACTCAACCATCCCTTTATCCATTCTAGCAACTTACCCTTAATTCCATACCCCTCCAAATTGTACAGCAGTCTTCCATGTCCAACAGTATCAAAAGTTTTCCTGAAATCCAATTATATGATATCAAAATTATTTTTGACATTCAGTTCCTTTGTGACCACATCAAAGTATCCAATCAAATTGGTCAGACAAGACCTCCCTTTAACAAACGTATGCTGTGTCTGAACTGTTACTGCTGTCTTGTCTAGGTGATCTTGTATCACCTCCTTATTCAGTGACTCCATTATTTTCCCCAGAACACAAGTTAAACTAACAGGGCATATAGTGACTTGTGTCACCTTTTGAGAACCCCCTTTGTGAATTGGTGATACATTTGCACACCACTAGTCCATGGGGACATCCCCTCAGTCCAAGGAAGCTCTCATAATTATGGCTAAGGGTTTGCTTACCTCCTTTGCTGCCTCCTTTAATATAACTGGATAGATCCCATCCACTCCAGGTGCCTTTCTTATGTTTAGCTTCAACAATTTTTCCTCATCGTTGCTCTGTTATTACAGAATCACTTAGCACCCTGTTAGAGTTTGATAAACTTCTGGCACTCCCCTCATTGAATAACTCCTCATGTGGGAATGTAGATCAAAATACTTATTCAGTTTATCAGCTACCTGAGCATGATCATCAATAGTCAACCCATCTAAGTTAAAGGGTTCAATCCGATTCATCCCTTTCCTTCTAGAGTTTACATAAGTAAAGAACTGTTTGCTGTTTTTTTTTTTTTTTTCATCCTTTGCCAAAGATTTGTCGTAATCTGCCTTCACCTGCCTAACCTGCTTTATAACTTGATTACAGAATAGTTTATACCCGCCATAGGCCTCTGTGTCACCTTGATACTTTATATACATCACATACATTCTTCTCTGCAATAAGCCTCATTAATTTATCTGCCATCCATTTTGGACCGAACCCTGAACAGTATTTCTTAGTTGGAATGAAAAGCCTAGTAGCCTCCTAGATTAAGTCCCTGAAGACTTCCCATTTAGAATTCAATGTTGGTAAATCATCATCAAAGCAAAAGCCCTTCCCTTTAGCCTTGGTGATAGTTACGTCTTTAAGTAATTCCCATATCAGTACATTGTGATCACTGTCACCCAGTGGTTCCTTTATCTGCAAATTCTTAATGCATGAATAATCACTGCTGATAATCAGATCAAGAGTATTACTCCCTCTGGTTGCCTCTAGAACATGCTGCTGTAGAAAACAGTCATCCAATAAATCCAAAAAAGTCTTGCTAGTATGCGAGTGACCAACCCACAAGTTCCAGTCAATATCTGGAAAGTTAAAATCCCCTATTATAAGACATTCTGATTTACTGGCCCACTCTATTTCTCTGCGCAATTCCTCATTATACTTATCAGATTCATTAGGCCTATAAACACACCTACTCTCATTTTCCTTTCCCAGTGTTTATGTCACGCCAAACAGACTGAACGATGCGTTGTTCACCAACACCAACTGGATGCACTTCCTTAGATTTTGTGTTCTTAACTAACAGCATAACCCCTTCTCCCTTTCTGTCCTGTCTATCCTTTCTGTACACATTGTACTCCCCAAATTCCAATTCTGCACTGCTTATGTCTGTGTGGCACCATGTCTCTGATATCCCAACAATATCTGCCTTTGATGTCTTGACTAGCACTTCAAGCTCATCAAATTTATTAACTATACTCCTAGCATTGGTGTACATGCAAGTATACCTGCACCTGTTTCTACTCTTAGTTACCCTAACACAGCCCATGTATTTATTTCTATGACTCCCAAGAGTCCTGATAATATCCATTGTCTTGCTTTCCATGCTGCTGCTCATTCTAATAGAAGCAGTGCAAGAATCACTTTTGCTTCTTCCTGCAGCCACTGTTAACCTTTTAGTCTGTGTATCCCCGAAGCTAGCAGTTTTCCAACTCACCTAACACCGCCTCGATAGCATCAGCAAATATTCTTGCACCCTTTCTATTTAAGTGTACCCCCCATCCCTGTAGAAGCAGTCTCTCCTGTCAACAAGCACAGACCAGGCTGAAAAAAATTCTACCCCTTGAGCCTTGCACAATCTCTCCAGGGCCGAATTGTTCGACAAGGCTCTCATCATATACTCCCTTCTATAGTGTCTGGGCAGAATTGCAGACACTTTCACATTCAATCCCTAACTCGCAACCAGCGCTTTCTGCCTTTGAGATTGCCTCTGTGTTGCCTGATGCACAGGAGTCAGCTCTGCCATTGAGCTGAGAGTTTGATGGGCCCTCATATTAATTTCTTCGAGGGCATGGACCCTACACCTCAAGCTCTCATCAGAATGCTGAGTTGGCGCCTAATTTCTTGACACTAGGCATCTAGCACACACACACACACACACAAAGACATCCTCCTTGGCTAGATCATGTCCTGTTTTAGAAAGTTCAGCAAACATTTCACATTTCACACATTTTTTGAGACTGTGATGCTTCGGAGAATCACTCCCTTCGTTTCTTCCCCAAGTCGCAGCACTCTCGCTAGTCTGCACTCTTTGCTTCGCAGCTCTAGTCTGCAAATCATGATTTCCGTTTAAATACAGTTTAATTAACAATGGAATTTAATAAGATTAATAAATATTTTTGATTAATTGATAATACTATACTAAGCTAACAGATTCCTAATACACTTTTCGTATTATGTTATCTAGTTTTACGTTAGTCCTGCTGACCTTTGAATTTCCCCAAGCTATCTGCCTCAACTGCCTCATGGAGGTAACTTTTTTTAGTAATTAAGAACTCGTGGGTTAAAAGGAAATTTTGTACAATTCAGTCTAAATATCTTTCCCCATAATTTTAATTTATATCCCCTCCTACTGGAATCATTTGTAACAGTGAACAGTGCCCCTCTTTCAGAGCTTTATAGACTACATTTAGGTCTTTTCCTTAAGGTTGCTGGTTGCCAAGCTCTTTAAGTCCAATTACATAATTGAAGTCTTTCCTCATACTGGGTGCCCTTTTACAGATCTCACTAAGTGGATTGACTGTCTTTGGATTCTTTCAAGAAGCCCTGTGTCTTTTTTTTTCTCTCCGATGTGGTCTCCATTCTTGGTCATAATATTCCATTTTTACAATTTCCTTATACAATGGGATCACTACACTCTAAGAGAAATGAAGAATGGCATTATGAAATGGCAATGCAACATGTCCTTTACTTATCAGAATGTTTCAGATTTCTTTGAAAAAGACAGTACAACTGGAGATGGTCTATCTGTTTGCCAAAATTTACAGCTATTACCATTTATCAATGCAATTAAAGTTTATAGTTAGTTTAAATATATTAGTTTAATTATATATTATATATTAGTTGTTAATTTAAATATATTTTTTGTGGTCTGTTTGATTTGAACTCCATTTTATTTTAAACTTAAGCATGTTCACTAAACTTTTTTTCTCTTAATTATATTTCTATCCTAATACAATATAAATGAATAAATATATATATATATATTTTTTATAAACTACAGCTAGAAAAGTTTATGTATTATAACTCTTTTACGCTTCAAACTTTCCATTAATACAGAATACCTGTTAGTCTGAATTTTCTAAAGTTTTCCTCTTAGTCTGAATTAGGGAACCTCTACTATATAGAACAATAACAAAATATCAGAATGTATGATTTCATTCTAAATATCATAACTCTTCAGCAAAATCAACATAAAAGAACTTTTGTTACATAGTGTTAATCACTGTTATTCTTCTTCCTGCAAAACTTTTAAATTTACAATTTTTTAAACATTTCCTTCCCTAGGAATCTGAAGAATTGGGAGTAGACGCAATGCTTCAAGATTTTGTTCCTTGTTCACCAGACCAGGTTACAAATTCCTGATTGCCGAAATATGTCTGGGTATAGATGTTTGTGTTGCCATAGTTTGCAGTCTTAATAAAAAAATATTCCTGAAAATTACTTGTATTGTATTGAAACATAGAACCTGATAATGAGGTCTTAAAGATTGTATTGTGCAGTTTGTTATATTCTGGATTCAGAATCTAGTGCAGGGGGAGTAAGTTATAGCATTAACCACTAGTATCGGCATTCCACCACTGGAATACTGGCAGTAGTGGTGGTACTAATGTTGGATGTGATAGCTGATGATTGAGACTTGGCCTATTTGAAGAATGAATGTGTAAAGAAATTGGTGATGATGGAAGGTAATACTATGTATTAGAAGAATTTAGATGTACCATTTCATATTTAAGTTTAATGGTATTTAAATGTGACACTGTTCTGTATGAACTAAAATTTTATATGATGAAAATGAGGAATATAGAGACCCTTTCTCATTGTCATCTACAGCATGTACCTTGGAAAATAGATTAGGTAATCTAGGGTTATTGTAACCAGTTGAAATACTAATAATAAATGAATAAGTAGGTGACCAAAGATATTAAATGAAATGACGATTTGGGGAAACTGGGGGAAAATCATGGCTCTAAATGAGCTGGAAAAGTCCTAGTAATTTATCCACCTAAGAACACCATGAGTTGTGACCTCTTCCTAGGGGATCACTTAGTTCTCGCTCAGAAAGACAAACTGAACTGCTTAAAAACCGTTAGAAGCTAAGATATGAACTAAGCTAAGACTTAAACCCATTTATAATAATATTACTTAACTATGAATCCATAAATTGATTAATCATAAACAGAACACCACAATCATTATTATGATTTGTAGTATTCTTCTCCTCTGTTCATTCTCTCTATATAGGCAGATTTTATTCTACCACTCTAAAATTTTACAAGCTGCATTTCCTGTTTGGTTTGTGTCAACAAGATTATTGTATGTAAATCGTTATTACATTCTGGGGATCTACAACTTGGAATGTGCTCAGGAATAAACCAAAAATATTTCAGATCAATTAAAAAAAAAAAAAAAAAAAAAACTGATGGACTGAAACATGATGGAAAAGTCCTGAATGAAGACTCTCCAAGAAGATACTGGTCGTGAAATAAATAAAATCACAGAGAATGAAAAGAAATGGAAGAAAATTAAGAAAAGATGGCAAGATGTGTCATCTCAGGAAAAAAGACACAAGACCATGGTGATTTTCAGGACATGGTATTTCAATGACTTTCAAGCACAGTACACTGTTCAAATAACCATGGCCCCTATGCTATATACATACCTGGAACAGAAAGAATAAATATTTAAATGATTCATCTGAACAGATGAATGGAGAAGAATGGAGTTAGTTATAATTTTATGGGGAGAAGTGTTTGTATATACATGTGCACATGCACATACCCTCCTTTCCGCCATGTTCTGTGTATACATCGTAAACCCCCAGTATTCATAGATTTCATATTCGCAGGCTGTGTTTTTGTATTGCTTACCTATTTAACATTTGCAGTTTTGATTATTTGCAGGTAGTTCCTTAGTTTCTTGGTAATACATTTCTATCATGTATACGTACTCATCTCTGTATAGTTACGCTGCAGAAGTAACTATACAGAGATGAGTACATATATATATAGTTACGTTGCAGAAGTGTAAATGAGATCCTGATCCAATCGATGATTTCAGTATGGTCAGTGTATTACACTGACCACATATTGGTGTGAATCCTCTACCAGATGGTGAGCAGTTCTTCTGCATCAGTCATTGATTGCTGGAAAGAGTAGAACATTGCTGACTCTGTAACAGCTATAAAGGAATCTCTAGATAAAATCAAACCATCGACTAGCTAGAGTAAGCTGTTGCTTTGTTGATAGATGTGCTGCAAGGATTGTGAGTTTGGTGCACGACATAGGAAGGATTTTGGCAATCTCGAGGGAAGCAAAGTTGAAAGCTGTGAGGCAAAAGAGAGTGATATATTCAAATGCTCCAGTTATCACTTAGGTCACCAATGGAGATTCTGGCTGACAAGATGTTTGAAATGGAATCCCACTACACAGGTTTTTAGTCTTTAAAAAAAGAAAAACCCTTAAGACCTCTCACACACACAATAAATTTGCAACAAAAAACTTTTTCAAAGTGTTTTTAAGAACTTTGCAATTGCACCTTCTTCCTCTGCTGACTTTTATATATCACCTTCACTCTCATTATCTTTTAAATGTGATCATGGTCATTTCATAATTTATTTATTTTTTTTTTTTATATATTCCTAGAACATAAAGGGAAACATGAGCACTGCAAATATAAAACACTTTTGGAGTGTTTATATGTACACTCCAAATGTACTTTTGTACTTTTTTTATAGTTAGTATAGTTATTACATACATATTCATTCTTATTCTTATTGATCATGATTTGATTTCTATAAGCAAGGACCACCTAATCCCCTCCCTTTCCCCCCCATAAGGCTTTGGTCTTAATATTTGTTGTTTCAGTATTTCTAGAAATTTCCAGGAACCCATATCCCTCATGAATATCTAAGGTTTATTGTATGTGTTTGTCTTCAGTTAATGCCCACAGCTGAAAATCAAGGAAATAAGGAAATCTAACCATTCAAACTGCAGAACAAATGTTAGATGAGTGGCTGGAATATAAACAGAGGAGAATGGCATGATATATGCTAATGAATAAATATCTAACACTTCTAAGCAGAACAGCAGGAACAGCTTAGGGTGGGAGAGACAAAGGATAAACAGAGTTATTTAAAGCAGGACAGGGCTTTCATTATCTTCTTCATAATATCTTGTAACTTCTAATAGTTTTACAGTGAGGCCAGTTTTTTTTTTTTAGTGCAACCATTAAGCAGGTCCTCTCAGATAGAATCGTCTCGGAGAATTCTTAGGTTAACAAATTACTCTGAACCAAATGAAATTACCAACTTTTCTGGGTTCTTTATACAACCATGAGTTCTTCCCACTTCCACTCCCCCAGCCGCAATCCTTTCAGTTAACATCACTTTTGTTTTTTTTATTGATTATAGTAAGCCTATCTTATGTACTCTACTTTCCAAGTTATATGCCATCAAGTAAACACCGAGGAAGGTCACCACATGCAGGAACCTTGTTTTCTATGCAGCACGGCTGCATCATATTTAAATACAAGTCTTCCTGATTTATTTCTCTGTCTTTAATTGATGGAAAGTTAAGTTCAGTTGAATTAGTTCATGTGGTTTTAAACTACACCAATGAGCCAAAACATTATGACTACCTACCTAATATGATGTTGGTCCTCCACGTGCAGCCAAAACAACTCGTAGTAGACGCCCAGCATATGGATGACTGCACCCAGGGTATCCCAGCAGAACATTGCCCAAAGCATGAAACCGCTGCCACTGGCTTGTTTTCATTCCACGGTACATCCAGGCATCATCACTTCCCGAGGTAAACGACACACATGTACTACCTGGCCATCCACATGGTGCAACTGGAAATGTGATTCATCGGACCAGACGACCTTCTTCCAATCACTCAAGGTCCAGTTTCGATGCTTGCGTGCCCATTGTAGGGGCTGTCACCGGTGAACCATGGTTAGCATGGGCACTCAGAGCAACCTACGGTATGCAGCCCCATTTTCAGCAGGGTTCGATGTAATGTGTGTTTTGACACATTACTCCCATCACCGCCATTCCAGTTATCGGTGAGTTGCACCACAGCCGCCCTTCTGTTGCCACTTACCATCCGGGAGAGCCTTTGCTCACCTCGAGCATCGATGAGCCGTGGTCATCCAACACCTCGCCAGCGATTTGTGGGTTTTCCCTCCTCAGACCACTTTTGGTGGGTACTAACCACGTTTCTGCCACATGCTACTGTATGATAGAAAGAGATGACTGCGATGGCAAAGGATGCCCTTCAGTCTCTACCACTTGACTGTGAACACCCCACCAGTCGTGTCGTTTTGGATATGCTCTGACCTGGTCATCTGGCCAATACAATTTGGCCTTTGTCAAACTCGCTAAAGTCTGCTACCTTTCCCATCTGAAGAACAAGAGTAACAGTGATTAATGGAGATCAGTATCAGGTGTTTTTTATACAGTGTCCTGACCTGTGCACATACCGTAAGTCACCTGCAGTTGCTTCAATTTGTATAACGACGGCTCGCTGATCATAATGTTTTGGCTCATTGGTGTATATCCAGTGGATGATTTATTAACACTAAACTCCTGCAAAGGAATCAGATGTATTATTGTGTGCCAGCGTCATTTGTCTACATTTGTTATATAGTTTGATGGAGTAGTGATTTATGGTTCATCTGCAGTAATAAAATGAACGGATGATATGGTTTAACTAGATTTAACATGGAATGTTATCTGGGGCACAAGAACACATGCAGTTATCACAATAATAGTAGTCATAATGGTGTATTCATGCAGAGCAGTGTCAAGAAGGTATCAGGAATGAATAAGGTGAGAAAAACATATAGAAAGTACAAAATATACAGCCAGGATTAGCATTTGGTTGCACACAGATGGGTACAGATAATATCTAAATACACATGTGGGTTATGGCAACAGATGTTCCTGCCACATACTACTGTATGATAGAAAGAAATGACTGCAGTGGCAAAGGATGCCACCACAGTCTCTACCACACATAATGGATCCATACTGTTTTCTCTTTATCTTATTCTTGGTATCAGATCCCCGTTCCAGTCACTTCATGCAAATAGCAAATATAAGATGAAGGGAAAACAGTATGGATCCATTATGTGTGGGAGAGACATTTCAGCCTAGTTCTGGTAGGGTTTTTGTGTTGAGTATTCTAGCCTTGTATGAATTAATTTTACACAGACGAATGAAGATACACTAGTAAAGAAATTCCTGAAGCACAAATTTACAAGCAGTACTTACCAGAGCAGATAAATTTTCAACAAGTTTGCTCTCCCTTGTTCGGTATTAACAATTAATTAACATAAATAACCAGTTCATTAGAACAATCGCAAGAGCATGCTATGAGAATCCATTCAATTCCAGGAACTATAATTGAGTCAACTGTTTCTGTATATCTTTGCTCATTTTTTGATTATTGATTTAAATTTTTTCCTATCCATGGATCAACATGAGTGGTAGATCCTATTAACCCTCTATCAGACATGTTAGAAATTAAAATCCAAGAGCAGGCAGCTGTGTTACTTTATATGCCCTGTTTATTTTATTCAATTTTTTTGGGATAAAGGGCAAAAAATAGTTGCAAATGACACAACAGTGGATAATGAGAACAAGTAATATCTTAGTAACAGCAGTTCTGTTATCTAGAAAAAATTATTTCCCAACTACTTTGCTTCTTATTGCACAGTGACACAGAGTGCACAGAAATCAAGCTGAAACAAAAGCTCTGTGGAAAAATGAAAACAGAAACACACATGCAGTGTGCTTGTATGCAAAAAAAAAGGGAAAAAAAAAATTACAGCTGTATTTTTAATGTTTTAGATAGAAAGTGAATACCATACTGGAAGAGCACTACAATTCATGCTGACATAATTGTAATGGATATCTAAATTTTTTAAGTTTTTCTGTTTCTAGATGAGATGCACAAAGTGCACCTGCTACAGAGTTTTAAGCATTGTTGCTAGCCAGTTGCCTCACATTATGGTGACTCCTTCCCCTAAGGGGATGAGAGATAATACAACATGCCATCAGTCCTGTTTCATGCAAGGTAATCTTCCAGGAGCTCAACAGTGAACTCCTTAATTCTCTGGTTTGCACAGTAACTTGACCTAAATCCATTGGAGAATTTGTGATGGGGTTGAGAGAACCATCAGATGTGTGGACATCATTCCATCCACCATTATGGAATTAAACACTATACAGTCTGAAAGGCTGAATATATTGGAGAATGTTACAGTTACTTTTAGAATTCATGTCAGGATGAATCTGTACTATCCTGGTGATGAATGGAAGGCTACACAATACCAGGGTGTTGTTCCTAATATGCATTTATTGGTTGTCCATTTAGAACACAGTAAAATGCCCATTACAGCAACTCAGAAACTGTGAATCATTTGGTTGTACTGAAATTCCATTCTAATGATTACTGTTCAAAGTTATTTTAAAAGATCCATTATTCTGCTACATTTTAATTTGCATATAGAAGTATTAGCTGATTTATTTGGCATAAATTGCAACTGTAAAATTAACAGATCAATAGAATTACAAAATTAAGTAAAATGTAGCCTTGTTAGTATTACCATTCATAATGGGGGGACAGTAATTGACAGTAAATTTTGTATTTGGCAGGGCTAATTGAATAATAAAAGATAAATTTAAAAAGCAACAATCTACAGGATGAGCCATATGTTAGTAGAAGTAAATTACCAAAAACACTTTGAATAATTCACTTAAATACACAAACAGCATACGTAAATAGAATATTTTATATTAATAATGTAACATGAGCTTGAAATAAACTTTTAGGTTTAAATTGTACAAATTATTTCTTGGTAAACTGACATATGGCCCATCCTTATATTAATATATTTCTTACCCTGTAATTACTGAAAGCCTCCCTGTACACAGTTTTGTGAATTGTATTGGGCTCTGCATGATTTTTGACACCTGTAATTTGAAGTTTAATGCTTGTTGTAGTCCTGCATTAAGACAAAGCACATACAAATGATCGTGGCGAATGATTGGCTTATTCTGATCTTTGTGAAGGCCAGTGCACTGATTGTTTGTCCCTGACAGTTGTTGATTGTAGTAGTGCAAGTTACCTATATAAAAACTGTTTTTTATTGAGAACAAAAAGTAAAGTATGACTATCTTTTGTATTTAGTATTATACAGAAAAGAATGAAAATGTTACCATGTTTCTTTACCAGTTAAGATCAAACAGTAAGTGATCAGTTTGTTGATTTTCTGAACAGTCCAAATGGCTTCCATTATATGAATATATAAAATGTGTTAACGATTATTAAAACACATTTTATGTCAACATCACAATAACTCGTTCTCTTCAGTTTCAGTCTTTGTTGGTTGATAGCCAGGAAGTGAGAAGTGAGTTGGTAATGCAACATCCTTGCATGTCCTGTCCCTTATTGACTCTTGATTTTTTGTCAGCAACCATTAATCTTCCAGCTCTTGTTAGCTCACTGAAAACATGTCCATGCCTTAGTGTTGGTTACTTACATGCTAAAAGAATTATAATATAGTGAGAAAGTGCACCACAGGTGCTCATTTGTTGTGGCCCCATACTTTTTTTTTTTTTTTTTTGACTTCACTTAGTGTAATTCTTTTTCCACATATACCAAAATCTCTGATCTTCAGGACTTTGTATTCAAGTGAAAGCTGTCAGAATTTCTTTATTCCTTTTTCATATTTAAAATATGCATTTTACTTGACAGCATATTGTAGGTGGTGAGTTTTGGACACAGTCACTGAAACCAAACTAGTGTTTACATGTTTCTTATATTTCTTCTCTAACAAATCATCTGTTTGTTATTTTTTTATTTTTTTGTATAGACAAATATGTTTTATAAAGAAGTGAACTTGAAAAGTAATTCATTGTAGTAAATGAAATCTTGATAACCTAATTTCATTCAAATGAGACTTACATATAAATAAATAAATAATCTTTGTTGTATAGAAAATAAATACTGTGTGACTGAAAATAATCAGACACTCCTCCATGAATATCGTGTACTTTGCCAAAAGTCATGCACTCATGCATATTGGCTTGGACATTCCCTTTTAATTCTTGTGGCCCTGCCTATTCAGAAGCAGTACATTAGAAGTCAGCATGCATCATGAATCAGACCACAAACATGAGACTTTGGTTGGATGCTACATCATTCAGTGTGTGTGTGAGTGACTGATTTGTCTAGACTTCCCAGAATCCATGTAATAGATTTTATTCAAAGATGGAAGATTGTAGGCAATTGTACCAACTTTCCGGATTTAGGACAGAGAATTTGTATTTTTCGCACAATTTGATCTCTTCTCCATCTCACTGCCATAATATAGTTGGTTGCAAAGAGCTTCTCTTTTCACAAAAAAGTAGTAGAACTACAGTAAAATCAAAATTTAAAAAAAATTCCAATTTCTTATTTTTGTTAACAAACAGAGCCATAATAATAATAATAAACACCTGAGAATAGGTTGCTGTAATTCTGTTCATATTCTGATATGACCACCAGGTCAGGAGAGTTTACAAATAATCATTCTGGCAATGAATACAATTGTTAACCTTATTTAGCAGTCATGCTGGCTTGAATCATGATCCATTCAAACATGTGCTACTGCACTCTTGTCCTTAATCACTCGATTATGTTGTGCCCATACAAAAAACAAAATTTGTTCTGCAGGTTTTTCATTTCCAAGACAAAACACTTGATGTGGTCCAGAGATGGTACCCTCTCAATTTAGAAAGCAGTTAAATTTAATAATGTGTATAAAGGTGAATAATGTGCATATTTAATACGTATGTATTCTTAAAATTCATAAAACTAATATCATTAATGATTTATTTTCAAAGAAATGAAATTATGCAATGGCAACTCTAACTTGCATTGACAGTAGAATTTAGAAATAAAAGCCAAAACACTGCAGTTTTACCAGTAAATTAGTAATGGCTGCCTTCCTTGCCAATCAAAATTATAAATGACCAAAAAGAGATGCGTACAGGTGAAAAAAAAAGCATGAACGTTAAAACAAGTTGATGGGTTATGAACTGATCAGTTCATAACCCATCGTTTCACATTTGTGATAAACTTTACCATTAGTGCAGTTTTACCAGTGGTGTGCCACTGAGGTGATTTTTGTGCTGATATGATCCAACGAAGTATGAGAAATTCAGATATTTAATACACTTACAATGGAAATAGTATGACTTCGCGAATAAAATGAATGAAGGAATCACTTTCTGTTGTAAATTCTTAAGACCAAAGTATGTTTCCTATGGTAGACAAAAGTCTGCTGGTTTCAAATGGAATTCATAGAAAGCAAGTTTCCAACTGAGTTTTCACAAGCATTAAGTTAAATATTATTTAACTTTAAATAACTTAAATATAATTGTATTTTGAGCACCAATACATCATCCAGGTTTGCTATTGGCTGAGCAAGTTTTTGAGACAAATTGAAATTAATCAATTTCACAGAAAGGAAAAAATGACGTAGTTCTCAACATTTTTGAAGATGAAGCAGATATTTTACATTATCAGTTCTTTAAGTTTCAGTGTAAGTGACATATCAATCTCCTATGGAAGAATTGATCTATGGTGGTCCTTTGTTTTTGGGAATTGGCAAGTACATAAGGAAGTTTCGGTTATAACAAATTATTGCAGATCATGCTTGGCATTTTAACAATCACACATTAATGATGCAAGAGAATATTCAGCCGGTTGGGGGTGGGGAAACACTCAGTTTAGATCTCTTTCTGATGAAATTTTGGAAATGGTCTTGAAAGTGAAGTCTAAACAGCAATGCCATTGTTATAAACAAAACTTTTCAACCTTGATCCACCCTGTTTGAAGTGGGAAAAGTCTGCAATAGTATCTTTCTTGAAACAATTATAATCAGTTTATAATAAAGAGACAATTCAAAGACAAAAATTTTAGTTAAATCAATCTTTTAGTATTAGTAATGGCCATATGGTGCAAGGAAGCCTAAGGCTTATGCTGCACCAGCCAAAAAAAAAAAATAATAATAATAAAATTAAATAAAAGAAAAGAAAATAGACAACCTATTTTCTTTCCTTTTCCTTCTTCCTGTAAGTTGTAAATTCATCTATCCAGCTGACCTTTGAATTTCCCCAAACTGTCAGCCTGGACCACCCATGTAGGTAACTTATTCCAGTAATTTTTAACTCCCTGGCTAAAATAAAACTTCATGCAACCCAGTTTAAACATCACCCCCATAACTTGAATTTATAGCTCCTAGTTCTAGAATCATTTATAACCTTGAAAATTTTGCCCTCATTCATTTTACTTTTGCCTCTCAGAGCCTTAACCACCTTAATCAAGTCTCCTCTGAGGTGTCTAGTTTCCAAGCTGTGCAACCCACATATTTGAAGTCTTTCCTCATATGGACACCCTTTTGCTGATCTCTCCAGGTGAGTTACCCGTCTTTGGACTCCTTCAAGAAGCTCGATTTCTTTTTTTAAAAAACATACTGTACTGAAAACAATGTGGTCTTTAAAAATGTTTTTTTTTTTTTTTTTTTTTTTTTTTTCAAAAAAAATATTTTGTTTTCCTCCTCATTTTTGTAAAAAAAACTCATGCTGATTTCCAAAAAAAAGTTGGTGGTTTTTGACTGTTTTGCCAAAAAATCTATTTCTCTCCTGCTTACCTTACCTTCAGCTTTTTGAAAGTGGTCAAAAGTTGGAAAATATGATATTAAAAACATTAAGAGATCCCTAGAGCAGTGCTACTCAAAGTGTGGTCCATGGACCGGTGCCAGCCCGTGAACTGCTTATTACCAGTCCATGACGAATTGGAAATTCGTTGTGGACGTTACTGGTCTGCAACAATTCTTCCGTTACCAGTCCGTGAAGACCGTATTTTACAAAAGTACTGGTCCGCAGCGGATTGGAAATAAAACGAACTGGTCCTTCACCACAGATAGTTTGAGCAGCACTGCCCTAGAGCATCCCATTCATAATATTAGTCTGTGAAGAGCAGTGTCCATTAATAATAATCTTCTGTCTCCTGCTGCTCAGCCATCTCTTTGTTTACTATTGGCATTCGAAACATTTTTGGCCTGAGTGCAAAGTGTTTATTTGAAGAGTCTAGTAACATGTTATTTTTCAACATAATTTTCAATATGTTGATTCCAGTTGTGAAGAAATTTTACTCTTGTGCCTGCAGCATTAACATCACTATCAGTGGGAAAATGAATGCCAGCCAGGTATTTTTTTCAAATTAGGAAATAAGTGAAAGTTTAAAAAATATTGGGGATGGTCCAAGATTTCAAAGCTATACTCATGCAGTGCAGCCATGGCGGTAACAGACTTGTGAGCAGGCATATTGTCCTTGTAGAACAAGACTCCTTTGTTGAGTTTTCCTTAGCATTTGTCTTTGATGTTTTTACAAGGCCTGCATGATGCTCTCTGACTGTCTGGCCTTTCTGAAGAAGGCACCTCCGTAGCCAGGTGGGAAGGAGCAGCAGTGCATAGCATACGCTTCTTGATTAGACCGGGGTTCGAACCCGTCACCACCAAATACGGAGAATGCGGAAAGGTCAGGGAATGACCACAGCATATTCCCGGAGCAATATGGCCTTAGTTGCTAATGCTCCTAAAAACCAAATAACAATAACAACCTTTCTGAAGGAATCCACTAGCAGTATCCCATCAATTTCTCAAAAAAAAAAAAAAAAAAAAAAACAATGCCAGAGCAGAATGAATTGACTTGACTTTCTTCTTTCTTTGGAGGGGGAGAAGAAGAGCTGCACTTCCACTGTTTGAACTGCTCCTTTGTCTCTGATGTGTCTGAAAGTGATCAACTTGCATCTCATCCATGGTCAAAAACCTTGCAAAGAAATTTTCCGGATCTGTTTGAAAACGATACAAATGTTCATTTGACTTGTCATGCATTTTTAGTCTGCTGTCAACAGATTTGGGACCCATCATGCTGACACCATTTTCATAGCAAGAACTTGTGATGTTATGTTGTGCATGAGTTCATATGAGGTGCCCAAAACACTGGGAATGTACTGAATTGTCACTCATCACCAAATCATGCACACTGTCAGCAACTACTAGACAAACATTTGGAGTGACTGGGTGGGTGAAATGGGAAGTTTTTTATTTTTTTGGCTAATGCTCTATAAGCTTGCTTTCTTGCATCATATGCCTCAACTAATGCTAACTTCTGGAGTGATGGACATTGTTGGTTTTCCATAGCTTTAGACATCTTCCAGGCTCTCCCTCCCTCATTTAAATTCTACTGCCCGCTTCTTAACCATAGAATACGAAGAGGCGTCCTCCACCAATGTTGTAACCATATCCTTGTGAAATGCATTTGTTGTTAGTACCTTTTTTCCCAAATATTGGATGATTGCACAGTGACTAATTTTGTCCATCTTTCATCATTCACCCAACTTGTTGACTTCAGGACTTTTAATAAAAAAAAAAAAAAGACATTGTTGAAACTGCATGAAACCTGGTGGGTTACTATTTGGAGTGTTGTATGTTATGTAGAGAAATTTTTAACACTACCACTACATGTCCATATTCAAGCCACAAACTTTTCAACCCCTCCGTCTCCCTCGTTTAGCAGGAATTTGATCCAATACCAAACTGTACTGTATTTCATATAGAACAGCATCTAAAGCTCTATGGAAATCTGAGTATATGATGTCAAAATTATTTCATTGTATTTAGTTCCTTTATGACTATGTCATTTGCCTTTAACGACTCTGACCTCTCTTTTGTGTATCTTTTAATATAATTTATATTAGTAGTCGCAAATCATGCATGTTTATGCAGCGTGAGCCAGAAAACTGATACATTATCTCTCAGTCCCCTGTAATAATCGGTCTGATCCTTCCCAAAATTTATTCTTAATTAATTAATCACTCTCTGCCCAGAAGCAAATTTTTGCACATTGATTCCTGTAAACTGACCTCTTTCAGTATTTAATTCATGTCCACTTATGTGTGCTATCTGAGAAAGGTTGAAGGATGCTATCAGCACTTAGATTCATTCCTTTTAAAGCCTTAAACAATTCAGTGAAGTTTTCCCAAAGGGGCCTAGTTTTCAGATGCTGCCATTTGCAGAAATAGTCTTTCTTGTTAAATGTACCCTTTTGTGCC
The DNA here is from genome assembly GCF_048544385.1 of Mastigoproctus giganteus. Lineage (NCBI taxonomy): Eukaryota > Metazoa > Arthropoda > Arachnida > Uropygi > Thelyphonidae > Mastigoproctus > Mastigoproctus giganteus. Next base: position 262,261,570 of record NC_143575.1, read on the forward strand.
CTGACTAATCTTGTTACTCTTCTCAGTACCTATTCCAACAGATCTACATCCTGCCTAAAATGAGGCTTCCATGCCTATTTCCAGTACTCAAGGTGCAGCGTAACCGTAACTGTGCAAAATGGCTTAATCACCTGTCCCTGTTGGCAAAATTCATGTATATTACTGTCGGAACCAAATGAGCTTATTTAGAAAGCTGTCTGCACTGCTCAGAGAATCATGTCGGACCATACAGTTACCCCTAGATCTATTTTGTTCTTTACTATCCTTAATTTACCACCCAAGTTCTGTTTTATTCTGTAATTACTGCTTCCCTATGCAGTATTTTTCATTTATCTATGTTAAACCTCAAATTGCTACTTCTCAGTCCAGCTGCCTAATTTCTTCAGATCCTGTTGTTGTTGTATACACCTGGTTTCTCTCATTAACCATCCTGTCAATGTTTGTATCATCTGCAAACTTAGACATTAAACTTGACATGCCTTCACTGATACCCTAATAAATATTGAAAATAATGAGCTCAGCACTAAACATTAATGACATTAGTCTAAGAAGAGTAGTACCCATTAATGATCCCCTCTCTCTCTCTCTCTCTCTCTCTCTCTCTCTCTCTCTCTCTCTCTCTCGCCCCCCTTCTGTATTTAGATCATCCCTTTACCACAGCAGTAACTTGTACACTAATGCCACACTGCTCCAAATTTTACAACAGTTTTTCATTTGGAACTCAAAATCTTTATTGAATTATAAGTATATGAAGTCAAAATTATTTTTTGCATCCAGTTACTTTGTTTTTGTGTTATGGCAGTAGCTAATCATATTGGTTATACAAGGTCTTCCCTTAACAGATACATGTTGTAATTGCTGTGAATGTATAACTACATTCCTGTCAAGATGATCTTACTTCTTTAACCTTGACTCCATTCTTTTCCCTGGAATGGAAGTCAGGCTTACAAGGCAGTAATTACACCACCCTTTTTACCCTTTCTATGAATAAGAGAAGTGATTTTCACATCTCCAATTTGTAGGGACCTCTCAAAGGGTGCACTCATAATGGCTGAAAGTTTAGCTCTTTTACTTGCATTATTTAATATAGTTAAGTAGATTTGGTTAGCCCCATGTGCCTTATTTAGCATTAGTAGAGGCATACGATGCAAGAAAGTAAGCTTATGCAGCATCAGCCAAAAAAATAAAAACCCTCCCATTTCATCCCTCCATTCGTTCCGAATGCCTGTCCAGCTCAGCCTTAAATTTATTTAGGCTATTAGCTTCCACAACAAAAGATGGAAGCCTGTTCCACTAATCAACTACCTGCTGGCTAAAGGCAAATTTCCACACATCTATTCTACAACTATCTTTCCTCAGTTTGAAACTGTGCCCCCTCAGGTTCTTAGTCTGAAGAATCCCATCAGCATTCAGCTTGCTCAACCCATTCAAGGCCTTATACACCTCAATCAGATCACCTCACAGGTGCCTACTCTCCAGGCACTGCAATTTGCAGAACTTAAGCCTTTCTTGGTAAGAGCACCCCTTTGTTCCCCACGCCAATTTTGTTGCTCTTCTTTGTACTCGTTCTAGCAACTCTACATCCTTCATAACACAGTACTCTAGGTGTGGCCTGACCATTGCCTTGTATAACGGGATAATCACCTCCCTGTCCCTGCTAGCAAAATTCCTATATATCATTGACAAGACTCCGTGACCTGCCCTGCCAGCCCGTCTGCACTGCCCAGCAAACTTCATATTTGGCTGCACAATTACCCCCAGGTCTTTTTCGCTTTCTACTTCCCTGAGTGTAGTACCACCCAGCTGGTATGTTTCTCTTCAGTTATTACTACCCATATGCAGTACTTTGCATTTGTCAATGGTAAACTCCAGTTGCCACTTCTCAGCCCATTTTCCCAACTTACTTAGATCCATTTTGAGTAGCATACTGTCATTACTGTCGTTAACAACCCTGCCAGCCTTTGTATCATCTGCAAACTTGGACATTAAACCTGATATACCTTCATCAATATCATTGATAAATATACAAAACAACAATGGGCCCAACACCGAACCCTGGATAACTCCACTAATAACATTTATCTATGAAGAGCAGTGTCCATTGATTACCACTGTCTGTTGTCTCCCACTCAGTTATCCCTTTATCCATTGTAACAGCTTACCCTTGATGCCATACTTCTCCAATTTGTACAGCAGTCTTCCATGTGCAACAGTATCAAAAGCTTTCCTGAAATCCAAGTATATGATATCAAAATTATTTTTGGCATTCAGATCCTTTGTGACCACATCATAGTAAGCAATCAAATTGGTCAGACAAGACCTCCCTTTGACAAACCTATGCTGTATCTTAACTATTACTGCAGTCTTGTGTGGATGATCCTGCAAAGCTTCTTTAACCAGTGATTCCTTTATTTTCCCAGGAACACAAGTTAAACTATCAGATCTGTAGTTACTTGTGTCACCTTTTGAACCTGCTTTGTGAATTGGTGATACATTTGCACACCTCCAGTCCATTGGGACCTCCCCTGAGTCCAAGGAAGCTCTCATAATTATGGCTAAGGGTTTGCTTACTTCTTTTGCTGCCTCTAATATAACTGGATAGATCCTGTCCACCCCAGGTGCCTTCCTTCTGTTTAACTTCAACAATTTCTCCTCCACTTTGCTCTCAGTTATTACAAAATCACTTAGCTCCCTGTTAGCGTTTGATAAACTTCTGGCACTCCCCTCATTGAATAACTCCTCATGTGTGAATGTAGCTGCAAAATACTCATTCAGTTTATCAGCTACCTGAGCATGATCATCAATAGTCAACCCATCTATGTTAATTGGTCCAATCTGATTCATCCCTTTTCTTCTAGAGTTTACATAAGGTAAAACTCCTTGCTGTTTTTTTTTTTGCATCCTTTGCCAAAGATTTCTCATAATCTGCCCTTGCCTGCCTAACCTCCTTTGTGACTTGATTACAGACTATTTTATACCTGCCATAGGCTTCTATATCGCCTGATACTTTATATGCATACCATACATTCTTCTTCTCTGCCACTAGCCTCATTAATTCATCTGACATCCATTTAGGCCTAAACCTTGAACAGTATTTCTTAGTTGGAATGAAAAGCCTAGTAGCCTCCAAAATTAAGTCCCTGAAGGCTTCCCATTTAAAATTCACTGTTGGTAACATCATCAGTTGATCCCACTGTACAGAATTTAAAAACTGTCTGAGACCTCTGTAGTCACCTTTACGAAAGCAAAAGCCCTTCCCTTTAGCCTTTATGCTAGTTACATCTTTAAATAATTCCCACATCAATACATTGTGATCACTGTCGCCCAGTGGTTCCTTTATCTACAGATTATTAATGCATGAAGAATCACTACTGATAATCAGATCAAGAGTATTACTCCCTCTGGTTGCCTCTCGAACATGTTGCTGTAGAAAACATTCATCCAATAAATCCACAAAAGTCTTGCTGGTGTGCAAGTGACCAGTCCACAAGTTCCAGTTAATATCTGAAAAGTTAAAATCTCCCATTATAAGACATTCTGATTTACTGGCCCACTCTATTTCTCTGCACAATTGCTCATTATACTCATAAGATTCATTAGGCCTATAACACACACCTACTCTCATTTTTCCTTTCCCAGTGCTTATTTCACATCAAACAGACTCAACACTGCATTGTCCACCAACATCAATTGGATGCACTTCCTTAGATTTTATGTGTTTCTTAACTAAACCCCTTCTCCCTTCGTATCCTGTCTATCCTTCCTATATACTTTGAACTCCCCAAATTCCAACTCTGCACTGCCTATATCTCTGTGACACCACATCTCTGGTATCCCAACAATATCTGCCTTTGATGTCTTCATTAGCACTTCAAGCTCATCAAATTTATTGCATATACTCCTAGCAATGGTGTACATGCAAGTATACACACACCTGATCCTGCTCCTAGCCATCCTAACACAGCCCATGTATTTACTTGTTCCACTATAACTCCCAGCAGTCCTGAAAATTTCCATTACGTTGCTTTCCTGTGTGCTGCCCATTCTGATAGAAGCAGTGCAAGAATCACTTTTGCCTCTGCCTGCGGCCACGATTAACTTTTTAGTCTGTGTATCCCCCTTCCCCAAACTAGCAGTTTTCCAACCCACCTAACACTGCCTCGATAGCATCAGCAAATATTCTTGCACCCTTTCTATTTAAGCGTATGCCATCCCTGTAGAAGCAGTCTCTCCTGTTAACAAGTACAGACCAGGCTGAAAAAAATTCTACCCCTTGAGCCTTGCACAATCTTTCCAGGGTCGAATTGATCGACAAGGCTCTCATCATATACTCCTTCCTATCGTGTCTGGGCAGAATTGCAGACACTTTCAAATTCAACCCTAATTCTCGGATTTTGTTCAACAGTGACCTGTACTTGTTAAGTAATTCAGCCGGTCTCCTAATTAAGTAATTCTGCCTAGTCTTAATATCATTAGTGCCAACGTGTACAACTATATCGCCTTTTGTGCCCTTAAAAGATGATATCTGCTCTACAACGTCGTCAACCTTTGCCTCTGGCAGACATACCCTGGTCCTGTTCCACCTATCCTTCTTACAAAGTATATTCCCCGTCTTCCTGACAATAGAGTCACCAACAATAACTAGTTCCTTTGGGACCAGCAGGTTTTAGGTTTAGGTGCAGCTTCAAAAATTTCTCTGCCACTTTCTTCTCAGTTATCACAAAATTATTTAAATCCCAGTTATAACTGGGTGTATTTCTGGTATCTCTATCTAGAAAAACTTCTTTCTCATTAGTGCAAATTAAAAATATTTTTTCAATCTGTCAGCATCCCAAGCAGGATCGTCAATAGCTTTTCTATTCATATCTAGTGAGCCAATGTGGTTCATCCCTTTCCTTCTGGTGTTAATATAAGTGAAGAATTATTTGGTACTTTTCCTTGCACTTTTAGCTGTAGATTGTAATCTACCCAAGTTTTCCTTATCAACTTAGCCACATGATTGTAAACTTGTTTATACTTACTATAGGCTTCTGTGTACTCTGATAATTTATAATTATCCCATGCATTTTTTCCTATCCTAGTAGTCATCATTTCATCTGACTAGTTCAGCTGACTACATTTCATCTGACTACTGTTCATCTCTAAATCTTGAACAGTATTTGTTTAGCATAAAAAGTTTCATAGCTTCTATGATTACTACCCTGAACACTTCTCATTTAGTAACTGAAGTTATTAACATCATTTAGTTCCACTGAAAATAATTTAAGAAATGTCTAAGATCATTGTAGTCATCTTTTTAAACTTTTCCAGGTGCAAGTACTTGATTATTTGAACGGACAACAGATAAGTATTAAATGAATTTCTGCATGTTCATTCTGCTACTCCATACAAGCGCTTTCAGCCATTATCTTGTAGTTCAACTTATACATGTGTCCAACAGACACTTGACCTTGACCAGGCATTAGAGTTTTGCCTAGCCGCTCTGTTCTTCCCTCCCTACTTAGACCCCTGCTACCTGTGGATTTCACTGCTGAACAACCAAGGCGACTGGCTGGTCACAGTGCCAATTGCCTGCTAAACCACAACTGTGGTGATATTAAATTATCTAGTAACACTACAGTAACTGAATTCAATATGACAAATACTACCTTCTGTCAAAATTCTAGCGTCTGCACCATCTGTGGGACCAACTCTGACCCCATTGTCCAATGTATTGAGTGCAAACAATTAATATGCAGTGACTGTACCCATTCTGACCTGAAAAAATTAAATAAAAGTCGGCGGAAATCATTCTGTTGTGATAGATGTCGACTCAGTAATTCTCAGAAAAGCCCTATAACTGTTGCAATGCCAAACAGCACGGAACCTGAGCCACTTTTCTCCTCTTCCGCTAACAAAGTTGAAATGCCGTACTCTAGTTCATTTGAGACAAATATCATGCCAATAACTAGAAATACCGACTCTGAATCGTACGTGGATGAAGCCTCTAATCCTTCTTTGTTGTCTTTGGGGTCGCATCAACTCAAACACATATATCTGTGCTGTCAGAAGATCTTAGCGCTAACTCCTTCCCTACTGAAACTCTGAATCCAACCTTTTGTATTCTGTAATCAACTGAATTCCAGGAACTACTCTTTAATACTGTGCAGAAAATCGTCATTCAAACTCAGCTAATCAGCATACCTCATACTGCAAAATCTGATATTCTCCTGGATTCTAATACACTCAATGAAGGAAACTGCCAGCTATCCATGGAGATTTGTGGTATAAAAACAATATTAACTAATCAACAGGCTGAAATTTCCGACATTAACGCCCAAATTAAAAATCTCACATCAGTTATGTCTTGCCACTTAAGAGAAGCTAGGAAGAATTCTGAACCTACTCTTGAAACTAATGGGCTCAAAGTGAATAGGAATTCTTCATTACCTGACAATGCCCTCAGTACTGAGACCAGATCTTCACCTTCCACCGGCCTCAATACTTCTACTGCTGCAAATATTAATTTGTCCAAGCCTGCTAACATTCATGATTCAAGTCATTCAACAGAGCAATTTATTGCCAAACAGACTCTGTTAGATGATTCTTCTGATGTAAATAGAACCACTCCTACCACCTGCTCTCCTCTGCGGAACAGTTCTGTCTGTACCTCTATTTTACAAGCTCAGAGTCACCAAGCGGAATCCTCTTCAACATCAGTTAAGGCAACATATGCAAAAATAACTGCTGCCACATCTAATGAGGTCTGCAAACCTGTCTGTAGATCTGCCACCACAGTGAGTAAACCTGTTTCTGATTGCCAGCCTCAAATATCACACCAAAGATCAAAACAGAACAAACCTTTAGAAAATGTTAAAGCCTCTATATCTCAAGATACTTCCTCCAAGCTTCCAGCCAAAACACATCAAACACAGAATGTAACTACTGCAGAAAAATCTCAGTTACTCAAACATAAGTATAATATCACAATTATTCCCACAAAAGACCGAATTTTTCTTTCTAGACTTGGACCCGCCACTAAATCTGAAGATCTTATCAACTTAATTAAAGAAGAATATGGTTTCGGAGTAGATGTCCGTTCTCTGAAGATACAGTGTCCCGCCTACTCATCTTTTATAATAACATGCCTTCCATCACAAACAGAAAAAGTTCTGAATCTAAGATCCCTTTTATCAGGGGCTCTAGTAAAACGCTTCACGGACAGACCATCAAGGGAGTCCAAAATCTCTTCTACACAGGCATAGCAACCAGATACCCTGCTATCTACACATACTACGTTCTCCTCTCATCATAAAATCCCCAGATCCCAACTGTTCAGTGTTTACCTTCAGAATTGCAGGAGTATAATTAGCAACCTAAACCACTTCAAAGCAATCCAAGGCTCACATATTTACGACATTTACCTGCTCACTGAAACCTGGCTCTCCATAAATATTGATGATCAGGAGATTATAGATGGACAATATACAATCCATAGAAAGGACAGAGGATCTCGTGGAGGCGGAGTAGCTATTATACATTCTAACCATATACTCTGTGAAATTGCATCAAATTTCACAAATATTGAATCAGTATACTGCCTTCTTCATCTTGGCAAGTTAAAATTTTTAATAGTATTGCTTTATTTTCCATCTCCCTTAACTAATATCGACCTCCAGTACTTAGAAAGCTCGCTGGAATCTATCTTCCCACTAATTCAATCTGCTGACATAGCAATGGTTTTGGGTGACTTTAACTGTCAACTGGACAATTTAGGATCTTCTTCTCCATCACTGCAGACTAGGGCTCTCTTTAATATGCTTCACAGCTATGGTCTTGAACAAATTTGCAATTTTCCAACCAGAGAAAATGCCTACCTCGACCTAATATTTTCCTCTACTCATATAGATGTTCACAATGACAACCCTATATTTCACTCGGATCATTCGCCAATTACTTTTGACATCACAGTGACCTCTCATAACTTCAAATGCAGCTCCCATTCTCCACGATTCAATTTCAGAATGGCTGACTGGCCTCTGCTCAACCTAGCTCTAAGAAACGTAGACAAGCAGCGCGCTGACGCTATGGATGACATCGATGTGCTCACCAGCAACCTGATTAACTGTGTCCATTCAGTTATATCTGATATTGTTCCTTAATCCCATCTTACTACACGCTCTACCTACCGCACTGGTATAACAGCGAATTAATACATAAAATTAAATCCAAAGAATTTTATAGAAACAAATATAAGCAATCAGGTGACAGCCAATATTATGAAATATTCAGCCAACTCTGCAAAGAAGTGAAAACGCTCATATTAAACTCTTACAATATGTATACAGAGTCAGTCAGGATAGTTTGCTTACTCGCAGAGATATCAAACCATTCTGGAATTTCATGAAGCATAAGAATATAACCAGTAGAAAGTTACAACTCCATAATGCAGATGGAATTCTCTTATCTGACGAATTCAGTATTGCTCAAGAGTTTGCCAAACACTTTTCTAGAATTCAAACAAATGATACATTGAGACCTGCCTCATTTCCTGACTTCACACCTGTTAAAGATGATATCATCATTAACCTCTTTATTACTGATGAAGATTTAAATTCGGCATTAAAAAGCATGAGAAATAACTATACTAGAGGCCCAGATGACATTCCAGGCTTATTTTGGAAAATGACTGTCACTACATTAAAACCCCTCATACTGCGGATCTTCAACTTGTCTCTCAGGCTGGAGAAGTATCCTAAGCACTTTAAGCAGGCCAATATAGTTCCTATTTTCAAAAAAGGTGATAAAAATGACGTATCTGATTACAGACCTTGCAAAACAGCCTGGCTAAACTCTTCAACACAGCAGTACACAAACATCCCTTCGAATTCTTCAGGCCTTTCATCGATCAGAATCAACATGGTTTCTGCAGTGGCAAGTCAGTAGTCACAAATTTACTTCCTTTCTGGCAATACACCTTGGAAGCTCTTGATAACCACCTACAAGTTGATGCAGTCTACACAGACATATCTAAGGCATTTGATAAAGTCCCGCACGAACAACTTCTGGAAAAACCTAAGCTATATGGTATCCGTGACCCTTTGCTCTCATGGCTACGCAGCTATATTATGCATCATTCCTTGAGAGTTATCATCGATCAAGTGAACTCAGACTGTTTTATACCACTAAGCGGAGTACCACAAGGCTCTCCCTTAGGTCCTCTTCTCTTCATTGTTTTCGTAAATGATCTTCCTTCTTTCATCTACACCTCCAATGTTCGAGTTGCTCTCTATGCAGATGATCTTAAGATCTACTCAGCAGTGAAGGAGATTACCGATTCTCAACAGCTTCAATGTGCTCTCAATAAATTCTCTCTGTGGCTATCTCTGAATGGCTTGTCTGCTAACCCCTCGAAGTGCAAAGTAATCTCTTTCTCATCTTGCAGATCTCCACAACTAATGAATACGGAGTACACTGTTAACTCTGTGATCATCGAAAGGTGTGTGACCAAGTTAACGACTTGGGGATTCTCTTTTCCAGCAGTGCTAAATTCGATGTCCATGTCCTTAAAATCACCAGCAAAGCATTCAAAACACTGGGATTCATCAAACGGAACACATACAAGTTCAAAAACTACAGATATGCGGTTGTTCTTTATAAAACTATTGTTCTGCCAATCCTTGAATTCAGTTCACCCATCTGGAATCCTCACACAAAGACTTTAACTAACAAAATTGAAGCAGTCCAAAAAAAATTTTTGTCCGTTACCTTACGTACTGCAATCCTCTATTCTATCACTCAGTGTATTATGAATCGCTGTGTGATTACTTTCATCTGAGGCCTCTGTGCACTAGAAGAGTTACTGCTGACATCGCCCTTCTAGCCAAAGTAATCACTGGAATTTATGAAGCATCTGATATCCTGAGTAAAATAAACTTCAATGCTCCCTGTAGACAAGTCAGGAACCTTACACCGTTTCGCCTTGACTCTGCCAACACGGGCTTTATGAAGTTCAGTCCACTGAACAGAATCAGCAAATCAGCAAATGACTCTCTCATTGACTTCTTTGACAACTCCCAATCACTGATGAACTCCATCCACAAGTTTGCCTCTTCTCTTAAACTGCAAAGTGACTAGATCACATCTAATTATTGTAGCTTATTATTTGTTATATTATTTTTCTATTCTCTAACGGATTAATTATTACTTGTTTTACCGGTAACTTAACTTAATACAGTCCTCTTTTGTACATATGCTTTTATTGTTTGAATCTATATCAATGTTTATCGTCCTGTTGGATTTCATATTATTGATAATCCTGTTGGATTTCATATTATTGATTTTAATTTTATTAATAGCAAGATACCTGTTGTGTATCTTGCTATTAATAAAATTAAAAAAAAATAATAAAAAATCTGAATCTGTCACCATTGAATTGAAAATTATAAACAGTGTTATGGGTTAAATCATTGTAATTAGCCAATGAGAGATGCTTTGAACATCCAATGAAATGTCAGTTTACCAAGGGGAAACAGATTAAGACAACCTCTGACATTTCCTAACTTCTATGCTGAAATGTGGATATTGGAAAACAGTTGCCGGTTTATTCCAGTATCATCAGGAAAGAGTGTTTTTTGTAAGAACAGCAAGTTCTGTTAGTTTTGTAAGTTCTGTTATTGCTTTGCATTGGAGAGGGGTGGGGATGCTGTAATAGTTTTTGATTCTAAAGTTAATTGCAATTGAACTGCTACATGTATTATAAAGAACCATCACAAGGTATAGAGTGACAAAATCTATTTACACATTTGCCTTGTACAGGTAGACCACAACATTCAACAAGATAATACTGGTGTTCAAAGAAAGTGTATCACCAAGTAATTTCGCATTTCTAACCCTTTTTTGCAATTTTCTAACCCTCTGTACATTAATGACTAGCATCACAAATCGAAATATAAACAAAAGATATTTATTAATAGTTAAGACAAAGCTAAGTAATATTTCACAGATGCTCTCAAAATATTCCAAAATGAGCATTTGCAACCTTTATACAACAGTTTTGGTAAACAAGGCAATTATGGCTGAAATGTTATCAGAAGCCCTCAATTTGCTTCAGTGTATCATTTTCAATGGAAAACAATCAAAAGTTCACCAGGTGCGAACCAATATTTAGTTGAACTGCCTCTGGCCCTGATGACAGCAGCACACCGTCAAGGCATTGATGAGATCAATTTCTGAAGTAGTTCTAAACACAAATTATGGCTTCCTGAAGTTCATGAAGGGTCTTTGGTTTCTTTCCGGCAACTGCAGTTTCTACACGATGCCAATAGTTCTCTATAAGATTCAGGTCCTGGCTGTTTCCTGGCCAGCTAACAGCTGCAGTGGACCGTTCTTCCAACCATTTTTTCACCTGTAACAAATGTAAACATATTACTGTCTAACCGCTAATGCAGAAATGAAGCTAAAGTTACTATAGAAGTGCCCACTTACACTTTTCGCCCGATGACAAGAAGCAGAGTCGTCATGAAAGATGCAGTTACTTGGCAGGTTGAAACTGTCTCTAATGGTTGGCAGCAATTTGCCTTCCAATATAGCCAGGTATCCATTGGCTTTTACGAAACCTTTTATAAATTGCAGGTGACCTACTCCACGATATGAAATGCACCCCCATATCATTTGGCTGGTAGTGAATTTCACTGTAGACACCATACAGTCTAGATGGTATTCTTCACCACATTTACAGTGAATCGTTTTTGTCTCCCATCAGAGCCATGCAGGTTGAATTTCTTCTCATCCGAGAAAATAACTGACTTCCACTGCTCGGGGGTCCATTTGACATGCTCCTTACACCAAATTAATCATGCCTTTTTCATTTTTTGTGTGAGGAGGGGGTTCTTCTTAGGACGACAAGCTACATGTCCATTTTTAAAGAGGCATCTTCTGACTGTTAGTGCACTTGCTACCACTCCTGTATGTTCTTCCCATTCTCATTTCAGCTCAGACAAAGAAGCTTTACAGTTTTTAAGGAATAAGCACTTCAAAACGCAGTCCTGTTTTGGTGTAGAGACTCGTTTGCATCCAGTTTCTTTTTTTTTCCTATCAGCAGAACCAATATTCTTGAGTTTGGAAAGAAATCTACTTACTGTTGACTGATTACAAGACACTCTATAAGCAATACGACAGGAAGAACATCCTTCCTCATGTAAAGCAACAATAGCACTTCCTTCGTGGTGTCAACTGCACATAACTCGTCATCCTGACACAAGCAAGGAATGACTGCAACTGTTGCAGAGCGTGCTTATAGAGCTGAAAGTAACAGCTGATGCAATATTACATCACCTACACGTGTCAGTCTTATCTGATGCAATCTGTAAGAAATATTGCCAAATACTTATGTTACTTGGACGACAATTACAATTTTAAGGGGTGATGCACTTTCTTTGAATACCAGTGTATACCACAAAGGATTTTACACCAGGACAGAAAGAAAACATCCCCTCAGCTGATTCTAGGCAGGAAGTTTAAATATTACGTACTTTACTACTATTACCAGAAGTTATAGCAGCTATAAACAGAGAAAGAGGTCAAGTAACTTCTTCTTATCCTTTGGAGAAAACTGACTTCAGTGGCAGATGGGGGACTACCATACTGGCAATGTTAGAAGGGGCCTTAAGGCTATGGGTTGGTATAATTGTTAAAGATCATTTCGGGCCATTTGGCAATCAGGAAGTGGGAGAGGGGCTTAATTTATAGTTTTCCCTCTGTTCAGTGGGCAGAAACATGTCAGCTCCCAACTAGGAAAGAAAAAAATTGATAAACCTTTGTGCTTTTCAGGATGTGTACATGTGTTCACACATGTGCATTGTTATTATGTTGGAAAGCTGAAATCACAGTGTAGTGTGAACTCTGAAAGTGTCAGGCATTGTTAATGAGTCCTGTACATCTACATTCCATGTCTGATGACTGCACATTGTTGAAGGATATTTATTTATTATATTTATTCTCATTATATATTGTATAATTATATATATTTAATTATATGTTGTGGTAAAAGTGTGAAATATCAAAAAATGTTCCATGTGATTGTTTCATTCACTTTTCCCAGATTTAATATGAGAGGTATATCTCCTGTCCCCCATAGTCTGGGTAGCATAGTCACTATATTCAAAATATAGACAACCTTGCAGGGATAGAGATATATTCCCTCATGACCTTGGTTACAAATTAGAAAGTGATAACTGGACAGCCATAAAAGGAAGCAATGGTAATTAGCATTAGCATTAGTAGAGGCATTTGATGCAAGAAAGCAAGCTTATGCAGCATCAGCCAAAAAAAAAAAAAAAACCCACTTCCACTTCACCCCTCTGTTCGTTCAAAATACCTCTCCAGCTGAGCCTTAAACTTATTTAGGCTATCAACCTCCACCACAAGGGATGGCAGTCTGTTCCACCAACCAACCACCCGCTGGCTAAAGGCAAATTTCCGCACGTCTATCCTACATCTGTCTTTCCTCAATTTGAATTTATGCCCTCTCAGGTGATTTTTCTGAGCTAGAGGAAGAATCCCATCAGCATTGAGCATGCTTAAACCATTCAAGGCTTTATACACCTCTATCAGATCACCTCGCTGGTGCCTAGTCTCCAGACACTGTAATTTGCAAAACTTAAGCCTTTCTTCGTAAGAGCACCCCTTTGTTCCATTCACTAATCTTGTTGCCCTTCTCTGTACTCGTTCCAGCAGCTCTACATCCTTCTTGAAATGAGGCCTCCAGACCTGTATACAGTACTCTAGGTGTGGCCTGACCATTGCCTTATACAATGGAATAATCACCTCCTTATACAATGGAATAATCACCTCCTTATCCCTGCTGGAAAAATTCCTGTATATCATTGACAATACTCCATGAGCTACTCTTGCAGCCCATCTGCACTGCTCAGAGAACTTCATATCTGCCTGCACAATCACCCCCAAGTCCCTTTCATTCTCTACCACTGTCAGTGTAGTACCACAGAGTTGATACGTTGCTCTGGGGTTGCTTTTTCCCATGTGTAGTACTTTACATTTGTCAATGTTAAACTTCATTTGCCACCTCTCAGCCCATCTGCTCAACCTTTCCAGATCCTGTTGCAGCAGCATAGTGTCAGTAGTGTCCTTGACAACCCTGCCAACCTTTGTATCATCTGCAAACTTGGACATTAAGCTTGATATACCATCATCAATATCATTTATAAATACAGAAAACAATAATGGACCCAACACTGAGCCCTGAGGGACTCCACTAATAACATTAGTCCACGATGAGCAGTGTCCATTGATTACCACTCTCTGTCTTCTCCCCCTCAACCACCCCTTTATCCATAGCAGCAATTTGCCTCCAATGTCACACTGCTCCAATTTGTGTAGCAGTCTTCCATGTGCAACAGTATCAAAAGCCTTTCTAAGATCCAAGTATATAATATCAAAGTTATTCCCTGCATCCAGTTCTTTTGTGACTGCATCATAGTATCCAATCAAGTTGGTCAGGCAAGACTTCCCCTTAACAAAACCATGCTGTGTCTGAGCTATAACTGAAGTCTTGTCTAAATGATCCTGCAGTGCTTCTTTGACCAGTGCCTCCATTAATTTTCCTGGAACAGAAGTTAAGCTCACAGGTCTATAATTACTTGTGTCAGCCTTTGATCCTCCTTTGTGAATTGGGGTCACATTTGCACATTTCCAGTCTATGGGTACCTCCCCTGAGTCCAAGGAAGCTCTCATAATTATGGCTAAGGGTTTGCTTACTTCCTTTGCTGCCTCCTTTAATATAACTGGATAGATCCCATCCACCCCGGGTGCCTTTCTTGTGTTTATCTTCAACAGTTTCTCCTCCACTTTACTCCCAGTTATTTCAAGATTCTGTAGCTTACTGCTAGAGTTGAATACACCTCTGGCATTCCCCTTGCTGAATAACTCCTCATGTGTGAATGTCGATGCAAAATATTCATTTAGTTTGTTAGCTACCTGAGCAGGATCATCAACAGTTGACCCATCAATATCAAGTGGACCAATCTGATTCATCCCCTTCCTTCTAGAGTTTACATAAGTAAAGAACTCTTTGCTGTTTTTCTTTGCATCCCTTGCCAAGGATTTCTCGTAATCTGCCTTCGCCTGCCTAACCTCCTTTGTAACTTGGTTGCATATCAACTTGTATCTATCATAGGCTTCTGTGTCATGTGTTAATTTGTAAGTATCCCATGCATTTTTCTTCTCTGCCATATGCCTCATTAGTTCATCTGACATCCATTTTGGCCTAAACCTTGAACAATATTTCTTAGTTGGTATGTAAAGCCTAGTAGCTTCCAAGATAAGTTCTTTGAATGCTTCCCATTTTGAATTTGCTGTTGGTAACATCATCAGTTGGTCCCACTGTATAGAATTTAAATACTGTCTCAGTCCATCGTAGTCGCCTTTACGGAAGCAATAACCCTTCCCTTTACCCCTAATGGTAGTTACCTCTTTCAGTAAATCCCACTTCAGCACTGTGATCACTGCCACCTAGTGGTTTCATTTATCTGCAGATTCTTAATGCATGAAGAATCACTGCTGATAATCAAATCAAGAGTATTACTCCCTCTAGTTGCCTCCCGAACATGCTGATGTAGAAAACAATCATCCAATAAATCCACAAAAGCCCTGCTAGTGTGTGAGTAACCAGCCCCCAAATTCCAGTCAATATCTGGGAAATTAAAATCTCCCATTATAAGACTCTCTGATTTACTGGCCCACTCTATTTCCCTGTACAGTTCCTTATTATACTCATCAGAGTCATTAGGCCTATAGCACACTCCTACTCTCAATTTTGATCTCCCAATGCTTATGTCACACCAAACTGACTCAACACTGCACTGTCCAGCGATGTCGACTGGCTTCACTTCCTTGGTTTTTATGTGTTTCTTAACTAATAGCATAACCCCTCCCCCCTTCCTATCCTGTCTATCCTTTCTGTAGACGTTGTACTCCCCAAATTGCATTTCTGCATCCCTTATATCTGTGTGACACCACGTCTCTGATATCCCAACAATATCTGCCTTTGATGTTTTGAGCAATACCTCAAAACATCAAAGGCAGATATTGTTGGGATATCAGAGACGTAATGAGCTAGTTCATTTGCATTTTTGATTTTTAAACAATGGTGGTGGGGGAAAGATCTCCTATCCCTACAAAGTTCTCCAGGTAACATATTCAGCATATATCATCCGCTGATACCTCTGAAGGGCACCCTGAACGCAAATGGTTAACTATCAATTGTTGCCGATCAGATACACCCATACATGTTGACTGTGTTCCCTGGGGGCGATAGTATCTATCAACAAGACATTATGGCATGCCATGTTGCCAGAATTGTCCGTGAGTGGTGTGAGGAGCACAAAGAAGACTTCAAGCTTACTCCCTTGGCCACTGAATTATCGGATCTTAATCCAATTGAAAATCTATGGGACCACCTCGATCTAACACCAGGGGCTCACATCTGGTTGAGTATGGGCTTGGGAAACCCAGGGTCCTGAGCTGGATATCATCATTCTTCTCTTTTTTTTTTGGTGATTCCGTTCTGTTTCTCTCTCTCACTCAGGATAACTCGGGATTTTTTTTTTTTTTTTTTTTTTGACAGTTGCAGCATAAGCCCCAGGCTTCCTTGCACCATATGGCTCATAATAATAAAAATGATAATACTCCTGATGTAGTATAGTTTGGTCAGATAATTTAAATTTCAGGCTTTAACCAAAGCAAACTAGTAAAGTCCAAAATCACCATTTGGATATTTTGAGTTTTTACAGTAATATATATATATATATATATAATATATCGTATGTGAAACGTACCAACTCTGGTACTACACTCAGGGAAGTGGAAAGTGAAAAAGACCTGGGGGTAATTGTGCAGTCAAATATGAAGTTCGCTGAGCAGTGCAGACAGGCTGGCAGGGCGGATCATGGAGTCTTGATGTTGTCTATATATCTTGTCAATGATATATAGGAATTTTGCTAGCAGGGACAGAGAGGTGATTATCCCATTATACAAGGCAATGGACAGGCCACACCTAGAGTACTGTGTACAGGTCTGGAGGCCTCATTTTAGGAAGGATGTAGAGTTGCTAGAACGAGTACAAAGAAGGGCAACAAGATTGGTGAGGGAAACAGAGGGGTGCTCTTACCAAGAAAGGCTTAAGTTCTGCAAATTGCAGCACTTGGAGAGTAGGCACCTGCGAAGTGATCTGATTGAGGTGTATAAGGCCTTGAATGGGTTGAGCAAGCTGAATGCTGATGGGATTCTTCCCCTTGCTCAGATTAAGAACCTGAGGAGGCACAGTTTCAAATTGAGGAAAGATAGTTGTAGCATAGATGTGCGGAAATTTGCCTTTAGCCATCGGGTAGCTGATTGGTGGAACAGGCTTCCATCTTTTGTTGTGGAAGCTAATAGCCCAAATAAATTTAAGGCTGAGCTGGACAGGCATTTGGAACGAATGGAGGGGTGAAATGGGAGTTTTTTTGTTTTTTTTTTGACTGATGCTGCATAAGCTTGCTTTCTTGCATTGTATGCCTGCTAATGTTTATTATTATTAATTATATTTATTATTAAATGATTTTGTGATAAATAAGAAAAAAACTGCAAGGGAAATTGTTGAAGTTAAAGTAAATAAGACAGCAAAAGAGGCAAACAAATCTTTAGCCATAATTATGAGAGCATTCTTAAGGTCAGGGGAGTCCCTACAGGTTGGAAAAATATAAAAATCTGTATTCACAAAGGGGTTCAAAGGGCAAAGAGCAGTTATGGCCCTGTAAGCCTGTTCCAGAGAAAATAATGGAAAATAAAGAAGTAATGAAGGATCTTCTTGGCCAGAATGTAGTTATATGGCAATTGCAACACATGAAATATGGTGTGACCATTACAATTAGTCTTGATATAGTCACCAAGGATATAGATCCAAAAATAATTTTAACATCATATACTTAGATTTCAGTAAAGTTTCTGGTACTGTTCCACATGGAAGAGGACTAATAAATACCCCTCCTCAACATCCCTTTATCCATAGCATTATCTTTCCTTTAATGCCACACTGCTGTGGTTTGTACAGCATCATTTTATGTGCAACAGTATCAAAAGATTTTGTGAAATCCAAGTATATATTAAAATTAATTTTTGCATCCAGTTCTTTTGTTATTGCATCATAGTACCCAATTAAATTGGGCAGACAAGATTTCCTCATAATGAACCCATGCTGCAGTATAACTGTATTACTGCCTAGATCAGTGATGTCCAACCTTTTCCCGTATATTTACTAGATCTTGTTTTTTCTAGATCTTTGCATAGTACAGGGGCTATATTCAAAGTTAGATTTGTTTCGCAGGCCGCACTGAGTGATCCGAGAAAAAATTTGTGTGTTACATTTTCCATATCTTGTTACATGTAAAAGAAAATATTCTATTTTCATGTTACCGTTTTTTATTTTCAGGCTATATATAAAAATGCGACTTACTTTTGTTTCCTAAAAAAATGCTTTACTTTTGCTTTTAAATGCTCACTTCAAAAAATTTACAACCATAGGTTAGTCGTGGCCGTAGGTTGGACACGACTGGTCTAGATGGTCCAGCATTACTTCTTTAACCAATGTATCCATTATTTTCCTTGGAAGAGACATTAAGCTAACAGGTTTGTAATTATTCGTATCGCCTATTGATCCCCCGTTAAGAAATTCTGGATACATTTGCACATCTCCAGTCTATAGGTACCTCCCACGAATTCAAAGATGCTCTCATAATTATGGCTAAGGGTTTGCGTACCTTCTTTGCTGCCTACCTTAATCTAATTGCATAGAACCGATCCACCCAGTTGCCTTTTTTTTATGTTTAACTTCAACAGTTTCTCTTCTACTTTTCTCTCTGTTATTATAAAATCATTTAGCTCCCTGTTAGAATTTGATAAACATCTGACATCCACTTCACTAAAAAATTCCTCATATGTGAATGCAGATGCAAAATATCTATACATTTTGTCAGCAATATTTGTCAGCGAAGTCTATTATGGTTTGCTGCCGATCAGCTAAATGTTTCTGGTATTTAATAACAGTACTGTACTGGCAAAGGGAAGGACTTTTACTTTTGTAAAGGTGACTACAGTGGCCTGAGACAGTTTTTAAAATCTATGCATTAATACTAACAGATAATATTACCAACAGAAAATTATAAATGGGAAGCAATCAAGGAAGTAAATTTAGATGCTACTAGTTATTTTATACCAACTAAGAGATACTGTTTAAGACTTAGGCTTAAATGGATGTCAGATGAACTGATGAAACTCATGGTGGAGAAGAAGAATGTGTGGGATGCATATAAATTATCAGGTGATACAGAAGGCTACAGTAGATATAAACTAGACTGCAATCAAATCACAAAGGAAGTTAGGCAAGCTAACACAGATTGCAAGAAGTCTTTTGAAGAGAAAAGCATCAAGGACTTCTTTAATTTTGTAAACACTAGAAAGAAGGGGATGAATCATATCAGTCCACTAGATACAAATGGTTTAACTGTTGATGATCCTACTTAAATTGCTGACAAACTGAATAGGTATTTTGCATCTAAATTCACACATGAGTAATTTTTTAGGGGTGGTGATATCAGAAGATTATCAAACTTTAACAGAAAGCTAAATGATTTTGTGAAAACTGAAAAGAAAATGTTGAAGCTAACATAAAAAGTCAGCTGGGGTGGATGGGATCTATGCAGTTATATTTAGAGAAGCAGCAAAGGAGGTAAGCAAACATTTGGCATTATCATTAGTAGAGGCATATGATGCAAGAAAGCAAGCTTATTTAGCATCAGCCAAAAAAAAAAAAAAAAAACCTTCTCATTTCATCCATCCACTCGCTCCAGATGTTTGTGTAGTTCTGCCTTGAATCTATTTAAGCTATCAACTTCTACAATTACAGATGAAAGTTTGTTCCAGCAATCAACCACTGGTTGGCTAATGGCAAACTTCCACACATGTCTATCCTACAACTGTCTTTCCTCAATTTGAATTTATTCCCTCTCAGGCGATAATTCTGAGCAAGAGGAAGAATCCCATCAGCATTGAGCATGCTCAAACCATTCAAGACTTTTTCACCTCAATCAGATCACCTCGCAGGTGCCTAGCCTCCAGACACTGTAATTTGCAAAGCTTAAGCCTTTCTTCGTAAGAGCAACCCTTTGTTCCATTCACTAACCTTGTTGTCCTTCTCTGTACTCGTTACAGCAGTTCTACATTATTCTTAAAATGAGACCTGTATACAGTACTCAAGGTTGCCTGACCGTTGCCTATACAAGGGAATAATCACCTTATTCCTGCTAGAAAATATTTCTTAGTTGGTATGTAACGCCTAGTAGCTTCCAAGATAAGTTCTTTGAATGCTTCCCATTTTGAATTTGCTGTTGGTAACATCATCAGTTGGTCTCACTGTATAGAATTTAAATACTGTCTCAGACCATCGTAGTTGCCTTTACCAAAGCAAAAACCCTTCCCTTTACCCGTGATGGTAGTTACCTCTTTGAGTAAATCCCACTTCAGCACACTGATCACTGCCACCTAGTGGTTCCTCTATCTGCTGATTCTTAATGCACGAAGAATCACTACTGATAATCAAATCAAGAGTATTACTCCCTCTAGTTGCCTCCCGAACATGCTGATGTAGAAAACAATCATCCAATAAATCCACAAAAGCCTTGCTAGTGTGTGAGTGACCAACCTACAAATTCCACTCAATATCTGGGAAATTGAAATCCCCCATTATAAGACACTGGTTTACTGGCACACTGTATTTCTCTGTACATTGTTTATTATACTCATTAGGCCTCTAACACATTCCTACTCTCAATTTTGCTTTCCCAGTGATATTGTGTCACACAAAACTCACTTGACACTGCACTGTCCAGCCATGTTGACTAGCTGTACTTCCTTGGATTTTATGCATTTCTTAACTAATAGCATAACCCCTCCTCCCTTCCTGTACACATTGCATTCCCCAAATTCCACTTCATTCCTTATATCTGTGTGACACCACGTCTCTTATATCCCAATGATTTCTGCCTTTGATGATTTGATGAATTTGTCCTCAAATTCATCAAATTTATTTACCAAACTCGTAGCATTGGTGTACATGCAAGTATACATGCACCTGTCCCTCTTTTTAGCTATCCTAACACAGCTCATGTATTTACTTGTTCTGCAATGACTCCCAGCAGTCTCTGGAATCCCCTGCACCTTGTTTTCTAGGCTGCTGCTCATTCCAATTTAGCCATAATTATGGAAGCATATTGGATTGAGGGAGATCCGTGTGTACGGTAGATGTGTGAATGTATTCCTAATTCACAAATGGGGTATCAAAGGGTGATATGAGTGATTACAGACCTGTTAGCTTAATTTCTGTTTCAGGGAAATTAATGGAATCACTGGTTAAAGAAGTAATGCAGGACCATCTAGATAGGCATACAGGTACACTGCAGTCATAGCATGGATTGCTTAAGGGGCAATGTTGTCTAACCAGTGTGATTGCATACTGTGAAGCAGTAATAAAGCATCTGGATGCAACAAATAATTTTGACATCACATATTCAGATTTCAGTAAAGCTTTTGATACTCTTGCAATTAAAAGGCTGTTTTAAAAATTCTGAAAGAGCTGCCAACTCTTCCAGGTTTACGTTGAAGTATCTGTCTGTGTTTTTCACTTGATTTGGCTTTTCTCCATTTTGCTGTTATGATGTAGTTGGTGACAAAGGGTTACTTTATCTTTTTTCCAAAAACTCCTCTTTTATTTGTTTTTTTTTTTTTTCACAAAAAAATAAACTACATTAACATTGGATTTTTAAAATTTTTTTATGAATTTCTCATTATTGAACTTCCATTAGGTGTGTGTTTGGAGCTATGTTGCAAAACAGAAATGAGTGATAATAGCATTGTTCACTATGATTTGCAGTTATTTATTTCTTAGCACTTGCCTAAAGTAAAGCTAATTAATGATGCCTTTCAGTAAGATGCCAAGGAAATAACATAAAATTTCAGAATATATAAAGATTTTTCATATATTGTACAATCTGAAAAAGGTAACACGTTTGCCTTTATGCACTCTATATAGATATGATTTTTCAGTTTTAACTGGTGGGAAATCCTATGTAATTAACCATTTTCAAACAAATAAGCATTAATGACAGGGTGCAGTGCATTAGATAGAAATGGTAAAAACAGATGTTGCATTTTGCTGTGACGATGTCATAAGTAGTGGTGGCATAACTAGGATTAGGCACATGGGGCCTGTACCCTGAGTGCCAAATTTCGGGATACCTTTTTAGGGTTAAAAAATGCAAAAATTCCAAAAAAGAACAGTTTTCAAGGGGCACCATTTTTTTTTATTTGCCCTGGGTGCCACAACCCTAGTTATGCCACTAGTCATAGTGCCCGATTGTTGACTTGCATCTTCCTCTGACCCTGCAAGCACACCGTTCAGAAATATGTTGTAGCAAAATATGATAAATATGAAGAACAAAAACACAGGCATTGTTAGTGAAATTGCATCATAGGGAATGCAGTTGCAGTGATTGCTCTGAAATATGAGAAATTTTCATTTGCTACAGATGGCAGTAATCAAACAGATACCAAGCAATGTTCAAACCTTCATATAATTGCCAACTTTTAGTATTGGCAAATGATTCAAGGAGACAGTCTTATACAGCATCAGCCAAAAAAATTAAAAAATAATAGTAAGAATAATAAAAACAAAAACACATCACCTACCCATCCCATCTTATAATTTCTCCTTAAATTATTCAAACTATCCACTTCCACAACTCCAGATGGAAGTTTATTTCAACAGTCTACCACCATTTGTCTGAAAGCAGATTTGTGCATATTTAATCTCACTATTCTTCCTTAATTAAAATTTATGCTCCCATATGTGTGGGCATGAGAAAGTATGGCATCAATATTTAACTTACTCAGTCCATTCATTAAACACCTCAGTTATATTCCCACACAGGTGTCTAGATTCCAAATGCTGTAGTTTGTAGAATTGAAGTCTTGTTAAAAATATCCTTTCATTCCTCTCACAATAGATCCACATCCTTCTTAAAAGGCTTCCAGATCTGTATGCAGTACTCTAGGCTACACCTTGAGTACTGCATACAGTACTCAAAAGTGTAGCCTAACTATCATCTTATACAAAAGAATCCTCACCTGCTTATCCCTGCTGGCAAAATTCCTGAATATTGCTGACAAAATCACTATTAGCTGCCCTAGCAAGTCTATCTGTGCTGCTCAGAGAACTTCATGTCTGACTGCACAATTATCTCAACATTTTTTTTTTGTTCTATTAGCATTTGTATTAGCATTACGAGAGGCATACGATGCAAGAAAGCAAGTTTATACAGCATCAGCCAAAAAAAAAAAAAAAAAACTTCCTATTTCACCCATCCATTCACTCCAAAAACTAGTCCACTTGCAGAATCATCTAGACTAGACTTCAGTTATAGCTCGAACACAGCATGGTTTTATTAAGGGGGGGTTTTCTCTGACCAATTTGATTGGATACTATGATGTGGTCACAAAGGAACTGGATGTAAAGAATAATTTTGATATTATATACTTGGATCTTAGAAAGGCTTTTGATACTGTTGCACATGGAAGACTGCGGCACAAATTGGAGCAGTGTGGCATTGGAGGCAAATTGCTGCTATGGATAAAAGGGGTGGTTTAGGGGGAGAAGACAGAGAGTGGTATTCAATGGAAACTGCTCATGGTGGACTAATGTTATTACTGGAGTCCCTCAGGGTTCAGTGTTGGGTCCATTATTGTTTTCTGTATTTATAAATGATGTTGATGATGGTATATCAAGCTTAATGTCCAAGTTTGCAGACGATACAAAGGTTGGCAGGGTTGTCAAGGACACTACTGACACTATGCTGCTGCAACAGGATCTGGAAAGGTTGAGCAGATGGGCTTGAGAGGTGGCAAATGAAGTTTAACATTGACAAATGTAAAGTACTACATATGGGAAACAGCAACCCCCAGAGCAACGTATCAACTCTGTGGTACTACACTGACAGTGGTAGAGAATGAAAAGGACCTGGGGATAATTGTTCAGGCAGATATGAAGTTCTCTGAGCAGTGCAGATGGGCTACAAGAGTAGCTCATGGTGTCTTGTCAATGATATACAGGAATTTTTCTAACAGGGATAAGGAGGTGATTATTCCTTTGTATAAGGAAATGTTCAGGCTACACCTTGATTACTGTATACAGGTCTGGAGGCCTCATTTCAAGAAGGATGTAGAGCTGCTGGAACGAGTGGAGAGAAGGCAACAAGATTAGTGAATGGAACAAAGGGTTGCTCTTACGAAGAAAGGCTTAAGTTTTGCAAATTACAGTGTCTGAAGACTAGCCACCAGCGAGGTGATCTGATACAGGTGTATAAAGCCTTGAATGGTTTGAGCATGCTCAATGACGATGGGATTCTTACTCTTGCTCAGAATAATCACCTAGGAGGGCATAAATTCAAATTGAGGAAAGATAGATGTAGGATAGACGTGCGGAAATTTGCCTTTAGTCAGCGAGTAGTTAGTTGGTGGAACAGACTTCCATCCCTTGTCGTGGAAGTTGATAGCCTAAAAAAATTTAAGGCTCAGGTGGATGGGTATTTCAAACGAACGGAGGGGTGAAGTGGAAGTGGGTTTTTTTTTTTTTTTTTGGGCTGATGCTACATAAGCTGGCTTTCTTGCATCATATGCCTCTACTAATGCTAATGCTAAAAAATGCTAACTTCCTCCTTGAATTTATTTAAGCTATCAACTTCCATAACAACAGATAGAAATTTGTTCCAACAATCAACTACCTGCTGGGTAAAGGCAAATATCTGCACAACTATTCTACAACTGTCTTTCCTCAGTCTAAATTTGTCCCCTCAGGTTTGTAATCTGAGCAAGAAGAATTGCATCAGCATTAAGCCTGCTCAAACCATTCAAGGCCTTATACACCTCAATCAGATCACCTTGCAGGTGCCTAGTCTTCAAATGATGCAATTTGCAGAAATTAAACCTTTCTTGGTAAAAGCAACTCTTTTTTTTTCCACTCATCAATCTTGCCCTTCTCTTCACACGTTCCAGCAGCTCTACATCCTTCCTAAAATGAGGCCTCCAGACCTGTATGCAGTACTCAAGATGTGGCCAGACCATTGCCTTGTAAAAGGGATAATCACCTCCTGACCTCTGCTAGCAAAATTCCTGTATATCATTTACATGATATACAGAGAAGGTCATGGGGTAATTTACACGACCCCATGACCTGCTCTGGCAACCTGTCTGCACTGCTCAGAAAACTTAATATCTGATTGCACAATAACCCCCAGGTCTTTTTCATTCTCCACTAATCTGAGTGTAGTACCACACAGTTGGTATGTTACTCTGGGGTTATTGCTATCCATATGCAATGCTTTGCACTTGTTAACGTTGAACTTTAGTTGCCCCTATTCATACTATCTGCCCAACTATTCTAGATACTGATGCAGTAGCATACTGTCATTAACAACCCTGCCAACCTTTGTATCATCTGCAAACTTTTAAGTCTGATATACCTTCATCAATATCATTGATAAATATACAAAAATGGGACCAACACCGAACCCTAGGGAACTCCACTAATAACCTTACTCCACGGAGAGCAGTGTCCATTGATTACCACTCTGTGCTCTCTCGCTCTACCATCATTTTATCCATTGTAGCAATTTTCCCTTAATGCCGTACTGCTCCAATTTGTGCAGTAGTCTTCCATGTGCAACAGTATCAAAAGCTTTTCTGAAATCCAAGTCTATGATATCAAAATTATTTCTTGCATCCATTTCCTTTGTGACCACTTCATAGTATCCAATCAAATTGGTCATACAAGACTTTTCATTGACAAACCCATTCTATGTCTGAAATATTACTGCAGTCTTGTCTAGATGATCTTGTAATGCTTCTCTAATTATGAGAATTTTTTTTTTTTTTTTTTTTGGTAGTTGTTGGCACACAGGCTTCTGTGGCCATAATGCACCTCCCAATGTTTTTGCAGTACTTTGATCCAAGCCCGAGGCGGGAATCGAATCCGCGACCTTGGGGTTGCCAGGCAAGCACTTTACCCACCCGGCTAGCCTGGTCGGCTTAATTATGAGAAATCCTTGGCAAAGGATGCAAAGAAAAACAAGACGGGCTTCTTTACTTGTGTAAACACTAGAAGGAAGGGGATGAATCAGATTGGTCCACTTGATGTTGGTGGTTCGACTGTTTATGATCCTGCTCAGATAACTGACAAATTGAATGAGTACTTTGCATCTACATTCACACATGAGGAATTCTGTAAGGAAGGGGAGGAGAGAAGTTTACTAAACTCTAACAGGGAGCTAAATGATTTTGCAATAACAGAGAGCAAAGTGGAGGGGACATAGATTCAAATTGAGGAAAGGCAGTTGTAGAATAGATGTGCGGAAGTTTACCTTTAGCCAGCGGGTAGTTGATTGCTGGAACAGACTTCCATCTGTTGTGGAAGTTGATAGCTTAAATAAATTTAAGACTGAACTAGACAAACATTTGAGTGACCGGATACGTGAAATGGGAAAGTTTTTTTTTTTTTTTTTGGCTGATGTTGTATAAGCTTGATTTTTTGCATCATATGCCTTAACTAATGCTAACCAGTGACTCCAATTTTTACATGGAACAAGTTAAACTAATAGGTCTGTAATTACTCATGTCAGCCTTTATCCACCTTTGTGAATTGGGGATACATTTGCAAATCTCCAGTCTGTAGCAACCTACTCCTGAGTCCAAGGATGGTCTTATAATTATGGCAAAGGGTTTGCTTACTTCCTTTGCTGCCTCTCTTAATATAACTGGATAGATCCCATTTACCCCAGGTGCCTTTCTTATGGTTAAATTCTACAGTTTCTCCTGCACTTTGCTCTCAGTTATTACGAAGTAATTTAACTCTCTGTTAGAGTTTAATAAGATTCTCGCCTCCTCTTCCCTGCAGAATTCCTCATGTGTGAATGTAGATGGAAAATACTCATTCTGTTTGTCAGATACCTCAGCAGAATCATCAACAGTTGAACCATCAATATCAAGTGCACTAATCTGAATCATCTCCTTCCTTCTAGAGTTTATATAAATAAAGAAGTCTTTGCATCCTTTGCCAAAGATTTCTCATATCTGACTTTGCTTGCCAAATCTCTGTGACTTGATTACAGACCAGTTTATATCTACCATAGGCTTCTGTGTCGCTTGATAATTTATATGCATCCCATGCATTTTTCTTCTCTGCCACGTCTCATTAGTTCATATGACATCCATTTAGGACTAAACCTTAAACAGTTTTTCTTAGTTGGTATGAAAAACCTAGTAGCTTACTTGCAAGATTAATTCTTTGAATGCTTCCCATTTAGAATTTGCTGGTGGTAACATCATCTGTTGGTCCCACTGTATAGAATTTAAAAACTGTCTGAGACCACTGTAGTCACCTTTATGAAAGCAAAAACTCTTCCCTTTACCTCTGATGGTAGTTAAATCTTTAAGTAAATCCCACATCAGTACACTGTAATCACTGCCATTTAATGGTTCCTTTATCGCAAGTTCTTAATGCATGCATAATCATTGCTGATAATGAGATCAAGAGTATTACTCCTTCTGGTTGCCTTTCGAACATGCTGCTGTGGAAAACAGTCATCCAATAAATCCACATTAGTCTTGCTCATGTACAAGTGACCAACTCCCCTCATTCCAGTCAATGTCTGGGAAGTTAAAATCCCCCATTATAAGACATTCTGATGTACATGCCCACTTGAGTGTTGTTGAGTGTGGTACTACGCAGTTATTAACTTATTCAGGATTACTGCAACCTATATGCATCACTTTACATTTGTCAACTTCATTTGCTACCCTGATTCGATCCGCCTAATTTTTCTAAAGCTTGTTTTATCTATTAACTTAGACAATAATCGTGCTATGCTTTCATCAATAAATACTGAAATAGGTAAGGCACCCAATGCTGAACCCCAGTGGACTCCCTAAGAACCTTATTCCAAGAAGATTATTATTCCAGTGCCCGTATATAAAACCACCATCTATTTCTGCCACACAACTAATTCCTTTATCTGTACCAGTAGCGTTTCCTTAATGCCACACTGCTCCAATATGTACAACAGTCTTTCCTGTGGAACTAGGTCAAAAACTTTTCCAAAATTTAAGTTTAGGATATCAAAATTATTTATTGCATCCGTTTCTTTTGTTACTACTTTTTTATATTTTCAAAAAAAAAACTGCTGACAAGATCAAACCCTTAAATCCATGCTGTAATTGACATATAACTTCATTCCTCTGTGGGTGGTCTTACATTTCTTCTTTACTCAGTGACTATTATTTTTCCTTCAACAAAAGTTAAGCTAACAGGTTCGTAATTTCTCACTTCATCCTTTGATCTCCCTTTGAAAATTGGAGAGATATTTGTAGATCCCCGGTTTCTAGGGGCCTCCCCTGAATTCAAGGATGCACTCATAATTATGGCTTTGGGTTTGCTTACCGCTTTTGCTGCTTCTTTTAATATAATGGAAAGATCCTATCAGCTCCAGGTGCCTTATATTTTTAGCATGAACAGTTTCTTTTCCATTATCACCAAATTATTTAGTGCCCATTTATAACTTGGTTTTCCTTCTGGTATTCCCGTCCCTAAGCCTTCTTTGCAGATGAATATAAATGACAAATATTTATTTAGCTTTTTAGCATCCTGTTCAGCATCATTAGCAGTTATGCCATTCATATCAAGTGTGCCAATGTAAACACATTTTGACTAACATTATGTAAAGTCATATAAGAGAATGGAAATGGAATTGCTGCAAATAAAGAAGCAGAAAAACAGGTAAGAAAACCTTAAGCCCATAATTATGAGAGTCCTTGGATTCAGGGGAGGCCTGAGAATTTGCAAAAGTAGATTTTCAAGAATCTTGAGTAAAGTGGATGCCTTCACAACAGGATTATAGTGACTGACAAAAGTAGTGTTGAGGGATGGGATTTGCAGTGTATGTACTTTGTTCATTAGGGGAAATAAATTTTCCCATTGCATTAAAAATTTTGTTTACTTAAGTAAAGAATTCTTCCAATTTTCTCTGCATTCTTAGCCAAAGACTTCTCATAAGCTGCCTTAGCCTGCTTAATGACTGTGGTAACTTGATTGCAGACTAGCTATAGGTTTCTGTGACTGCTGCTAATTTATAATTATCCTCTGAATTTTTCTTCTCTAACACTGGTCTCATCAGTTCATCTGACAACCATTTAAGTCTAAACCTTGAACAGTACCTCTTAGTTTGTATAAAAAGTTTAGTAGTTTTATGATTGCTTTCCTGAATACTTCACATTTAGAATTTGCAGTTGGTAATATCAGATGGTCCCACTGAAGGGAATTTAAAATTGTCTAAAACCATTTTATTATTATTTTTTTATGGAAGCAAAATCTTGAGTATTGCTTTCTCTTATTGCGTCTATAACATGCTGGTTTAGAAAACATCTAATAAATCCAGAAAATTTCTGCTATTGTGTGAATGTCCAACCTCAAGTTCTAGTCAATATCAGGAAAGTTAATACCCCCCCCAACCATTATAAAACCATCTGATTTACTGGTCTATTATTTGTCTGAATGGTCACTCATTATGCTCATCACATTATGCATATAACACACTGTTTTTGATTTTCCGGTACTTATGTCACGCCATACTCAACATTAAACTTGGTAACCTATTTCAGCTTGGTGCACTACCTTATATTCTAAATTTATTTGCAGTATCCGATTTGCATCCTCTTATGTGACTTTACATAATGTTAGTTAATGTGTTCAATCTCCTCACTGCACATATGAATGAAAGTTTCTTTCCTGATCATGATAATGAAATATAATGAATTTATTTGTATGTTTTTAATAACTTTAAAATACTAAAAAGGGTTTAGAGCTGGAAGCCTCAGACTATGAGAAATTTTCTAGACAAGTTAGTGCAAAGCATTATTTTAGATCGGAGTAAATCACTGAAGTAGGTGATTTATTACAAACTGAAATGATGCTTTGCATTAGCATTAGTAGAGGCATATGATGCAAGAAAGCAAGCTTATGCAGCATCTGCCAAAAAAAAAAAAAAAACCTTCAACTTCACCCCTCCATTCGTTCGAAATACCTGTCCAGCTGAGCCTTAAATTTCATTAGGCTATCAACTTCCACAACAAGGGATGGAAGTCTGTCCCACCAACCAACTACCCGCTGGCTAAAGGCAAATTTCCGCACACCTATCCTACATCTGTCTTTCCTCAATTTGAATTTATGCCCTCTCAGGTGATTATTCTGAGCAAGAGGCAGTATGCCATCAGCATTGAGCATGCTCAAACCATTCAAGGCTTTATACACCTCTATCAGATCACCTCTCTGGTGCCTAGTCTCCAGACACTGTAATTTGCAAAACTTAAGCCTTTCTTCGTAAGAGCAACCCTTCGTTCCGTTCCTTAACCTTGTTGCCCTTCTCTGTACTCGTTCCAGCAGCTCTACATCCTTCTTGAAATGAGGCCTCCAGACCTGTATACAGTACTCAAGGTGTAGCCTGACCATTGCCTTATACAAGGGAATAATCACCTCCTTAACCCTGTTAGAAAAATTCTTGTATATCATTGACAAGACACCATGAGTTACTCTTGCAGCCCGTCTGCTCTGCTCAGATTACCCACAATTACCCACAGGTCCTTTTCATTCTCTACCACTGTCAGTGTAGTACTACAGAGTTGATACGTTGCTCTGGGGTTATTGTTTCCCTTATGTAGTACTTTACATTTGTCAATGTTAAACTTCATTTGCCACCTCTCAGCCCATCTGCTCAACCTTTCCAGATCCTGTTGCAGCAGCATAGCATCAGTAGCATTCTTAACAACCCTGCCAACCTTTGTATCGTCTGCAAACTTGGACATTAAGCTTGATATACCATCATCAATATTATTTATAAATACAGAAAACAACAATGGACACACCACTGAACCCTGAGGGACTCCAGTAATAACATTAGTCCACAATGAGCAGTGTCCATTAATTACCACTCTGTCTTCTGCCACTCAACCATCCCTTTATCCATAGCAACAATTTGCCACCAATGCCACACTGCTCCAATTTGTGCAGCAGTCTTCCATGTGCAACAGTATCAAAAGCCTTTCTAACATCCAAATATATAATATCAAAGTTATTCCCTGCATCCAATTCTTTTGTGACTACATCATAGTATTCAATCAAATTGGTCAGGCAAGACCTTCCCTTAAAACCATGCTGTGTCTGAGCTATAACCGAATTCTTGTCAAGATGATCCTGCAGTGCTTCTTTAACCAGTGCTTCCATTAATTTTCCTGGAACTCACAGGTCTATAATTACTTGTCAGCCTTTGATCCTCCTTTGTGAATTGGAGTTACATTTGCACATCTCCAGTCTGTGGGTACCTCCCCTGAGTCCAAGGAAGCTCTCATATTTATGGTTAACGGATTGCTTACTTCCTTTGCTGCCTCCTTTATTATAACTGGATAGATCCCATCCACCCCAGGTGCCTTTCTTGTATTTATATTCAACAATTTAACAATTTATCCTCCTCTTTACTCTCAATTATTACAAGATCATCTAGCTCACTGCCAGTGTTTACTTCATCTATGGCATTCCCCTTCCTGAATAACTCCTCATGTGTGAATGTAGATGCATAATATTGATTTAGTTTGTTAGCTACATGAACAGTTGAACCATCGATATCAAGTGGACCAATCTGATTCATCACCTTCCTTCTAGAGTTTACATAAGTAAAGAACTCCTTGCTGTTTTTCTTTGCATCCCTTGCCAAAGATTTCTCGTAATCTGCCTTCGCCTGCCTAACCTGCTTTGTAACTTGGTTACAGATCAACTTATGTCTATCATAGGCTTCTGTGTCACATGTTAATTTATATGTATCCCATGCATTTTTCTTCTCTGCCATATGTCTCATTAGTTCATCTGACATCCATTTAGGCCTAAACCTTGAACAATATTTCTTAGTTGGTATGTAAAGCCTAGTAGCTTCCAAGATAAGTTCTTTGAATGCTTCCCATTTTGAGTTTGCTGTTGGTAACATTATCAGTTGGTCCCACTGTATAGAATTTAAATACTGTCTCAGACCATCACAGTCGTCTTTACGAAAGCAGTAACCCTTCCCTTTATCCCTGATGGTAGTTACCCCCTTGAGTAAATCCCACTTCAGCTAACTGTGATCACTGCCACCTAGCGGTTCCTTTATCTGCAGATTCTTAATGCATGAAGAATCACTACTGATAATCAAATCAAGAGTATTGCTCCCTCTAGTTGCCTCCCTAACATGCTGATTTAGAAAACAATCATCCAATAAATGCAGAAAAGCCTTGCTAGTGTGTGAGTGACTAACCCACAAATTCCAGTCAATATCTGGGAAATTAAAATCCCCCATTATAAGACTCTTTGATTTACTGGCCCACTCTATTTCCCTGTACAGTTTCTTATTATACTCATCAGAGTCATTAGGCCTATAGCACACTCCTACTCTCAATTTTGATCTCCCAATGCTTATGTCACACCAAACTGACTCAACACTGCACTGTCCAGCGATGTCGACTGGCTTCACTTCCTTGGATTTTATGTGTTTCTTAACTAATAACATAACCCTTCCTCCCTTTCTATCCTTTCTGTAGACATTGTACTCCCCAAATTCCAGTTCTGCATTCCTTATATCTGTGTGACAGACACTACGTCTCTGATATCCCAACAATATCTGCCTTTGATGCTTTGAGCAATACCTCAAATTCATCAAATTTATTTACCAAACTCCTAGCATCGGTGTACACGCAAGTATACATGCACCTGTTCTTTTTCTTAGCTACCCTAACACAACCCATGTGTTTACTTGTACCCCAATGCCTCCTAACAGTCTCTGAAATATCCTGCATCTTATTTTCCAGGTTGCTGCTTATTCCAATAGAAGCAGTGCAAGAATCACTTTCACCTCTGCCAGTGGCTACTGTTAATCTATTAGTCCTTGTATCCCCTCCCAATCTAGCAGTTTTCCGACCCACCCAACACTGCCTCGATAGCATCAGCAAACATTCTTGCACCCTTTCTATTTAAGTATATCCCATCCCTGTAGAAGCAGTCTCTCCTGTTAACAAGCACAGACAAGGCTGAAAAAAATTCTACCCCTTGAGCCTTGCACAGTCTTTCCAGGGCTGAATTGATCGACAGGGCTCTCATCATATACTCCCTCCTATCATGTCTGGGCAGAATTGCAGACACTTTCAAATACAACTTGTCCATCAGAATGGACAATTAACTTGTCCATCAGAATGGACAATTAACTTGTCCATCAGAATTTAAAATATTAACTAGAGATTTTAACAAATTTTGCCTGAGGTAGTAGTTTCAGCTAACACTGGGTCTAATAATTTTGGTCTTGGCTTGGACTTTGTATTCTTCAATTTGTGTGATGGAGTTTTTGATGAGTCACAGATCAGATAGCTAATGTAAGGTAACAGATTTGTTGAATACATGTCTTAAAAAAAAAAATGACAGCTTGATTCAACAATGTTGTGGAAAAACCTTTGAAAAATTATAAAAATGGTGCACTATGACCAAAAATTAGCGCCACTTTTAACATGAATAGACATGCTGGCTACGAGTGTAAACCAGGTATGTTCAAACACGTCCTACGGTTTAGATAACAGTTGAAGTGTGTAATTTAACCTTTTCGCCACTATGTGTGTGTACACCGGTCCAACGGTGGAGGCCGCGGAGGTGTTGTGTTGTTATTTTTTAGCCCTGCACAAGTCTATTTCTAACCAACAATCGCTGTTGGCTGAATATTATTTGGTTATTGGACCAATCTCAATACACCCAAGACAGTCATATGTGAAAACCCCAGAAGGGTTGCAGTTTCTGCGATATGCATACTGGTGCATCTTGAGCCATGCCATATTCAAAATCACTTAAGTTTTTCATCTTGCCATCTTGTCCTTACATATCTACCTACCTGTTTTATACTGCTTAGTGTGAATGTTTGATGCTGTTATTGGAGAGCATTCCAGTTCATAAAAAGGTAGATGTATCTAATAAATTGGGCTCTCAGTATATACTTATTATTTATAAATCCTTTCTACCTTATTGTAGCATTCAAATTTACAAATCATATTTGAATGCTTCAAGTAAAGCTATATGATAGAGTTGTCTTCTGAGCAAAAGGAATATTCAAAATTTGTGAATATTTGTGCATATTTGTCAATATTGCACAAAATGTTACTGGGGTATATATAATGGTGGCTGACTTCTGTTGGTGTTTAAAATGCAGTTTGTTCGGCCAAAAAAAAAAAAATTCCCAAATTACCCTGAGAGAGAGAGAGAGAAGTAGAAAGGAATCACCAAGGAAGAGAAGAATGATGATATATCCAGCTCAGGACCCTGGGTTTGTGCCACTAAATCAGTATTCGAGATTCATTACCATGTGCTCTGACATGTATGCTCATATTAGCATCAGCTGATCACATCCTGTATGGGGGGGGGAACTGCCCATTGCCTTTGTGATTAGTATTATTAGGATTCTTTATTGCTGATTATATGCAAAACTATGACAGAATACAATCAAATGAATTTTGTAATTTTTGCTAAATAAGCAAGACTTCTTTAAAAAAAAAAAAAAAAAAGAAAAGGGCTGTACAATGGAGGTAGAGAGAAGAAAGAAAGCAGCAGAAAAGAGAAAAGCAACAAAGAGAAGAATTAAATAGGCAGCAGACATTAAAGGATTGGCTGGCTAGACGGCACACATTAAAGAAAAAGATGTTCAAAACGAAAAAGGAAAGTGGCAATGTAAATGTTCAAACTTTTATTCTAGATTAAACTTAAAATTATTTGATAATTTTCATTATTTAGCAAATTCTAAAATGTTTGAAAAAATTAATTTAAAAATATAATTCTTTTATAAGTGTTATTATGGGAGGGGGTGAAGAGGCCCACACCTAAAAAAAGACAGTACTTTTAAGTGGGTGCAAAGAAGAGTTGTAAAATCAGTGGGGAGCACTAATCATTGCTTCTCAAAGGAAAAGCTTAGAAGATATAGCTATAAAACTAGGCACCATGAAGGGTGACCTAACTCAAAATTATAAAATAATCTGTTCTACCCTACTCTCTTGGTGCACAGCATTTTAAATAACTTAGACAAAAAATTTGTTGTTCTTTTGTAATTGCCATCAAATGCAAGGGGAATTTATAACTTCATTGTTATAGCAGCCCATATAATTTTGTGGCAGTGCATAGACTCAAACATGCAACATTCCTAACTTTGACCCCCACTCTACAGCCGGTATTTTACAGTATATATTCTGTAATGCATCATATTTTCATGTTATTGGTGTAGAAACTGGTACAGATCATATCTACTGAGTGATAATTGAATTAGAAAAGGAGCAATATGAATTTCTAACCACCTGACCCCCCCTTTGTATCATGCATTTTATCAGTAAAGTGCTAGTAAAAGCTTTATAACCAGAACTGAACAAATATCGTTGTCAAGACAACTAAAAATCCAGTTTGGTGACTAATGTTTTATAGGTCAGTCTAGCAAACTGCCAGTTTGTCATTTATAGTTGCCATGGCTTGTACATTGCAATGATTAGCACAACTTTCAACAAAATGGACTCTTATTAGTATGGATGCTAAAAAAAAAAAAAAAAAAAAATTGTTATTTATTGGCTGCTTTGGGAAGTTGGCATTATATAAATTTAATACAAACAATCAAGGTAGATACTGATAGTTTCACCTCATCATGTGATTCAAGTTTACCAGGTAATAGCTGTTCCAGAAGACAGCTTCCTCTAACCATAAACAGTGCATTTTATGATGATCAGCATATTTTTGGAGTCATGCAACATGAAGTTTATCAAGAGACAACTGCAGCAAGCCATTGATTGCCTTAACTCCCGTGTGCAGTGTGGCCAGTGCTTTTAAGTTTCCACCACTAAAGACAGTTTGCATTCATTTTTGTTACAAACTTAGCCTTTACCCCCCCCCCACACACTTTTTTTTTTTTTTTTTTTTTGCATTACTTCCCATGAAGGGCAATTTCTGGACACCTACCACAAGGCAAATATTCTTGCTTTTGCTAAGCTAGTAAAGGAGGAGCCTAATTTCTAGGAAAATTACCATCCTATTCTGACTAGCCGTTTGTGCAAAATATTGGAGAGGATGGTCAAAGCTCATTTTTTTGTGGTACTTGGAGTATGGAAACATCTATTTGAGATGCTTTCCTAAAAGGAGAGCACCTGGTGTCCATCTTCTTTGATATGGAAAAAGCATATGCAACAACTTGTAGATTTAGCATTTTAAAAGATCTTTATAACTTCAGCCTAAGCAGTCACTTTCCTATTTTTATTAAAAACTCTTTATGCCATTGTTTTTTCCAAGTTCGAGGAGGAAGCACTGCAAGGATCTGTTTTAAATGTTATGCTTTTTGCCATTAAAGTAAACTCCATTACGGAACTGCTTCCTCCAACCATAATGATTGCACTCTATGACGATGAGTTCAGCATATTTTCTCAGTCGTGCAACATGAGGGTTATCGAGAGACAACTGCAACAGGCCACTGATCAACTTAACTACTGAGCAGTGGCCAATGCTTTCAGGTTTCCACCACAGAAGAAATTTGCATTCATTTTTGTCACAAGCTTAACCTTTACCCCAAACCTCAATTGATACATGGACAAAGCACTATTTCAGTAGTAAATATGAAATGCTGGGGACTTGTATTTGACAAAAAAGTTGAAATTTTTTTTTTTTTTTTTTTTTATGTAACCCCAAACACGAGAGGTATTATAACCTATAGTACTTAGTACCGTGCTTGGGTTGGAGGTTGAGAAGACGAAAGAAGATATTTGTTGACATTGGACTTGAACTTCTGTAGACTGTAATTTTCAGGAAATACATATGAAGGAAGGTTGTTCCAGAAAATGGCAGTTGAATGAATAAATGAGGAAGATGAAAAGTTGGTTCTGTGAGTTTGAAGTTGGACAGTAAATGGATGTTGGCTGGTGGCGGCATGTGTTCGGACTGTTTTGAAAGAGAGAGCGGGAATTATAGAAGCCAATTCAGAAGAACAGTGCCCATGGAAGTATCTGTAGAAGAGGCATGAAGCAGAAACAGTATGTCTATGAGACGAGTAGAGAGACTCTGTTAGAGATGAATCATTAATTAACCTAACTGCCCTCTTCTGAATGGAATCAAGAAGCCTGAGAGAGATTTTGGGGACACCACCCCAGATGTGGGAACAATATTCCATGGCAGGGCGGATTTGCGATTTATACAGAGTGAGCAGCTGTTTGGAAGAAAAGTAATGCCGAGAGCAAAAGAGAAAACCAAGTTTTTTAGATGCAGAGGAAGCAATATTTGTAATGTGCTTGTGCCAAGAGAGATTAGAAGTCAGGGTAATCCCCAAAAGATTACTCTGAAACATTCATCATCTATGCACAAAGTGCACGAATGAAGGGGTTGAACCTCTGTCTTGTCATCTCTTCTGTTATTTGGCCAGTGTACTCTGCTTTGTCTCTGTTGTGCACTTTTGCAATCAAAATTAGATAATATATCTCATTAGATAATAGGTCTCAGGTATATGCTCCTACCAGAAATAAGATCCTTCAGTAGTTGACCCCATTCACTATCAGGCTATTTGTATTGATACTGATGCATTGAGAATATCTCCTGCCCAAAGTCTGTATGTGGAAACATGAACCATTCTTGTTGCTTCAATTTTTCAGCTAGTTTTAAGCTGAACTTCCTGCTAGACTACTCAACGTGGAGATCTGTTTTGAGCTGTAATGGGAAAATCTTTCTAACGCTATTCAGACTTCCAACCACCCATTCAGTATTCATATTCAATAGCTACCCAGAAAGCTTAAAAACATAGTAGACAAGGCTGCCTGATCACCAAAGCACCCTTTCATCCTTGCATGCCCAAATACCAGCATATGACTTCTCCCTTAAGAACTGGCGTCTGATACATCATCTTCCAACAGCTCTATTCAGCACTCTGACTTCTTGCCAGTTTATACAGCTTGAAGTCTGAATTGTGTGTTGGTATCTCCTATGTTTTCAGACAATGCTATTTCTGAGAATATTCCCCCTGAATGCAGCATATACACTGGTGTTCAAAGAAAGTGCATCACCCCTTAAAATTGTAATTGTCGTCCAAATAACGTAAGTATATGGCAGTATTTCTTACAGATTGTATCAGATAAGATTGAAACACATAGCTGATGATGTAATATTGCATCAGCTGTTACTTTCAGCTATATAAGCACGCTGTGCAAGAGTTGCAGTCATTCATTGCTTGTGTCAGGATGGCAAGTTATGTGCAATTGACACCACGAAGAAAGAGTGCTAATGTTGCTGTAAGTGAGAAAGGATGTTCTTCCTGTCATATTGCTTATAGAGTGCCTTGTAATCAGTCAACAGTGAGTAGATTTCTTTCCAAACTGAAGAAACTGGTTCTGCTGATGGGAAAAAAGGAACCGGATGCAAACGAGCTCTACAGCAAAACACGACCGCATTTTGAAGCGCTTATGCCTCAAAAACCATAAAACTTCTTCATCTGAGCTGAAAAAAGAATGGGAAGAACATACAGGAGTGGTAGCAAGTGCAGTAACAGTCAGAAGATGCCTCTTCAAAAATGGACTTGTAGCCTGTCATCCTAAGAAGTCCCTCCTCAAAAACGAAAAGGGCCCGATTAATTTGGTGTAAGGAGCATGTCAAATGGACCCCCGAGCAGTGGAAGTCAGTTATTTTCTCGGATGAGAAGAAATTCAACCTGCATGTCTCTGATGGGAGACAAACGATTCGCCGTAGAAGTTGTGAAGAATACCATCCAGACTATGGGAAACAGTAATCCCAAAAAAACTTATTCACTTGGTGGAGTTCAACTGAACCCAGTACTGGAGGAAAGGGACTTGGGTGTTACGATACGGTCAGACATGAAATTCTCTGAGCATTGTAAACAGGTTGCAAGGAAGGCCCATGGTGTCCTATCGATGATCTATCGAACTTTTGCAAGTAGAGATAGGGACGTGATAATCCCATTACATAAGGCTTATGTTAGACCACAATTGGAATACTGTGTTGAAGTATGGAGACCGCACCTAAAGAAAGACATCGAGCTTCTTGAAAGGGTGCAAAGAAGGGTAACTCGCCTGGTGAGATCGGCAAAAGGGCGTCCTTATGAAAAAAGACTTCGAATATGTGGGTTGCAGAGTTTGGAAACTAGACACCTTAGAGGAGATTTGATTGAGGTGTTTAAGGCTCTGAGAGGCATCAGTAAAATGAATGAGGACAAAATTTTCAAGATTATAAATGATGCTAGAACTAGGGGACATAAATTCAAGTTACGGGGGGGAAATGTTTAGATTGGACTGCAGGAAGTTTTATGTTAGCCAGCGAGTTATAAATTACTGGAATGAGTTTCCTTCATTGGTGGTAGAGGCCGACAGTTTGGGGAAATTCAAAGGTCATCTGGATAGTACTTTCAGGTAAGGGAAACGCATAGGATGATAGGTTTAATTTCCTTTTTTTTTATTTTTTTATTAATTATTATTATTTAGTTATTTATTTATTATTTATTATTTTTTTTTTTATTATTGTTTTGTTCGGTTTTTTTTTTTTCTTTTGGCTGGTACAGAATAAGCCATAGGCTTTCTTGCACCATGTGGCCGTTACTAATAATAATACTAATACTAATTTATATGAGACATTTAATTTATTAGTAATTTATTTAAATGTCTAAACAAGATGTGCAAATGCTTATATCGTTTGTTGAGTGAATATTGTTTAAATGTTGGAACTTATAACTAGTCATCAAACAAGAAACATACTTGTTTCAAAATCTTTAGTCAGCTAAAATGTAAAACACATAAGCAAAATAAAAATCTATATTTAAGTAAATCATTATTCAGTGTACCATAGCCAATAAATAACAAAGTAAAAGTTACATTATGTCCATGGCAGGAAGCGAGGGACTAACAAGAAGTATAACTTATATCAGATTTAATAAGATACATGAAATAACATTGCAAGATGACTAAAAGTGTACAAACTATACATATATGCATGCATACATATATCTAAGTATGAATGTATGTATGTATGTTTAATTTGTATACATGAACGGAGAAACTGTTCACCAACAAACAGCCAAAGACAAGCTAATAGGTATGCAAAAAGGCACATCTACTGGAACCAGCAGGAAAAGCAAGCCCCATGGTCTTCATATGTACTACAGGACAGCCAGAATGGCAGAGATATTTACTGCATCAAGCAGGGGAAGCACTTTGAATGTTATTGTGTGTGTGACAAACTTCCTCAGGTCACAGTCAAGTTTTAGATGAGAAATAATTGAGCTGGTAGGAATCTTTCAGGGAGGGTAAACCTATTAGTGTTTGGTAACAAAGAAGAAAGCAATCAGAAGAATGGCGGGGGGGGGGGGAGATCCTCTATGAGCACATCCCATATGCAATGGCTTCAGATTAGGCCAGTTAGCACCTTAGCTGAGAAAACGTTTCTCCCAGATGAGTTCCAGAAGTTGGGTAATACCCATAGTATTTTCCATCTCAGTCATGGTTGTCAGTTGTGTGAGGTGAAATTTCCATTCCACTTCCAGAGCGATTACATTCATGAGTGAAGACCCCTTACACTGTGGTGAGGGCAGTAGAACCCCAAATCTCTGAGCCATACAGAACTGATGGAAAGATGGTATCTGTGACCAAGAGAGGAGCATGTTACATGGAAAAGTTGATTTTTTGCTATCCAGTGGAGACGAGCACAGTATGCGAGAAGTTCATTGTGTTAATTGAACAGGGGTTTGGAGTTGAAAATGACTCCAAGGTCACAGTGATGTGAAACATTGTTTATGGGGTTCCACATATTGAAGGATGATATAGGATGTGGTATGTTTCCATGAGAATATTATTTGTGCAGATTTTGTTGGATTTATCAAGAGTTGAAGGGATGCAGGTATTCTATAAGATCAGCTAACTTCTAGTTAATAAACAATTCTTGTGAGTAACTTCACATCATCTGCATAAGTTATTATGTCACATCTGTTGATTACAAAAGGAAGAAGCAGTTCCACAAAGAGAACTGGGATGAGAATGCCACCTCGGGAAACTGGCAGTTATTGTTTTTGATCTTCTCAAGGATCATGCATGAGAATTATGGTTCTTTCATATAAGATGGCCTGTAGTAGCCAGAGAAGGTCACCATAAATTTTGAAATGAGCTTAATGAGGGACACCAGAGCAGGTATCCAAACGGTATCAAAAGCAGCCTGCAGGTTGAGGTAGGTGACAACAACCTCTGCATGGTCTTTAAAAGCTCATATAATCTATGATGTGGCAGAAGAAAGATTCATGACAGCCAACCTACCAGGAATAGCATAGTGGATTTGAGGTGGCTGATTCCCAAGGATTTGATTGACCATCAGAGAAAGGATGGCTTGCTGTAGTTACTTGAGTTGACAGTGTACAGAGGAAATTGGTCCAAATATGCTAATTTTTGAAGAAAAGTGGTTTTAGGAAGTATAAAAATATACTTCCTAAATAGTATAAAAATTCCAAGTTGGAGGGAAATAAAGATTCCTCTTGAACTGGTTTTAGATATTAAGGTGGGGTTCAAGAATGAATGATTGTACTTATGCTTTTAAGGAGGAAATGAGGTATTCCATCATTATCCATGGTGATAGAAGGTGGAAAGGCATCCGTTACTTTGATGAGTTGATGTTTAGAGATGTAAATAGCATCAATAAAATGAAGAGGAGTGAAATGTTGGGTATATCTGGAAACTTTCCAAAATGGCCATCTAAAAACCTAGCTATGTAAGTAAGCCATAAGTCAAAGTAATTAACAAGGTCTGCTATCTTTGAATTTTAAAAGTCCATCTTTCTCAAGAGTAATTTCTATGGCCCCAGATTTCAATTAGTTGAAGGGTGCTCTTGCAGTAGAAAATGCAGCCCTGTCAACCAGATCTCTAGAGAGTTTCCACTTTTTATGATGCTTCTATTTCTCCGAGAAAGAAACATTAAGACAGGAGACCACCAGCTCTTGGACTTGGAAGTGCACCTGATGGTTTTAGGATCTGCATTGTCTTCAATTTAGACTTTCCATTTGGTGAAAAGGTCCACAGCCAAATAATGAGAGTCAATTACTGAGATCAACCACAGTCAATTAATGAGAACAATCCATGGAATAATAGACAGCTTAGATGCAATGATGTAGACAAAAGAACTTCAGAGCCGTGATCCTGCTTGCAGTTAGATACACTGGAGCATTAAAATATCTTTTCAAGATGCTTAAAGTGAAAACAATTGGATTGTGATCAGATTGAAAAATCTGAGATGAACTGTCTTGGAGCTCACAGGGAATCAAAGCAAAGATTACATCAAAATGACTGGTTCCCCTGGGATGCTGGTGATTTATGAGGTGCATGGAAATCAAGGTGAAAACTCCTGTGAGAATGTGCATGATGCTGAACTGAAGGGGATTGAAGTCCCCTGCAATAATGTAGGTTGGTGTTAATAGCGCACTAGTATCTAATAAATTAACTTATAACTTTACAAGGTAACAGTATAGCTGTAATACATATAGCATCCCATGCATGAATGTAATATATTGTATATATTTAATTATATAAACTTGATAGTGTCATACATATTATTATTGCATTTAATTATGTTAGTGCAGTAATCTGAATTAAATTTAATTCGAAAGGAAATCATGCCTCAGAGCGGCAAAGCAAAGGGCTCAAAGTGGTGGGAGTGCTATGGCTTGGTGGAGAACTGAGGGAGGGCGCGCGCGCGCTGTCCTCTGAATCACAGCCTTAAGAGATGCACTACTTTTTGATGTTTATGTATCTATCTGGAATGGGACACGATATAGCCAAGCAGGATATCTTTGTGTGTGTTTAATGTAAAGAGTATGAGGATATTAGGTATCAATTCAGCATTCTGATGTGTAATTATGAGAGCTTTAAGAACAGAGTAGATTCCCTCGAAGGAATTAAATCTAAGTCCATCAAGCTGTCACTGCCCACCTCAACACCAATGCATGCACTTGCACATCAGGCTGTTGTTATTGTTATTTGGTTTTTAGGAGCATTAGCAACTAAGGCCATATTGCTCCGGGGATATGCGGTGGTCATTCCCTGACCTTTCCGCATCCTCCGTATTTGGTGGTCACGGGCTCGAACCTCGGTCTAATCAAGAAGCGTGTGCTACGCACTGCTGCACCTGCCCACCTGGCTATGGAGGTGCCAACACACATCAGACAACCCCTAGGCAGAATGCACTGGTCCCATAGGAGGCAGCTATTGTCAGTGACTCTGTTGTCAGGGAAATGGGAAATATATTGTGCAGAATGGATAGGATAGCTGGAATAGGACCAGGGTATGTCAGATAGGGGGAAAAAGTTGATGTTGTAGAGCAGATATCTTAAGGGCACAAAAAGTGATATTGTTGTGTATGTTGTCACTAATAACCTCAAGAGTAGGATATCTGAGAACATACTTAACAAATACAGGTCAATGTTGAGAAAAAGTTGAGTTAGGGTTAAATTTGAAAGTGTCTGCAATTCTGTTCAGACATGATATGAGGGGTACAGAATGGGAGCCTTGTCAATCAGTTTTGTTGGAGGGATTGTGCAAAGCTCATGGAATAGAATTTTTCTCAGCATGGTCTATGCTTGTTAACAGGAGTGACTGCTTCTACAGGGATGGGATACACTTAAATAGAAAGGGTGGAAGAATATTTGCTGATACTATCAAGGCAGTGATAGATGGGTCAGAAAACTGCTAGCTTGGCAGGTGGGGTGATACACAAGCTAATAGATTAATAATAGTCACAGGCAGAGGTGAAAGTGATTCTTGCACTTCTTCTATTAGAATAATGATTTTCAGTCCTTGAAATCCTCAAAATTCTGGGGATTTCAAAACTGGGAATCATTGTGAAACATATAAATACATGGATATGTTTGGGTAACTAAGAGTAAGAACAGATGCGTGTATGCTTGCATGTACACCAATGCTAGGAGTATAGTTAATAAATTTTATGAATTTGAGGTCCTGGCCAAGATGTTAAACATAGACATTGTTGAGATATCAGAGACTTGGTGTCACACAGATATAAGGGATGCAGAATTTGAATATGGGGAGAATAATATATA
Organism: Mastigoproctus giganteus; assembly: GCF_048544385.1. NCBI lineage: Eukaryota > Metazoa > Arthropoda > Arachnida > Uropygi > Thelyphonidae > Mastigoproctus > Mastigoproctus giganteus. The sequence goes on from NC_143575.1 coordinate 262,305,867, forward strand.
CAGAAAGGATAGACAGAATAGGAGCGTGGGTTATGCTCTTAGTTAAGAAGCACATAAAAATCGCAGGCAGTGCATCCAGTTGACGTGGGTAGCCAGTGCAATGTCGAATCAGTTTGGTGAGACATAAAGCACTGCGAAAACAAAAATTACAATAGGAGTGTGTTATAGACCTAATGACTACAGTGATTACAACGAACAGCTATACAAAAAAATAGAGTGGGCCAGTAATTGAGAATGTCTTATAATGGGGGATTTTACCTTTCCAGATATTGACAGGAACTTGTGTGTTGGTCACTCATACACTAGAGCAAGACTTTTGTGGATTAATTGTATGACTGTTTTCTACAGCAGCATGTTAGAGAGGTAATAAGAGAGCAGTATTCTTGACCTGATTATCAACAGTGATTCTTTATGCATTAAGAATCTGCAGATAAAAGAACCACTATGGAAGTGACCACGGTGTGCTGATGTGAGATTTACTTAAAAGATGCAACTACCATCAAGGGCAAAGAGAGAGAGAGAGAGAGAGAGAGAGAGAGAGAGAGAGAGAGAGAGAGAGACTACATAAAGGAAACTAAAGTGGTCTCAGACAGTTATTAAATTCTATTCAGTTGAGACCAACTAATGATGTTACCAACAATAAATTCTAAATGTAAAGCATTCAGGGAAATTATCATAGAAGCTACTAGGCTTTTCATGCCAACTAAGAAATACTGTTCGAGGCTTAGACCTAAATGGATGTCAGGTGATCTATGATACATGTTGAAGAGAAAAAAAAAAAATGAATGGGATGCATATAAATTATCAGGTGATAGAGAAGCCATGGTTGATATGAACTAGTCTACAATCGAGTCACAAAGGAGGTTAGGCAAGCCAAGGAAGATTATGAGAAATCTTTGGTAAAGGATGCAAAGAAAAAGCTGCTTTACTTATTTAAACATTAGAAGAAAGGGGATGAAACATATTGGTTCACTTTATTGATGGTTTAACTGTTGCTGACAACCTGAATAGATATTTTGCATCTGCATTCACATGAGGAATTCTTTAGGGTAGTGGGAGCCAGAAGTTTATCAACCTCTAAGAGGGAGCTGAATGATATTGTAGTAACTGAGAAGAAAGTGGAAGAGAAAAGTGTTGAAGTTAAACATAAAAAAGGCACCTAGGTTGGAATGTATTTATTCACTTATATAAAGAAGATAAGCAAAACCTTAGCCATAATTATCAGAGCATCTTTGGATTCATGGGAGGTCCCTATGGTACTGGAAATGTGCAAATGTATCCCCAGTTCAGTTCACAAAGGGGGATCAAAAGGTGACATGAGTAATTATAAACCTCTTAGCTTAATGTCTCTTTCAGGAAAAATAATGGATTCACTGGTTAAAGAAGTAATGCTGGACCATCTAGACAGTAATACAGTTATACTGCAGTTACAGCATGAATTCATTAAGGGAAAATCTTGTCTGACCAATTTGATTAGGTACTATGATGCAGTAACAAAGGAACTGGATGAAAAAGTAATAATGATATTATATACTTGGATTTCACAAAACATTTGATACTGTTCCACATAAATGACTGCTGTATAAACTGGAGCAGTGTGGCATTAAGGTATTGTTGAGTGGGAGAAGACAGATAGTGGTTATCAATGGACACTGCTCTTTGTGGACTAATGTTATTAGTGGAGTTGAGGTGCTAGGCTCATTGTTGTTTTCTGTATTTCTTGATGATATTGATGAAGGTATATCAGGATTAATGTCTGATTTTGCAGATGAGACAAAGATTGGCAGGGTGACAGTAATGAAACTAAAAAAATTATTAGATGGGGTGAGAAATGCAATTGAAGTTTAATATTCACAAATGCAAGGTACTGAATATGGGTAGCAGTAATCCCAGCATAATGGAGCATAATCATAATCACAGTATAAGTGCAGTTGCACTCAGGAGTAGTGGAAAATGATAAAGACCTGGAGGTAATTGTGCAATCAAATATTAAGTTCTCTGAGCAGTGCAGACAGACTACCGGGATGGCTCATAGGGTTTCATTCCTGTATATCATTAAGGCAAGGATGGCTCAAAAATATGAACGAATTTTGCTTATAGGGATAAGCAAATAGGACCAGGGTATGTCTGCCAGGGGCAAAGGTTGATGACGTTGTAGAGTGGATATCATCTTTTAAGGGCACAAAAGGTGATATAGTTGTACATATTGGCACTAATGATATTAAGAGTAGGAGACCGGCAGAATTAACAAGTACAGGTCACTGTTGAAGAAAAGCCGTGAATTAGGGTTGAATTTGAAAGTGTCTGCAATTCTGCCCAGACACAATAAGAGGGAGTATATGATGAGAGCCTTCTCATTCAATTCGGCCCTGGAAAGATTGTGCAAGGCTCAAGGGGTAGAACTTTTTTCAGCCTGGTCTGTATTTGTTAACAGGAGAGACTGCTTATCCCATCCCTAGATGGGATAAATAGAAAAGGTGCTTTTCTATTTATCCCATATAGATGGGATAAATAGAAAAGGTGCAAGAATATTTGCTGATGCTATCGAGGCAGTGTTAGGTGGGTCAGAAAACTGCTAGCTTGGGGGGATACAAGGACTAATAGATTAACAGTAGCCACTGGCAGAGGTGAAAGTGATTCTTGCACTGCTTCTATTGGAATGAGCAGCAGCCTGGAAAACAAGATGCAGGATATTTCAGAGACTGCTGGGAGTCATTGCAGTACAAGTAAACACATGGGTTGTGTTAGGGTAGCTAAGAATAGGAACAGGTGCATATATACTTGCATGTACACCAATGCTAGAAGTTTGGTAAATAAATTTGATGAATTTGAGATATTGCTCAAAACATCAAAGGCAGATATTGTTGGGATATCAGAGAAGTGGTGACACACAGATATAAGGAATGCAGAACTGGAATTTAGAGAGTACAATGTGTACAGAAAGGATAGACAGGATAGGAAGGGAGGAGGGGTTATGCTATTAGTTAAGAAACACATAAAATCCAAGGAAGTGAAGGCAGTTGACATCGCTAGACAGTGCAGTGTCGAGTCAGTTTGGTATGATATATGCATTGGAAGATCAAAATTGACAGTAGAAGTGTGCTATAGGCCTAATGACTCTGATGAGTATAATAAGAAACTGTACAGGGAAATAGTGGGCCAGTAAATCAGAGAGTCTTATAATGGTGGATTTTAATTTCCCATATATTGACTGGAATTTGTGGGTTGGTCACTCACAACTAGCAAGGCTTTTGTGGATTTATTAGATGATTGTTTTCTACATCAGCATGTTCGGTAGGCAACAAGAGGGAGTAATACTCTTGATCTGATTATCAGTAGTGATTCTTCATGCATTAAGAATCTGCAGATAAATGAACCACTAGGTGGCAGCAGTGATCACAGTGTGCTGCAGTGGGATTTACTCAAAGAGGTAACTACCATCAGGGGTAAAGGAAAGGGTTTTTGCTTTCGTAAAGGCAACTAAGATGGTCGGAGACAGTATTTAAATTCTATACAGTGGGACCAACTGATGATGTTACCAACAGCAAATTCAAAATGGGAAGCATTCAAAGAACTTATCTTGGAAGCTACTAGGTGTTACATACCAACTAAGAAATATTGTTCAAGGTTTAGGCCTAAATGGATGTCAGATGAAATAATGAGACATGTGGCAGAGAAGAAAAATGCATGGGATACATATAAATTAACATGTGACACAGAAGCCTATGATAGATATAAGCTGATCTGTAACCAAGTTACAAAGGAGGTTAGCATTAGCATTAGTAGAGGCATATGATGCAAGAAAGCAAGCTTATTCAGCATCAGCCAAAAAAAAAAAAAAAAACAACCACTACTCCCATTTCACCCCTCAATTCGTTCGAAATACCTGTCCAGCTGAGCCTTAAATTTGTTTAGGCTATCAACTTCAACAACAAGCGATGGAAGTCTATTCCACAAACCAACTGCCCGCTGGCTAAAGGCGAATTTCCGCACATCTATCCGACATCCGTCCTTCCTCAATTTGAATTTATGCCCTCTCAGGTGATTATTCTGAGCAAGAGGAAGAATCCCATCGGCATTGAGCATGCTCAAGCCATTCAAAGCCTTGTACACCTCTATCAGATCACCTCGGCGATGCCTAGTCTCCAGGCTCTGTAATTTGCAAAACTTAAGCCTTTCTTCGTAAGAGCAACCCTTTGTTCCATTCACTAATCTTGTTGCCCTTCTCTGTACTCGTTCCATCAGCTCTACATCCTTCTTGAAATGAGGCCTCCAGACCTGTATACAGTACTCAAGGTGTGGCCTGACCAATGCCTTATACAAGGGAATAATCACATCCCTGGCCCTGCTAGAAAAATTCCTGTATATCATTGACAAGACACCATGAGCTACCCTTGCAGCTCGTCTGCACTGCTCAGAGAACTTCATATCTGCCTGCACAATTACCCCCAGGTCCTTTTCATTCTCTACCACTGTCAGCGTAGTACCACAGAGTTGATACGTTGATCTGGGGTTACTGTTTCCCATATGTAGTACTTTACATTTGTCAATGTTAAACTTCATTTGCCACCTCTCAGCCCATCTGCTCAACCTTTCCAGATCCTGTTGCAGCAGCATAGTATCAGTAGTGTCCTTAACAACCCTCCCAACCTTTGTATAGTCTGCAAACTTGGACATTAAGCCTGATACACCATCATCAATATCATTTATAAATACAGAAAACAACAATGGACCCAACACTGAACCCTGAGGAACTCCACTAATAACATTAGTCCACGTTGAGCAGTGTCCATTGATTACCACTCTCTGTCTTCTGCCACTCAACCATCCCTTTATCCATAGCAGCAATTTGCCTCGAATGCCACACTTCTCCAATTTGTGCAGCAGTCTTCCATGCGCAACAGTATCAAAAGCCTTTCTAAGATCCAAATATATAATATCAAAGTTATTCCCTGCATCCAGTTCTTTTGTGACTACATCATAGTATCCAATCAAATTGGTCAGACAAGACCTGCCCTTAACAAACCCATGCTGTGTCTGAGCTATAACTGAATTCTTGTCCAGATGATCCTGCAGTGCTTCTTTAACCAGTGCCTCCATTAATTTTCCTGGAACCGAAGTTAAACTAACAGGTCTATAATTACTTGTGTCAGCCTTTGATCCTCCTTTGTGAATTGGGGTTACATTTGCACATCTCCAGTCCATGGGTACCTCCCCTGAGTCCAAAGAAGCTCTCATAATTATGGCTAGGGGTTTGCTTACTTCCTTTGCTGCCTCCTTTAATATAACTGGATAGATCCCATCCACCCCGGGTGCCTTTTTTATGTTTATCCTCAACAATTTCTCCTCCACTTTCCTCTCAGTTATTAGAAAATCATCTAGCTCACTGCCAATGTTTACTTCACCTACGACATTCCCCTTCCTGAATAACTCCTCATGTGTGAATGTAGATGCAAAATACTCGTTTAGATTGTTAGCCACCTGAGCTGGATCCTCAACTGTTGAACCATCAACATCCAGTGGACCAATCTGATTCATCCCTTTCCTTCTTGAGTTTAAATAGGTAAAGAACTCTTTTCTGTTTTTCTTTGCATCCTTTGCCAAGGATTTCTCATAATCTGCCTTTGCCTGCCTAATCTCCTTTGTGACTTGGTTACAGACCAACTTATATCTATCATAGGCTTCCACGTCACCCATTAATTTGTATGTATCCCATGCATTTTTCTTCTCTGCCATATGTCTCATTAGTTCATCTGACAACCATTTAGGCCTGAACCTTGAACAATATTTCTTGGTTGGTATGTAAAGCCTGGTAGCTTCCAAGATTAGTTCCTTGAATGCTTCCCATTTTGAATTTGCTGTTGGTAACATCATCAGTTGGTCCCACTGTATAGAATTTAAATACTGTCTCAGACCATCATAGTCGCCTTTACGAAAGCAAAAACCCTTCCCTTTACCTCTGATGGTAGTTACCTCCTTGAGTAAATCCCACTTCAGCACACTGTGATCACTGCCACCCAGTGGTTCATTTATCTGCAGATTCCTAATGCATGAAGAATCACTACTGATAATCAGATCAAGAGTATTGCTCCCTCTTGTTGCCTCACGAACATGCTGGTGTAGAAAACAATCATCCAATAAATCCACAAAAGCCTTGCTAGTGTGTGAGTGACCAACCCACAAATTCCAGTCAATATCTGGGAAATTAAAATCCCCCATTATAAGACTCTCTGATTTACTGGCCCATTCTATTTCCCTGTACAGTGTCTTATTATACTCATCAGAGTCATTAGGCCTATAGCACACTCCTACTCTCAATTTTGATTTACCTATGCTTATGTCACACCAAACTGACTCAACACTGCACTGTCCAGCGATGTCAACTGGCTTCACTTCCTTGGATTTTATGTGTTTTTTAACTAATAGCATAACCCCTCCTCCCTTCCTATCCTGTCTATCCTTTCTGTAGATGTTGTACTCCCCAAATTCCAGTTCTGCATTCCTTATATCTGTGTGACACCACGTCTCTGATATCCCAACAATATCTGCCTTTGATGTTTTGAGTAATACCTCAAATTCATCAAATTTATTTACTAAACTCCTAGCATTAGTGTACACGCAAGTATACATGCACCTGTTTCTATTCTTAGCTGCCCTAACACAACCCATGTGTTTACTTGTACCGCAATGACTTCCAGCAGTCTCTGAAATATCCTGCATCTTGTTTTTCAGGCTTTTGCTCATTCCAATAGAAGCAGTGCAAGAATCTCTTTCACCTCTGCCAGTGGCTACTGTTAATCCATTAGTCTTTGTCTCCCCCCAAGCTAGCAGTTTTCCGACCCACCTAACACTGCCTCGATAGCATCAGCAAATATTCTTGCACCCTTTCTATTTAAGTGTATCCCATCCCTGTAGAAGCAATCTCTCCTGTTAACAAGTACAGTCCAGGCTGAAAAAAATTCTACCCCTTCAGCCTTGCACAATCTTTCCAGGGCCGAATTGATCGACAAGGCTCTCATCATATACTCCCTCCTATCGTGTCTGGGCAGAATTGCAGACACTTTCAAATTCAACCCTACTTCACGGCTTTTTTTCAACAGTGACCTGTACTTGTTAAGTAATTCCGCTGGTCTCCTACTCTTAATATCATTAGTGCCAACGTGTACAACTATATCACCTTTTGTGCCCTTAAAAGATGATATCTGCTCTACAACGTCATCAACCTTTGCCCCTGGCAGACATACCCTGGTCCTGTTCCACCTATCCTTTTTACAAAGCATGTTCCCCGTTTCCCTGACAATTGAGTCACCAACAACTACTAGTTCCTGTTGGACCAGCGCATTCTGCCTTGGGGGCTGCCTCTGTGTTGCAAGATGACCAAGTCCAAGCTCTGGTGTTGATGTGGGCAGCTGAGAGCTTGATGGGCCCCTCAATTTATTTCCTTCGAGGGCATCCACCCTGTCCTTCAAGGTCTCATATAGGCCCATAACAACGCCGAGTTGTCGCCTAATTTCCTTGCACTCCTTGCATCGTGCACACACAAAGACATCCCCCATGGCAGTATCATGTCCCATACCCGATTGCTCCGCAAACATCAAGCAAACAGTGCATCTTAAAAGGCCGTGATTCAGGGGGCAACCGCCCCCCTCAGTTCTCCCCTGAGTCACAGCACTCCCATTAGCTTGAGCCTTTTGCTTTGCTGCTCTGGTCAGAGTCATGATTTCGATTTAAATGTCAATAAAATTACAATTTCAGAACAAAATTAAAACCTTAAACTTGTATCTTAACACAGTTATAACGCTATATTTATTTTTCGGTATCGAGTGTTATCTACGAGTTCCCTTTATATAACTTCCGTATCAACTATGTATTAATTATTTGTGACGTTTGTACTCTAAGTCGTTATATATATATATAGTTAAAAGTACAATTTAATTGACAATGAAGTTTAACAAGATTAATAGATGTACTGATTAATTGACAATATTATATTATGCACTATACTATACAAAGCTAATGCTATCGAATTCCGGATATGCTGTATCGCGCTTCAGTAACGAGTGTTATCTACGAAATCCCTTTATATAACTTCTGTATCAAGTTATGTATTAATTATTTATTTTTACTAATTATTTATGTTCCGTAACCTAAGTGGTTATATGTATAGTTAAAATTACAATTTAATTGCCAATGAAGTTCGACAAGATTAATAGATTTTACTGATTAATTTTCACGTAACAATGGCGGCCGTTTATGAACGGTAAACACGTGGATTTGATACCCTTTCCGATACTAAGTAATACCTACAAAATCTCTATCTAAGTTATTTTAACTTTAAGTACCGTAAATAGGAATATAAAGCTACTCTAGAAATAAGTTAATATGTCAATTTAAACTAATAAAGCACAAAATAAATCAGAAAAAACTTCTCTATTCCAAGAGCGGCAGAAGGGCACGTCCGCACAGGAAACCCTCGACCTCAGACTCCATCATTAGAACTTTTTTAGACGAAGAAATAGAAAAATTAGAAAAATTAGACGAAGTTAGGTAGACGAAGGCAAATTACGAGAAATCTTTGTAGTTCTTTACTTATGTAGAGTTTACACAAGTAAAGAACTAGAAGGAAGGGGATGAATCAGATTGGTCCACTTGATATTGATCGTTCAACTGTTGATGATCCTACTCAGGTAGCTAACAAACTAAATGAATATTTTGCATCGAAATTCACACATGAGAAGTTATTCAGCAAGGGGGATGCCAGAGGTGTATTCAACTCTGGCAGTAAGCTAGATAATCTTGTAATAACTGAGAGTAAAGTGGAGGAGAAATTGTTGAAGATAAACACAAGAAAGCACCTGGGGTCGATGGGATCTATCCAGTTATATTAAAGGAGAAAACAAAGGAAGTAAGCAAACCCTTAGCCATAATTATGACAGCTTCCTTGGACTCAGGGGAGGTACCCATAAACTGGAGATGTGCAAATGTGACCCCAATTCACAAAGGTGGATCAAAGGCTGACAAAAGTAATTATAGACCTGTGAGTTTAACTTCTGTTCCAGGAAAATTAAGTTAAGTTTTGTTAAGGGATAGTATCCAATCAAATTGGTCTTGCCTGACCAATTTGATTGGATACTATGATGCAGTCACAAAAGAACTGGATGCAGGGAATAACTTTGATATTATATATTTGGATCTTAGAAAGGCTTTTGATACTGTTGCACAAGGGAGACTGCTGCACAAATTGGAGCAGTGTGGCATTGGAGGCAAATTGCTGCTGTGAATAAAGGGATGGTTGAGTGGGAGAAGGCAGAGAGTGGTAATCAATGGACACTGCTCATCGTGTACTAATGTTATTAGTGGAGTCCCTCAGGGTTCAGTGTTGGGTCCATTATTGTTTTCTGTATGATGGGCTGAGAGGTGGCAAATGAAGTTTAACATTGACAAATGTAAAGTACTACATATGGGAAACAGCAACCCCAGAGCAATGTATCAACTCTGTGGTACTACACTGACAGTGGTAGAGAATGAAAAGGACCTGGGGGTAATTATGCAGGCAGATATGAAGTTCTCTGAGAGTGCAGACGGGCTGCAAGAGTAGCTCATGTTGTCTTGTCAATGATATACAGGAATTTTTCTAGCAGGGATAAGGAGGTGATTATTCCCTTGTATAAGGCAATGGTTAGGCCACACCTTGAGTACTGTATACAGGTCTGGAGGCCTCATTTCAAGAAAGATGTAGAGCTGCTAAAATGAGTACAGAGAAGGGCAACAAGATTAGGGAACGGAACGAAGGGTTGCTCTTACGAAGAAAGGCTTCAGTATTGAAAATTACAGTGTCTGTAGACTAGGCACCGGCAAGGTGATCTGATAGAGGTGTATAAAGCCTTGAATGGTTTGAGCATGCTCAGTGCCGATGGGATTCTTCGTCTTGCTCAGAATAATCACCTGAGAAGGCATAAATTCAGATTGAGGAAAGACAGATGTAGGATAGATGTGCGTTAATTTGCATTTAGCCAGCGGGTAGTTGGTTGATGGAACAGACTTCCATCCCTTGTTGTGGAAGTTGATAGCCTAAATAAATTTAAGGCTCAGCTGGACAGGTATTTGGAACAAACGGAGGGGTGAAATGGAAGTGGGTTTTTTTTTTTTTGGCTGATGCTGCATAAGCTCGCTTTCTTGCATCATATGCGTCTACTAATGCTAAATAAGGAGGTGATTTCCCTTTGTATAAGACAATGGTCTGGCCACATCTTGAGTTCTGGATACAAGCCTGGAGGCCTCATTTTAGGAAGGACATAGAGCTGTTGAAATGGGTGCAGAGAAGAGCAGTGAGACTGATGAAGGAAACAAAGGGGTGCTCCTACCAGAAAGGCTCTAGTCTGCAAATTGCAGCTTAAGTTGTCCATCTTGAGACCAAGCACCTGTGAGGTGATCTGATTGATGTGTTTAAGGCTTTGAATTGCTGAAGGAAAAATGTTGATAGCATTCTTCTCATTGCTCAGACTATCCACATGAGGTGATATGAATTCAAATCAGGGTAGGATGGTTGCAGAAGTTTGCTTTTAGCCAATGGGTGGTTGATTGCTGGAACAAGTTTCCATCCATTTTTTTGGAAGTAGATAGTTTGAATAAATTCAAGGAAGAAGTAGACAAACTGTTGGAGGGTATCGGTAGCTGAAATTGAAAATTTCTTTTTTGGCTGATGCTGTATGAGCTTGCTTTCATGCATCATTTGCCAATATTAATACTAACAATTCCAGTAGCAGACAGGTGCAAATTGTTAAGCAACCAATTGCTTACAGCACCAATATTCTCAATGTTGGAATTAGGGGGATATTAATGGCTGCAACATTAATAAGTTGTCCATCTTCACAGTGACAACAGTAGCTTGAAAAAGACAGGCGACAACTGAAGTTGAGTGGTTAACCTAGAATATGGAGTAGTTGACACATAAAAACTGAATTTGTCATTTGTTAATTGCATTTGTCCATTAGCATTGACAAATGCAAGGTACTGTATATAGGTAGCGTTAATTCCAGATTAACATATCAACTGTGTGATACAACAATCAGGGTAGTGGAAAATGAAATAGACATAAGGAGTAATTATGCAGTCAGACATTAAGTTCTCTGAGCAGTGCAGGCACGCTGCCAGGAGAGCTCATGGGGCTTTGTCAATGAATGGTTTGAGCCTTGAATGGTTTGAGCATGCTCAATGCTGATGGGATTCTTCCCCTCTCAGGTGATTATTCTTCCTCAGAATAATCACCTGAGAGGGGATAAATTCAAATTGAGGAAAGACAGATGTAGGATAGATGTGCAGAAATTTGCCTTTAGCCAGCGGGTGGTTGGTAGGTGGAAAGACTTCCATCCCATGTCGTGGAAGTTGATAGCCTAAATAAGTTTAAGGCCCAGCTGGACAGGTATTTCGAACGAACAGAGGGGTGAAGTGGAAGTGGTTATTTATTTATTTTACTTGATTTTTTTTTTTTTTTGGCTGATGCTGCATAAGCTTGCTTTCTTGCATCAAATGCCTTTGCTAATGCTAATGATATACAGGAATTTTGCCAGCAGGGATAAGAAAGTGATTATCCCATTGTATAAAGTACTGGTCAAGCCACATCTTGAGTATTGCATACAGTGGATCTGCTATGACTTCTAAAATGAGGCCTCTAGACCTCATTTTAGGAAGGGTATAGAGTTGCTAGAATGAGTACAGAGAAGGGCAACAAGACTGGTGAGGGGAACAAAGAGGTGCTCTTACCAAGAAAGGCTTTAAGTTATGCAAATTGCTGTGTTTGGATACTGGACACCTGCTAAGTGATCTGATCTGATTGAGGTGTATAAGGCTTTGAATGACTTGAGCTAACTCGTGGGATTCTTCCTCTTGCTCAGAGGAAAAATCCCATCAGCATATGAGGCACCATAAATTCAAATTGAGGTATTTGAATGGCATAACTTGTAGGTTTATGCCACACATGAGTGGCATAAACCTACAAGTTTCAATTGATCCCTGCAAGGTTAGGGTTACCCATAGTAAGGCATTCCGATTTTCTGGCCCATTGTTTATCTGTGAAGATAAACAATGTACTAATTACAGTCATATGGTGTATAACAGGCTCATACTCTCATTTTTGTTTTCCCAATGGAACTGGTCACACCAGATTTACTTAATATACAAGTTATGATCAAAACATTCAGCAAACGATCTTATAATTCTTGAATGCACAGCAGTACCTATAAGATTATGAGAAGGGCTTGAAACATCTTCTAGGCATGCACACACATACACCAAATTTTAACTTTTTATGCACCAGTCAAGCGGAAAGCTGCTTTGAGTGAACACTTGTTTTGCTTATCTGTTATATGAAATTTGGATAATGTGAGAATATTAAATTTTGTTAAAACTTGGAAAGTGAGCTGCAGAAACACATGAAATACTTGACAGTTTAGAGAGAGATGATGCTATGTTATAAAAAAAAAAAAACAGGTTTTAAGAAGTTTCATGAGGGAAATATTCCACTTAAAGATGAAGTAAGAAGCAATTGCCTGTCATCATCTATTGCAGTGGTTTCAACTGGGTGTGCCGCAACAACAATTCAGGAATGCCACGTAATTTGGGTTTAAGTTACTTAAACTTATTATTATTATTTTTTTAAAAATTTATATGTTTATTTCATTATAAAAAGGTGTACAGTACCTTTTTAATTTTGTGGCGATGTATAATTGATGTTTACTTAGTACCTCTATATAAAGAATAAAATTATTATATACTGTATATATAATAAACTGTATTATTATATACTGATCTGATAGAGGTTTTTTTTTTTTTTTATGTGAACCCCAAACACGAGAAGTATTAGAACCTATAGTACTTAGTACCGTGCTTGGGTTGGAGGTTGAGAAGACGAAAGAAGATATTTGTTGACATTGGACTTGAACTTCTGTAGATTGTAATTTTCAGGAAATACGTATGAAGGAAGGTTGTTCCAGAAAACGGCAGTTGAATGAATAAATGAATAAGATGAAAAGTTGGTTCTGTGGGTTTGAAGTTGGACAGTAAATGGATGTTGGCTGGTGGCGGCACGTGTTCGGACTGTTTTGAAAGAGAGAGCGGGAATTATAGAAGCCAATTCAGAAGAACAGTGCCCATGGAAGTATCTGTAGAAGAGGCATGCAGCAGAAACAGTGCGTCTATGAGAAAGCGAGTGGAGAGACTCTGTTAGAGATGAATCATTAATTAACCTAACTGCCCTCTTCTGAATGGAATCAAGAAGCCTGAGAGAGGTTTTGGGGGCACCACCCCAGATGTGGGAACAATATTCCATGGCAGGGCGAATTTGTGATTTATACAGAGTGAGCAGCTGTTCGGAAGAAAAGTAACGCCGAGAGCAAAAGAGAAAACCAAGTTTTTTAGATGCAGAGGAAGCAATATTTGTAATGTGCTTGTGCCAAGAGAGATTAGAAGTCAGGGTAATCCCCAAAAGAGATATATCATTTTGCCTAGAAATCAGAGTGTCACTAAAGATAAGCTTAGGAGCAGAAGAATCCTTTTTGCGAGATATAAGACAAAACTGAGTTTTAGAAGGGTTGAAATCAACTAAGTTGTCTTTGCCCCACTGGATAATTATCTGAAGATCGGCATTTAAGGAACTGGCAGCAGATTTTCGAGAACTTGAAGCTGATTGAGCAGGACAAGGTTTCTCAAAATGGAAAGTTGAATGCAATGTGCTATCATCGGCAAAACTATGGATAGGATTTCCAGTCAATGGAAGAAGGTCATTGATATACAAGAGGAAAAGAGTGGGGGAAAGCACTGAACCTTGGGGGACAACGGCATTAGTGGAGAAGTTAGAAGACAGAGAGCCATCTACCATCACCCTCAGTGAGCGATCAGAGAGAAAACTGGATAACCAATTACTAAAAACAGTTGGCAAACCATAAGATGGAAACTTGTTTAGAAGACCTTTATGCTTGTTATTGTTATTTTTTTTGGTTTTTAGGAGCATTAGCAACTAAGGCCATATTGCTCCCGGATATGCGGTAGTCATTCCCTGACCTTTCCGCATCCTCCGTATTTGGTGGTGATGGGCTCGAACCCTGGTCTAATCAAGAAGCGTGTGCTACGCACTGCTGCTCCTTCCCACCTGGCTATGGAGGCACCGACCTTTATGCCAAACACGATCAAAAGCCTTTGCGATGTCAAGAGCAACTACTTGTGTTTCACTGAACCTTTCCATTGAATTAGTCCATAAATGGGTAACATAAGCCAGAATATCACCAGTGGATCGACACTGACGGAATCCATACTGGCGATCGTTGATCAGATGGAAGGTTTCTAGGTAGTTTAAGAGTTGGCGGTTAATTGATTTCTCCATTACTTTAGAAAGAGTAGAAGTAATTGCAATGGGACGATAATTGGATGGGAGGGATTTGTCACCCTTTTTAGGAACTGGCTGGATATGAGCAAATTTCCAAGCAGAAGGAAAAACACCTTTGGAATAAGAAAGTGAAAAAAGGCGGCAAAGAATAGGAGTAAGTTCAGGAGCACAGGTTTTGAGAACAAGTGGAGAAATACCATCAGGACCTGCAGCTTTCTTTGCATCAAGATTCATCAAAATCCTTCTGATATCCTTTTGACGGAAGACCACAGGAGGCATTGAATGGAGTGTGTTAGGAATGGTGGGAGGTGTTTTACCAAGATCATTAATACATGAGCTGGAAGAAAAATGGGATGCTAGCAGGTCAGCTTTATCCTTGGCTGAAGTGACAACAGAACCATCTGGTTTGGACAGAGGTGGGAGCAGAGATGGGCAAAAGTTGCGGCCAATAGCTTTGGCAAGAGACCAGAATGCTCGGCTACCATTAGGGCAAGAAGCAAGTTTTCTACTCTTAGCCTGTTCAAACTCTAGTTTGGACTGATCAATAACTGCTTTACAATTGTTGCGAGCTTTGGTGTAGGCAGAAAATGAAACTGAACAATTAGAAACAAGCCAATTACGATATGCAACATTCTTCTCTTGGACAGCCTTAGCACATTTATTGGAAAACCAAGGTTTATTTAAAGGACGAGATTTTAAAGTGGAGTGTGGGATAAAGGATTCCATTCCTGCAAGAATAATTTCACTGACACGATCTGAGCAAACATTGACATCTGAAGTTTTGAAACAGTAATCAGACCAAAGAAAAGAAGTCTCGCAGGTCATCCCATTTTGCATTCTTGTAATGCCAAACAATACGAGGTTGGGAATAGCCATGAGATAAAGGTTCCATTGGAGAAGAGGCAATCACCAAGTTGTGATCTGAAGTGCCTAAAGGACCTCCCACTTCGACCTTGTACTTAGAAGGGTTGTTTGTGAGAAAAAGA
The DNA here is from genome assembly GCF_048544385.1 of Mastigoproctus giganteus. Lineage (NCBI taxonomy): Eukaryota > Metazoa > Arthropoda > Arachnida > Uropygi > Thelyphonidae > Mastigoproctus > Mastigoproctus giganteus. The sequence continues at coordinate 262,321,233 of NC_143575.1, forward strand.
TCAAGCGTATTGGCTGTATGATTAGGATTGTCCGGTATTCTTGTAGGTAAATGAACAATCTGTGCAAGGTCATTAGTAATTGCAAAAGCCTCAGCATCTCGACCTGCTGGGTCGGTGTGACTAGAAAACGGAAGCCAGCTGGAGTTGTGAACATTAAAATCACCAAGGAAAATTGCCTCACTGTTAGGAAAGTTGGACTGGAGAAAGTCAAGTTGCAAAGAGAGGAAGTCAAAGAGCTCCAAGTGATTAGTGGAGTTGGGAGAACGGTAGAGACAACAGATGAATTTGACACAATGAGGTAGAGAGATTTTAAGCCAGAGAAGATCAAAGAGAGGAGATTCCAAATTGCCAAGTCTCTGACAGGGAATATCAGAACGGACATATGCACAAGAACCACCTTTGAGGCGAAAGGAATCATAAAGCAAATAATTTGGACATCTGAGATGAGCAGTAGTTGAATCAATCGATAACAGATTCAGTCAGAAAAAGTACATGGGGTTTGGAAGACTGCAAGTGGAAATGGACATCGTTGAGATTAGAATTGAGACCACGTATATTTATGAAATGAATTAGGAAGTCCTTGGGAGGTTTAGATCTTTTCGCAAATAAGCTTGCTCTATTATTTTGACAATTCATGGTGTATTCAATAGTAAGAAAAAGTGGGTGGGACATGCTGTATGAAGTAATGAAATTTTTGGATATGGCGTACATGTGGTAAGAATATACCCAGATCCTTGACATAACATGGCCTCGACAATGCTCCCCGCATACACACTACTCGGACTCCCTCCAGTCACTATCTGGCAGAGTAGAGGTAGCAAGATTATACACTAGCTGATCCAGAAGCCTCCTAGAGAGTTACCAATAGGTTCGGTCCGGTGTACTAACTAGCGGCCGGCCTGCGAACACCGTTTTAGAGCTGTACTCTCGAAATGTAAGGAATATTGGATCTCGCCACGACGTTCATCATGACCTCAAAAGTCATCAATCATACTGCATGATGGAAGAGATAGGGAAGGGTTGACCGGAACTTAGGTCTAGAGACTAAACATGGGTTCCACCACTTCAAGCCTCCAATAAGCAGAGTGGCGGTATTTCACCAGTTGATGAGAGTCATCTACCACCTAGTACTGCCTGGTAATGTAGAGGGGCGGCGTTCCTCTATGTGGTGTGGGCGCCACACCTTGACCCCTGCTTACATTGGTTCACACCTGGGTGGTCACCCACCATTTACTTATGCATGGAGGTTATACCCAGGATTACTAACAGTCCCACCATCGTGAAGGTGCAAACAGAGGATTTGGCTGTCACAGACCGTCCGGACTTCGCCGAAATTGGGTCCACTTGACTTGAGTGTCACCCGAATATCAGTTCCATCAGCGTTTTAGAGGTGTATAAAGCCTTGAATGGTTTGAGCATGCTCAATGCTGATGGGATTCTTCCTCTTGCTCAGAATAATCACCTGAGAGGGCATAAATTCAAATTGGGAAAAGACAGATGTAGGATAGACGTGAGGAAATTTGCCTTTAGCCAGCGGGTGGTTGGTTGGTGGAATAGACTTCCATCCCTTGTCGTGGAAGTTGATAGCCTAAATAAGTTTAAGGCTCAGCTGGACAGGTATTTCGAATGAACAGAGGGGTGAAGTGGAAGTGGTTATTTTTTATTTATTTATTTTATTTTATTTTTTTATTTTTTTTTGGCTGATGCTGCATAAGCTTGCTTTCTTGCATCAAATGCCTCTACTAATGCCAATGCTACTGTATATACTTAATAAATCAAATTAAGCTACGCTATTATATTGTGTCAGTTATAAATGGTACTTTAAGAGATCTACAATTTTCGAATTATACTGTATATATTTAATTTGTATTATGAAATGTAATTTTTATAATTATATTATTGTAATAACTATCATATAACATATATATATTTTTTTTTTTTTTTTTTAATATTACACACACACACACAGAATCAGATCTAACAGGCAGAAAATTGAGTAGGGGTGCCGAAAAATAAAATAAATGACTTATGGGTACCATTATTAAAAAAAGGTTGAAAACCACTAATCTATTGCAACAAGCTCTGGAAATATTAGCTAGACGGGCTGAGAAATATTGGAGTTTAACATTGACAAATGCAAAGTACTGCATATGGGTAACAGTAATTCCAGATTAACACACCAATTGTGCTGTGCTACACTAGGTTAGTTGAGTATGAAAATGATCTGGGGAATTAGCTGTGCAATCAAATATGAAGTTCTCTAAGCAGTGCAAACAGGCTGCCAGGACAGCTCATTGGGTTTTGTCAATTATATACAGGAATTTTACTAGCAGGGATAAGGAGGAGATTGTCTTATTGTATAAGTCAATGGTTAGGCTACATCTTGAATACTGCATGCAGGTCTGGAGAACATCATTTTAAGAAGGATGTGCTTTAACTGCAGAGAAGGGTAAATGAGATTGGTGAGGGAAACAAAGGGTAGTCTTACCAAGAAATGCTTCAGTTCTGAAAGTTGCAACTTCTGGAGACTAGGTACCTGCAAAGTGATCTGATTGAGACAAAACATGAAGGAGCATAAATTAAAATTGAGGAAAGATGGTTGCAAAATAGATGCACAGAGTTTGCCTTCAGCCAGCGTGTAGTTGATTGCTGGAAAAAACTTTCATTTGTTGTTGTTGGAAGTGGGTGAATTGAATAAATTCAGGGAATAATTGGACATGCTATTGGACGGGATGGACAGATGATGTGGGAAGTTTTTTTTTTTTTTTTTTCAGTGATGCTGTATAAGCTTGCTTGCTTTCTTGAATAAACCACTGCTAATACTAATAAAATGAAATCGAGAAATGGTGGTTTCAGGATACATCTGTACAAGTTTGCTTTCAGCCAGTGGGTGGTTAACTATCGGAACAAACTTCCATGGAGAGGTGAAATGGGAGGGGTTTTTTTGGCTGATGCTGCATAAGCTTGCTTTCTTGTATCGTATACCTCTACTAATGCTAATTTCATCTTGGGCCCCCATACAAAAATTAAAGGTGGAATTCATAAAATTGAAAAAACAAAAAAAAAAAAAAGAAAGAAAGAAACACCCAAAAATTATTCAAATCATAATTATATATTTAAATTTTAACGACTAGTACATTATTTATATTAATTTTTCAGACCTTACAATATTTACTTCATATGAATTTGTCTACAATGTCTGATGTTTTTATATCTTTTAGTACATCTTGTTCTATTGACATAATGAGCTAATCCATTAATTCTTTCTTTGCCAATTATTGCTCATGAATATATTTTAATCATTTTGAGTCTTGAAAACTTCTCTCTGCAGACTCAGCCATAATTGGCAATGTTAATAATATCCGAAGAGAAATAGTGATGTTGGGATAAATCAACTAAGTTTTTTTCTTGAATAAATGTCAATAATTCTTTGCAACCAAAATTTTTTCCTTTAAAAACATTTTACAAAGATTGGATTTCTTGTACAGAGAATGAGTACAGATAAGGAAGGGGATGAATCAGATTGGTCTACTTGATGTTGGTGGTTGGACTGTTGATGATCCTGCTCAGATAGCTGACAAACTGAATGAGTATTTTGCATCTACATTTAGACATGTGGAATTCTGTAAGGAAGGGTAAATGATTTTGTAATAATGGAGAGCAAAGTGGAGGAGAAATTGTTGAAGTTAAATACAAAAAAGGCACCTGGGGCAGATGGAATCTATCCACTTAAATTGAAGGAGGCAGTGAAGGAAGTAAGCAAACCCTTAGTCATAATTATTAGAGCATCCTTAGATTCAGGGGAAGTCCCCATGGACTGGAGATGTGCAAATGTATCCCTAGTTCACAAAGGGGGTTCAACGGATGACGCAAATAATTATAGACCTGTTAGTTTAATTTCTGTTCCGGCAAAAATAATAGAGTCACTGGTTAAAGAAGTGATGCAGGATCACCTAGACAAGACTGCTGTAATAGTTCAGACACAGCATGGGTTTGTTAAGAGGAAGTCTTGTTTGGCCAATCTGATTGGATAATACGATGTGGTCACAAAGGTACTGGATACAAAAAATAATTTTGATATCATATACTTGGATTTCAGGAAAGCTTTTGATACTGCTGTACAAATTGGAGCGGTGTGGCATTAAGGGCAAGTTGCTGCAATTGATAAAGGGATGGTCGAGTTAGAGATGGCAGAGAGTGTAACAAATGGACACTGGTCTACATGGACTAATGTTATTAGTGGAGTCTCCCAGGGTTTGGTGCTGGGCCCCTTGTTGTTTTGTGTAGGCTTGATGTCCAGGTTTGCAGATGATACAAAGATTGGTAGGGTTGTTAATGATAGTAAAGACAGTATGCTACTGCAACAGGATCTAGAAAAGTTAAGTAGATGGGTTGAGAAGTGGAAACTGAAGTTTAATATCGACAAATGCAAAGTACTACATATGGGTAGCAGTAACCCAATAGAAACGTACCAACTGTGTGGTACTACACTCAGGAAGGTGGAGAGTGAAAATGACTGGCGGGGGGGGGGGATAATTGTTCAGTCAGATATGAAGTTCTCTGAGTACTGCAGACGGTCTGCCAGAGCAGGTCATGGAGTTTTGTCAATGATATATAGGAATTTTGCTAGCCGAGACAAGGAAGTGATTATACATCTGTATAAGGCAATGGTCAGGCCATATCTTGAGTACTGCCTACAGGTCTGAAGGCCTCATTTTAGGAAGGATGTAGAGTTGCTAGAACGAGTACAGAGAAGGGCAACAAGATTGGTGAGAAGAACAAAGGGTTGCTTTTAAAAAGTGAGGCTTAAGTTCTGTCAGTTGCAGCATCTGGAGACTAGGCACCTGCGAGGTGATCTGATTGAGGTGTACAAGGCCTTGAATGGTTTGAGCAGGCTCAATGCTGATGGGATACTTCCACTTGCTGAGATTAAGAACCTGAGGGGGCATAGATTCAAATTGAGGAAAGACAGTTGTAGAACAGATGTGCAGAAGTTTGCCTTTAGCTAGCATGTAGTTGATTGCTGGAACAGACAATTCCATCTGTTGTTGTGGAAGTTTATAGCTTAAATAAATTTAAGGCTGAACTAGACAAACATTTGGAGTGACCAGATGGGTGAAATAGGAAGGGTGTGTTTTTTTTTTTTTTGGCTGATGCTGTATATTTGCTTGCTTCTTGCATCATATGCCTCTGCAATTGCTAATGTCGCTGCTCCCATCTTCACCATTGAGAATTATGGGCTTGGCACACCCAGGGTCCTGAGCTGGATATTATTATTCTTCTCTTTGTTGGTGATTCCTTTCTTCTTCTTCTCTCTCTCTCTCTCTCTCTCTCTCTCCAGGGTAACTTGGGAATTTTGTTTACCTTGTGCAGCATAAGCCTCACTCTTCCTTGTGCCATAAGGCTAATAATAATTCCTTCAAGGTATCAATTGCACCTTTCAAATAAATTCATGAAGTTTTCTAATTTTAGAATAAGATGAAAAGCCGAAGATATTTTATTCATCTGATCAAATCTTTCTTGTAAGCTAACAATAGCTATATCAATCATTATATTAAAAAATTTGGTTTCAAACCTTTTGGTTGGATCAATAGAGGGTTCATCTGATGAAGTTTCATAAGTAAACTTGCGCTTTATTCTAGAAACTCACACTTCTGGTAATACTGATGGTACTTCAAACTCATTTGCAATGTCTATAGCTTTATCCATACTCAATTTAAATCCTGATGTTTTAAATTCATTTAGTTGACTAAGAGCACCTTCTATCAATATAACTGTAGTGTTCAAATCAATTTTATACTATTTTGCATGGTTTTACAATATTTCATACCAAGCATCTACACTTATATTTAAAGGAAGTAATTTCTGTTAACAAACCTTTTATTTCAGACTGCAATTTTGCTTATTTTCCTCTGGCCTGTTGCTTGATTTCATTTAATGCAGTTGTAATATCTCATAACTGATATTGTTACATACAGAGCAAAGAAAACAGTTTTAAATGTGAATTTGCATTATTGTGGGTTTTTGTTGCATTAAAACTAGGTTTAAATAATAAAAATAGGTAAAAATTAATTTCTTTTAACATCTGATTATAAAATAAATAAATTTACTGAAATATTGATCTGTTATCTGGTTTTTAGGAGCATTAGCAACTAAGGCCATATTGCTCCGGGGATATGCGGTGGTCATTCTCTGACCTTTCCGCATCCTCCGTATTTGGTGGGCACGGGTTCGAACCCCGGTCTAATCAAGAAGCGTGTGCTATGCACTGCTGCTCCTGGCTACGGAGGCGCCTTTCAAATATTGAATATTTTTTTGTATAATAAAAGTATTATATTAAGAAAACCATTTTTTTTATATTTAAAAAAAAATTAAAATGTCATCGGAATTCGGGTCTCCTACATTCCCGGGCCCCGTGCAGCCGCCCTGTCCATCCATACCTAGGTAGGTAGAGCACTGGGTATTATGCTCAGCATAGTTGAAAATGAAAAAGACCAGGGGGTAATTGTGCAGTCAGATATGAAGCTCTCTGTGCAGTACAGACAGGCTGCCAGGACAGTTCATTGGGTTATGTAAATGATATACAGGAACTTTGCTAGCAGGGATAAAGGAGGTGCTTATCCCTTTGTACAAGGCTATGGTTCAGCCACATCTTGAGTGCTGTATACAGGTCCGGAGGCCTCATTTTAGGAAGGATAGGTCTGCTGGAATGCATGCAGAGAATGGCAATGAGATAAGTGAAGGGAACAAAGTCTGCTCTTACCAATAAAGGCTACAGTTCTGCAAATTGCATCAATTGATAACCAGACACTGCAAGAGGATCTAATTGCAATTTTTATGTTTTGAATGGATTGAATAAGCTAAATGTTAGTGGCATTCTTTCTCATGCTGAGACTACACACTTGAGGAGACATAAATTCAAATTGAGAAAGGATTGCTGCAGGATAGATGTGTAGAAATTTGTCTTCAGCCAGAGTGGGTGGTGAATTGTTGGAACAAGCTTCCATCTGTTGTTATGGAAGTGAGTAGTGTAAATACATTCAAGGAACAACTAGACAAATTCTTTGAGGGATGGTCATGTAAGGTAGAGTTTTTTTTTTTTTTTTTTGTTGATGCTCAGTAAACTTGCTAATACTGATGCTAACTTGATGTGTACGAGGAGATGTGATTGAAGTGTGTAAGGCTCAGAATGGTTTGAGTAAATTAGCATTAGCATTAGTAGAGGCATTTGATGCAAGAAAGCAAGCTTATGCAGCATCAGCCAAAAAAAAAAAAAAAACCCACTTCCACTTCACCCCTCTGTTCGTTCAAAATACCTGTCCAGCTGAGCCTTAAACTTATTTAGGCTGTCAACCTCCACCACAAGGGATGGAAGTCTGTTCCACCAACCAACCACCCGCTGGCTAAAGGCAAATTTCTGCACGTCTATCCTACATCTGTCTTTCCTCAATTTGAATTTATGCCCTCTCAGGTGATTTTTCTGAGCTAGAGGAAGAATCCCATCAGCATTGAGCATGCTTAAACCATTCAAGGCTTTATACACCTCTATCAAATCACCTCGCTGGTGCCTAGTCTCCAGACACTGTAATTTGCAAAACTTAAGCCTTTCTTCGTAAGAGCACCCCTTTGTTCCATTCACTAATCTTGTTGCCCTTCTCTGTACTCGTTCCAGCAGCTCTACATCCTTCTTGAAATGAGGCCTCCAGACCTGTATACAGTACTCTAGGTGTGGCCTGACCATCGCCTTATACAATGGAATAATCACCTCCTTATCCCTGCTGGAAAAATTCCTGTATATCATTGACAATACTCCATGAGCTACTCTTGCAGCCCGTCTGCACTGCTCAGAGAACTTCATATCTGCCTGCACAACCACCCCCAAGTCCCTTTCATTCTCTACCACTGTCAGTGTAGTACCACAGAGTTGATACGTTGCTCTGGGGTTGCTGTTTCCCATGTGTAGTACTTTACATTTGTCAATGTTAAACTTCATTTGCCACCTCTCAGCCCATCTGCTCAACCTTTCCAGATCCTGTTGCAGCAGCATAGTGTCAGTAGTGTCCTTGACAACCCTGCCAACCTTTGTATCGTCTGCAAACTTGGACATTAAGCCCGATATACCATCATCAATATCATTTATAAATACAGAAAACAATAATGGACCCAACACTGAGCCCTGAGGGACTCCACTAATAACATCAGTCCACGATGAGCAGTGTCCATTGATTACCACTCTCTGTCTTCTCCCCCTCAACCACCCCTTTATCCATAGCAGGAATTTGCCTCCAATGTCACACTGCTCCAATTTGTGTAGCAGTCTTCCATGTGCAACAGTATCAAAAGCCTTTCTAAGATCCAAGTATATAATATCAAAGTTATTCCCTGCATCCAGTTCTTTTGTGACTGCATCATAGTATCCAATCAAGTTGGTCAGGCAAGACATCCCCTTAACAAAACCATGCTGTGTCTGAGCTATAACTGAAGTCTTGTCTAAATGATCCTGCAGTGTTTCTTTAACCAGTGCCTCCATTAATTTTCCTGGAACAGAAGTTAAGCTCACAGCTCTATAATTACTTGTGTCAGCCTTTGATCCTCCTTTGTGAATTGGGGTCACATTTGCACATTTCCAGTCTATGGGTACCTCCCCTGAGTCCAAGGAAGCTCTCATAATTATGGCTAAGGGTTTGCTTACTTCCTTTGCTGCCTCCTTTAATATAACTGGATAGATCCCATCCACCCCGGGTGCCTTTCTTGTGTTTATCTTTAACAGTTTCTCCTCCACTTTACTCCCAGTTATTTCAAGATTCTGTAGCTTACTGCTAGAGTTGAATACACCTCTGGCATTCCCCTTGCTGAATAACTCCTCATGTGTGAATGTCAATGCAAAATATTCATTTAGTTTGTTAGCTACCTGAGCAGGATCATCAACACTTGACCCATCAATATCAAGTGGACCAATCTGATTCATCCCCTTCCTTCTAGAGTTTACATAAGTAAAGAACTCTTTGCTGTTTTTCTTTGCATCCCTTGCCAAGGATTTCTCGTAATCTGCCTTCGCCTGCCTAACCTCCTTTGTAACTTGGTTGCATATCAACTTGTATCTATCATAGGCTTCTGTGTCATGTGTTAATTTGTATGTATCCCATGCATTTTTCTTCTCTGCCATATGCCTCATTAGTTCATCTGACATCCATTTTGGCCTAAACCTTGAACAATATTTCTTAGTTAGTATGTAAAACCTAGTAGCTTCCAAGATAAGTTCTTTGAATTCTTCCCATTTTGAATTTGCTGTTGGTAACATCATCAGTTGGTCCCACTGTATAGAATTTAAATACTGTCTCAGTCCATCGTAGTCGCCTTTACGGAAGCAATAACCCTTCCCTTTACCCCTAATGGTAGTTACCTCTTTGAGTAAATCCCACTTCAGCACACTGTGATCACGGCCACCTAGTGGTTCATTTATCTGCAGATTCTTAATGCATGAAGAATCACTGCTGATAATCAAATCAAGAGTATTACTCCCTCTAGTTGCCTCCCGAACATGTTGATGTAGAAAACAATCATCCAATAAATCCACAAAAGCCCTGCTAGTGTGTGAGTAACCAGCCCCCAAATTCCCGTCAATATCTGGGAAATTAAAATCTCCCATTATAAGACACTCTGATTTACTGGCCCACTCTATTTCCCTGTACAGTTCCTTATTATACTCATCAGAGTCATTAGGCCTATAGCACACTCCTACTCTCAATTTTGATCTCCCAATGTTTATGTCACACCAAACTGACTCCACACTGCACTGTCCAGCGATGTCGACTGGCTTCACTTCCTTGGTTTTTATGTGTTTCTTAACTAATAGCATAACCCCTCCCCCCTTCCTATCCTGTCTATCCTTTCTGTAGACGTTGTACTCCCCAAATTGCAGTTCTGCATCCCTTATATCTGTGTGACACCACGTCTCTGATATCCCAACAATATCTGCCTTCGATGTTTTGAGCAATACCTCAAATTCATCAAATTTATTTACTAAACTCCTAGCATTGGTGTACACGCAAGTATACCTGCACCTGTTTCTATTCTTAGCTACCCTAACACAACCCATGTGTTTACTTGTACTGCAATGGCTCCCAGCAGTCTCTGAAATACAATGCATCTTGTTTTTCAGGCTTCTGCTCATTCTAATAGAAGCAGTGCAAGAATCTCTTTCACCTCTGCCAGTGGCTACTGTCAATCTATTGGTCTTTGTCTTCCCCCAAGCTAGCAGTTTTCCGACCCACCTAACACTGCCTCGATAGCATCAGTAAATATTCTTGCACCCTTTCTATTTAAGTGTATCCCATCCCTGTAGAAGCAATCTCTCCTGTTAACAAGTACAGTCCAGGCTGAAAAAAATTCTACCCCTTGAGCCTTGCACAATCTTTCCAGGGCCGAATTGATCGACAAGGCTCTCATCATATACTCCCTCCTATCGTGTCTGGGCAGAATTGCAGACACTTTCAAATTCAACCCTAATTCTCGGCTTTTGTTCAACAGTGACCTGTACTTGTTAAGTAATTCTGCCGGTCTCCTACTCTTAATATTATTAGTGCCAACGTGTACAACTATATCACCTTCTGTGCCCTTAAAAGATGATATTCGCTCTACAACGTCATCAACCTTTGCCCCTGGCAGACATACCCTGGTCCTGTTCCACCTATCTTTTTTACAAAGCATGTTCCCCGTTTCCCTGACAATAGAGTCACCAACAACTACTAGTTCCTTCGGGACCAGCGCATTCTGCCTTAGGGGTTGTCTCTGTGTCACTCGATGCCCAAGTGCAAGCTCTGGCATTGATGTGGGCAGCTGAGAGCTTGATGGTCCCCTCAATTTAGTTTCTTCGAGGGCATCCACCGTGTCCTTCAAGCTCTCATATAGGCCCACAAGAACGCCGAGTTGTTGTTAAATGTTAAATGTTGTTGTTAAATTAAATGTTAATGGCATCCTTGTGCTTTCTTAGATGACACACATAAGAGGACATAATTTTTTATTAATAAAGGATGGTTGCAAGATAGATGTGCAGAAGTTTCATTCAGCCAGATTGATTTTCGAAATAAATGTCTACCTGGTTTTCTGGAAGTAGATAGTTGGGTGATATTAGAAGGGATTGGCAGGTGTAGTAGATAATTTTATTATTATTATATTTATTTTTTTTTGTCATGTCTATTGCTGTATAAGCCTGCTTTTTTACATCATTTTGCTACTACTAATATTAATACTATAAATTCTGTTAATGCTGGTTTTATGAATTAATCTGTGTGTCTTATACAGTGTTCCATTCACAGTCCTTTTGTATTCACAGTCCCTTTCCCATGTATTTTTTTTTTTTTTTTTTTTTGAAAATTGCAAAAACTCATGTCTGACGTCAGCAAGTATCATCAACTTTCTTTGCCTTCAACCCATGCACAGTATTAAATGTACTATCACCATTTAAAAAATAAAATAAGATTCTGTGTTGAATCCTATCATTAGATTGAATCAATAAAGAATGAAATCTGAAACAATCTCTCTCTCCCCTCCCCTGTGCATATTCCTCATGGAATATGCAGTTGCACCTAAACCTTGGTAGCTTGCATATGAACCAACTTGTTATAGCTTGCCTAAATTTATTTAACTGGAAATCAAATAAATAAGTTTTACTCTAGTATTATACTTTGATTTGAAAAAAATAAGACCCAGTCTTATTTGTTGATGGACATATCGTTGCTTTGGTGCTACTGATACAGATATGTAATATAATACTGAAATTTTACTCATTTTATCAATGAGTTTTGTATCAATGCAGTAGAGAGAGTAAATTTGTATTCAAAGAAAATTTTATTAAAGAAAATATTTATACTACCAAGAAAACAAATTTAAGGAAGGAGAATGGAAGTAAATAACAGGCTCTGCAAACTACAATCCAAGAAAGAAAATATAGACAGTGCAAATGAAATTCAAATTAAACATCATTTGTGTATGCATATATCATGTGCCTGAACAACATTTGTTTGCTTATTATATTGTCTTTCAGCTGATAATGTTACCCTTGGAAACCTTAATATCACATCCAGCTTAGTAATTATGTAGTTAATTAACTAGTCCTTAAGCCATTAGCATTTGTTGCTATAGCTGAGTTATTCTCTCAAGTGGTAATACTTTGGAAGCAAGAATGGTTGGTGGGGGGGGGCGAGTTTGGAGGCAACCTACCTCAAGATAAATAAGTAACTTGAGCAGGATACGGACACTGATATGAAGGTCATGTCCTAAGTGGCAATGTGCCAACATGTATAATGCATAAGTATTGAGAGTGACAGTAATCCAAATCTGATTTTTTTTTTTTTTTTTGCCATGTCTATGGAGGTCAGTCAACTTTTTATGCCCTTCAAGTTTTTTTTTTGTTTCTGATGAGAAATCAAAACATTCAGTAAGGGCTTTGAACATTAGTTTGGAGAGGACTGTTTTGAAGCATATTGCATCTGCAGCTGGAACTTATAAAAATAATGACTTCAAACAGCTAAAAATATTTTTAAATTTAATTAAAAAATACTTTTACTTAATAATTATTAAATAAGTTTTATTTTTCATTTCTTTCACTCTTGTTTTTTTTTTTTTTTTTTTTTTGCTTAAAGCCATAATATAATGTTAGGTGTAGTTTACTGCAATAAAAAAATTATTATCAAAATGAAAGTATGCAGTATTAGTATTAGTAACGGCCGCATGGTGCAAAAAAGCCTATGGCTTATGCTGCACCAGCCAAAAAAAAAAAAAAAAATCCAAACAAAACAATGATAAAAACAAAAAAATAAATAAAATAAATAACTAAATAATAATAATTAATAAATAAAAAAAATAAAATAAAAAATAAATAAAAAAAGAAATTAAACCTATCATCCCTTACCCGAAAGTACTATCCAGATGACCTTTGAATTTCCCCAAAGTGTCGGCATCTACCACCCACGAAGGCAACTTATTCCAGTAATTTATAACTCGCTGGCTAAAATAAAACTTCCTGCAGTCCAATCTAAACATTTCCCCCCGTAACTTGAATTTATGTCCCCTAGTTCTAGCATCATTTATAATCTTGAAAATTTTGTCCTCATTCATTTTACTGATGCCTCTCAGAGCCTTAAACACCTCAATCAAATCTCCTCTAAGGTGTCTAGTTTCCAAACTCTGCAACCCACATATTCGAAGTCTTTTTTTAAGGACGCCCTTTTGCCGATCTCACCAGGCGAGTTACCCTTCTTTGCACCCTTTCAAGAAGCTCGATGTCTTTCTTTAGGTGCGGTCTCCATACTTCAACACAGTATTCCAATTGTGGTCTAACATAAGCCTTATGTAATGGGATTATCACGTCCCTATCTCTACTTGCAAAAGTTCGATAGATCATCGATAGGACACCATGGGCCTTCCTTGCAACCTGTTTACAATGCTCAGAGAATTTCATGTCTGACCGTATCGTAACACCCAAGTCCCTTTCCTCCAGTACTGGGTTTAGTTGAACTCCACCAAGTGAATAAGTTTTTTTGGGATTACTGTTTCTCAGGTGTAATACCTTACACTTTGTTGGATTAAAGCACAGCTGCCATTTTTCTGACCATTCTTGAAGTCTATCTAGGTCTCTCTGAAGAAGCTCAGCTTGACAGTGATCATTAACTACTCTACCAATTTTAACATCATCCGCAAATTTAGACATCACGCCCTCTATCCCTTCATCAATGTCGTTTATGAAAATTAAAAACAACAGTGGTCCTAATACTGATCCTTGGGGAACCCCACTTCTTACATCAACCCAATCTGAGGAATAGCCATTTATCACAACTCTCTGCCTTCTGCCCTGAAGCCATCCTTCTATCCATCTAAGGATTTTCCCAGTGATTCCAACCTGTTCCAGCTTATAAAGCAACTGCTCATGTGGGACTGAGTCAAAAGCTTTGCTGAAATCTAAATAAACAATGTCGAAATTATTCCCTAAATCCAGCTCGTGAGTGACCCTTTCGAAATAGCAAACCAGATTTGTTAAACATGATTTTCCCTTTACAAAACCATGCTGAGTATCCTTGAGAATTTCAATTCGATCCAAATGATCCTGAATTCCACCCTTGATCATTGCCTCCATGATTTTCCCTACTACTGAAGTCAGACTGACAGGTCGATAATTTCCAACTTCACTTTTAGAGCCACCCTTATGTATGGGAGATACATTTGCACTTTTCCAATCCAAGGTAATCTTCCCATGGGAGATTCCCTTGGATTGGAAAAGTGCAAATGAAAAGTGAAAAGTACTTCAGCCTTTTCAAAATTAAGTTTACTGATAAGTAATTGTTTTATATTTACAATCTAATCTATTATACCAATTGTGAGAATCACTGACAAATATCTCTTCTAAATATACAATTACAATTCTTGGTTCTATAACGTGTTTATTTTATTACAAAGATTATAAGAAAGGGAAATGGACAAGACTGCAGTTATAGTCCAAACACAACAAGGGTTTGTTAAAGGGAAGTCTTGTCTGAACAATTTGATTGGATACTGATGTGGTCACAAAGGAACTGGATGTAAAAAATAACTTTGATATCATATGCTTGGATTTTAGGAAAGCTTTTGCTACTGTTGCACATGGAAGACTACTGTACAAATTGGAGCAGTATGGCATTAAGGGGAAATTGCTGCTATGAATAAAGCAGTGGTTGAGTGCTAATCAGTGGACACTGCTCTTTGTGCACTAATATTATTAGTAGAGGCCGCAGGGTTCGGTGTTGGGCCCTTGTTGCTTTTTGTATTTATTAATGATATTGATGAAAGCAGGCTTAATGTCCAAGTTTGCAGATGATACGAGGGCTGGTAAAGACACTAATGACAGTGCGCTATTGCAACAGGATCTAGAAAAATTGAGCAAATGGGCTCAGAGGTGGCAACTGAAGTTTAACGTTAACAAATGCAAAATACTGCATATGGGTAGCAGTAACCCCAGACTAACATGTCAGCTATATGGTACTATGCTCAGTGTAGTGGGGGAAATGAAAAAGACCTGGGGATAATTGTGCAGTCAGATATGAAGTTTACTGAGCAGTGCAGACAAACTGCAAGAGACTCATCATGTCTTGTCGATGATATACAGGGATAAGGACGTGATTATCCCTTTGTATAAGGCTATGGTTAGGCTTAATAATTGAACATAAGAAAGGCACCTGGGGTGCCTTTCTTATATTCGATTTCAACAATTTCTCCTCCACGTTGCTCTTCATCATCATCATCAGCCATTTTCAATCCACTGCAGGATGAAGGCCTCTCCAGAAACTTCCAGTTCCTTCTGTTTTGTGCAATGGCCATCCATTTACTACCTACAAACTCATGAATTTTATCTATCCTTCTCCACCTTTGTATTCAGGTTTTCTTCTAGCTCCTCTTGGATACCATTCTGTTATTTTCTTAGTCCATCTGTCATCATGTCTTCAAGCTATTTGTCCTGCCCAAGACCATTTTAGTTCTTTAGTTTTGATAAGAATGCCCTTTACTTGAGTTTGCTGCTTAATCCATGTGTTTCTCTTCTTATCTAACAGTCTTATTCCCAATATAATTCGTTCCATTCTTCGCTGTGTAGTTCTCAGCTTCTCTTCCATTCTTTTGGTGAGTGCCCAAGTTTGACTTCCATAAGTCATGGTGGGGAGTATACATTGGTTCATTATTTTACGTTTCAGACAAACTGGGATATTGCTCCTCAGTATGTGACTATATTTCCTGAATGCTATCCATCCAAAATTTATTCTTCTCTTGACTTCCAGCCATTTATCATTATTACAGCTAATAACTTGTCCCAGATAAGTATATGACTCTACCTTTTCAATTACTGCTCCATCAATCATTATGCCCATTTCTGTGGGATACTTGTTCATCATTACTTTTGTTTTAGCCATATTCATCTTTAGTCCAAAATCCTTACTAACTCTGCATAACTGATTAAGATTTTCCTCTAATTCTTTGGGATCGTGACTTATGACCACAATGTTATCTACAAATCGTAAATGGTTTAGATACTCTCCGTTCACATTGACTCCTTTCTGTGACCAGTCTAATCTTCTGAAAGCTTCCTCAAGGGCAGCAGTAAACAACTTTGGAGATATTGTGTCTCCTTGTCAAACTCCTTTCTCAATTTTAAATTTCCTACTGTCTTTGTCTAGTCTAATAAAGGAGGTACCATTCTCATATATTTTCTTCAAAATCAGAATATATGGAGTATCTATGCCTTTTCTTTCCAGTGCCCGAAACATTGCCTTATGCTATATGGAGTCAAATTCCTTTTCATAATCCACAAGTGCCAGGCATAATGGTGTTTTATATTCATTTGCTTTCTCCATTAGCTGTGATATTACATGAAGGTGATCCATAGTTGAGAATCCTGTCCTAAAGCCAGCTTGCTCTTTCGGTTGATTCTCATCAAGTATTCTTTCTAATCTGTTAGTAATGACCCTTGTGAACAACTTGTAGATGTGGGATAATTAGCTAATTGGTCTATAATTTCCAATTTCTGATTTATCTCCTTTCTTATGCAGCAAAACTATGATTTCATTATCCCACTCCTTAGGCATCACACCTTTTCTAATGCATATTGCGAAGAGTCTTGCCAGTTTTTGTGTCATGTGTCTTCACAATATATCTTCTGTTAGTGAGGATGAAGTCGATTTCATTAGTGACAAATGGGCCTGGAGTACTGGGGTCCATAGTTTAACAGATATTTATTTAAAGTATACCCAGTAAAATAAAATAAAATAAAATATTTCCAGAAGCTTTCGGAACTCGTGTCCCTTTCTCAACTGACAGAATTTTTGAATACATTACAAGCAAAGTGTGGCACGTTACTCATTCGTCATTGTTGTAGCACGGACGTGTGCTGCCTTGCGCCAGTGATCATCCATCAATAAAACGGTTGTCTCCAGGATTGGATGTATACGCATGCCTTTCTGGCGATTTAATGCCTTAGGGTTGTTCATTATGTTTAGTGACTCTAGCCATAGGCGGTGGCGAAAGTGTCGCGCGTGGTCCACTATCTCAAAGTCGCGCTTGGGGTCAAGATCGTGGTTGGTAGCCCAAAAATGTTCTGCAAGCGCGGACTGGTCAGTTTCGGCAAGCTGGATTGCTCTGTCGTGTTCCGTGAGGCGATCCTGGAGACGTCTCGATGTCTCACCTACGTAGCAACTGTTACAGGCCCTACAGGTGATACGGTACACTACATTGCTGCGTAAGACAGGTGTGACAGGGGTCTTCACACTGGAGACAAGTGAACGTAGGTTCCTACCTGGTAATTGTACACATTTTATGTTGTAACTTCTCAGGATCTTCGAGATACGTCCTGACACTCCTGGATAGTACGGAATGTAGGCGGATGATATGCCGACTTGCTTCGGAGGTCTTGGGTTGGAAGTAAGTTCTTGTGCCTGTAACAAGCATCTGTTTAGTACATGGGATGGATAACCGCATCTGGTTAAGTCCGCCTTCACACGGGAGATCTCGTTACGTCTAATTGTGTCGGTGCTGGAATGGCTCCAGGCCCTGGAGAACAGGGTGCGGGCAGTGCTATTGAGATGGCTTGGAGCGTGGCCGGACCCGTAGTTGGTGAATTGACCGCACCACATGGGTTTGCGGTATACTGAGGTCTCTAGATGTGGGCCTACGCGATGCACTAGCACGTCCAGAAACGGGAGCGAACCGTCCACCTCTGATTCTACGGTAAACTTGATGAAATTGGATAGAGAGTTGAGGTATTCTAGTAGTACCGTTTCAGAACCACGTGGTATTATGGTAAAAATATCGTCGACATATCTACACCACATTGTAATAGGTGTAGGTGGGTTCTGGTGTATCTGCTTCTCCAGATCTTCCATGGCGATGTTAGCTACTACGGAACTGACAGGGGCACCCATAGCAGTGCCATGTACTTGTTTGTAGAGTGAGTCTTCAAAGGTGAAGATGCTGCTAGAGAGGCATAGGTTGAGGGCGGTACAGATGTCATCAGTGGATAGTGACGTCCTGGATTGGAGGCTTAAGTCGCTCTCGAGGAGCCTTCTGGCGCAGTGCACGGCCTGTTGGACGGGAATCGAGGTGAATAAAGAAACCACGTCAAATGATGCCATGACAGAGTTATCAGGGATTGAAATGTCCTTAATGGTGTTAATGAATTCACTGCTGTTTTTAACGGTGTGAGATGTATTACCTATAAGAGGCGAGAGGAGGCTCGCGATGTGTTTGGACAGTTCATACGTTGGGGCACTGCAGCAAGACACTATAGGTCTGAGTCCTATAGTCCTATAGTCTCAGACCTATAGTGTCTTGCTGCAGTGCCTGAACTGTCCAAACACATTGCGAGCCTCCTCTCGCCTCTTATAGGTAATACATCTCACACCGTTAAAAACAGCAGTGAATTCATTAACACCATTAAGGACATTTCAATCCCTGATAACTCTGTCATGGCATCATTTGACGTGGTTTCTTTATTCACCTCGATTCCCGTCCAACAGGCCGTGCACTGCGCCAGAAGGCTCCTCGAGAGCGACTTAAGCCTCCAATCCAGGACGTCACTATCCACTGATGACATCTGTACCGCCCTCAACCTATGCCTCTCTAGCAGCATCTTCACCTTTGAAGACTCACTCTACAAACAAGTACATGGCACTGCTATGGGTGCCCCTGTCAGTTCCGTAGTAGCTAACATCGCCATGGAAGATCTGGAGAAGCAGATACACCAGAACCCACCTACACCTATTACAACGTGGTGTAGATATGTCGACGATATTTTTACCATAATACCACGTGGTTCTGAAACGGTACTACTAGAATACCTCAACTCTCTATCCAATTTCATCAAGTTTACCGTAGAATCAGAGGTGGACGGTTCGCTCCCGTTTCTGGACGTGCTAGTGCATCGCGTAGGCCCACATCTAGAGACCTCAGTATACCGCAAACCCATGTGGTGCGGTCAATTCACCAACTACGGGTCCGGCCACGCTCCAAGCCATCTCAATAGCACTGCCCGCACCCTGTTCTCCAGGGCCTGGAGCCATTCCAGCACCGACACAATTAGACGTAACGAGATCTCCCGTGTGAAGGCGGACTTAACCAAATGCGGTTATCCATCCCATGTACTAAACAGATGCTTGTTACAGGCACAAGAACTTACTTCCAACCCAAGACCTCCGAAGCAAGTCGGCATATCATCCGCCTACATTCCGTACTATCCAGGAGTGTCAGGACGTATCTCGAAGATCCTGAGAAGTTACAACATAAAATGTGTACAATTACCAGGTAGGAACCTACGTTCACTTGTCTCCAGTGTGAAGACCCCTGTCACACCTGTCTTACGCAGCAATGTAGTGTACCGTATCACCTGTAGGGCCTGTAACAGTTGCTACGTAGGTGAGACATCGAGACGTCTCCAGGATCGCCTCACGGAACACGACAGAGCAATCCGGCTTGCCGAAACTGACCAGTCCGCGCTTGCAGAACATTTTTGGGCTACCAACCACGATCTTGACCCCAAGCGCGACTTTGAGATAGTGGACCACGCGCGACACTTTCGCCACCGCCTATGGCTAGAGTCACTAAACATAATGAACAACCCTAAGGCATTAAATCGCCAGAAAGGCATGCGTATACATCCAATCCTGGAGACAACCGTTTTATTGATGGATGATCACTGGCGCAAGGCAGCACACGTCCGTGCTACAACAATGACGAATGAGTAACGTGCCACACTTTGCTTGTAATGTATTCAAAAATTCTGTCAGTTGAGAAAGGGACACGAGTTCCGAAAGCTTCTGGAAATATTTTATTTTATTTTATTTTACTGGGTATACTTTAAATAAATATCTGTTAAATATCTGTTCGATTTCATTAGTTGTTAATCCATTTGGACTCTTCCATGTCCACTTTCTGTTCACCCTTTTCTTGAAAAAAGTGTTCATTACTGACATTCCTTGAGATTCTGCAAATTCCACAAGTCTTTCACCTCTTTCATTTCTTTCAAAAATTCCAAACTTTCCTATAGTTCCCCTTTCTGCACTGTTTTGTCTTTTTCCAACCTTAGCATTGAAGTCCCCCATAATGATAGTGTAGTGGGTTTGCTGATCATCTGGAAAGCTCTCAATTTCGGTGTACATTTCTTCAACCTCTTCATCATCATGGCTCAATGTTGGTGCATAAATCATTATAACCTTTAGCTTGTACCTCTTAGAAATCCTGAGTATTAGTCTTGACACCCTTGGTGATGTTCTTTTCAATTCCTAAATGTTGTTTTTTATATCTTTATGGACCAGAAAGCCAACTCCACCTTCACTCCTTTCACTGTTTCCATTGGTGTACAGCAGATTTCCACTTGATAAACTTATAAGTGATTCATTTCTTCTTCTTGTTTCAGCCAAACTGATGATATTCCAATTCACATTTTCTAATTCCTTTTCCAGCTCTAATATCCTCTCTTCACCGATGAGCGATCTTACGTTGTAACAGGCCAAGTTCAGTTTCCGTGCATGGCAGCCTGGTCGTACCCAGAGATTCTTAGCACCCTCTGCTTCCACTCTGATCCTCTCACTGCCGTAAGAGGGGGAGTGAAAGTAGCTGGGGACTGAGGGCCATTTGTTTCGTCATGCTGTCATGTGCTGGAGGGTTTGGTCTTTTCCTCTTCACACTGACCAGATGTCTTGAAGAGAACCACTCTACACATTCGTTGCCACCTAAGTGATGTAACAGGGCTTACCATCGAGAAGGTGTGCATGAGTGGATTTTAGGGAGGTAGGCCAACCGGACTTCTCCCAAATCTTCTGTAAAAGAAAGATATTGGATCCATCAGTGTTTTAGACTGAGTGTCTGATAACACACAGAATACCTGTTCCCCTCTAAGCCCCTTGCTCTGTTCCCCTCTTAACCCCTTGCTCTGTTCCCCTCTAAGCTTTGCTCTTAGTTATTACAAAATCATTTAGCTTCCTGCCAGGGTTTGATAAATTTCTGTATGAAATGCCCCATGTGTGAATGCAGATGCATAATGCTCATTTAGTCTGTCCACTACCTCAGCTGGTTCGTCAACAACTGAACCATCGATGTTAAGTGGACCAATCTGATTCATCCCCTTCCTTCTAGAGTTTACATAAGTAAAGAAGTCTTTACTGTTTTTCTTTGCATCCTTTGCCAAAGATTTCTCGTAATCTGCCTTTGCTTGCCTAACGTCCTTTGTGATTTGATTACAGACTATTTATATCTGCTTTAGGCATCTGTGTTTCCTGAGATTGGTGAATATAACAAAGGGTTGTTCTTATGAAGAAAGGCTTAAGTTATGCAAATTGCAGTGTCTAGACTAGGCACCTACGAACTGATCTCATTGAGGTATATGGTTTGAGCAATCTCAATGCTGATGGGATTCTTCCTCTTGTTCAGATTAATCGCCTGAGGGGACATAATTCAAATTGAGGAAAGACAGTTGTAGAACAGCTAATCAGAATTTTGACTTTAGCCAGTGGGTGGTTGATTGCTGGAACAAACTTCCATCTGTCATTGTGGAAATTGATAGCTTAAATAAATTCAAGGCAGAACGCTAGACAAACATTTGGAGAGAATGGGAAGTTTTTTTTTTTTTTGCTGTTTCTGTCTAAGCTTGCTTTCTTACATCATATGCCTCTACTAATTGTAATGTTACATTTCATGGAAGTTGGTGATAAAACAATTTTAATTCCATAAGTTGTTTTTATTTTCTGATTTCAGCATTTTATAATGTGATGAATGCCATAGAATTATTACTAATGGAAATTTAAAAGCAGCCCATTTCATTCGATTTTTTTAATCAAAAATATGAAAAATTGACAAGTTTTCGAAGTGTGGTTTCCCTTTCCTTGCTTTCTCTATCTACCTGACTAAACATTTGATCTATTTTATCAATCATTGAATCAGGTTTTAGAATATCTACTTCATGGCTGTGTTTAATTGCATATAAAAATGCCTTTAGTAATAGCAGTGGCAAATGATACAAGAAAGAAGCTTATAGAGCATTAGCCAAAAGAAAAACCTACCCACCCCCATCTGACGATTCCCTCCAAGAATTTATCTAGTTCTTCCTCAAATTTGTTCAAACTGCCCACTTCCACAACAAGAACAGATGGAAGTTTGTGCCAATAGTTAACCATCCACTGGCCGAAAGCAAATTTGCACACATCTATCATGCAATCAACCTTCCTCAATTTGATTTTATTCCTCCTCGTGTCTAGTGTCAGCAAGGATGCCATCAACATTGAGCTTACCCAATCCATACGAGGCCTTGAATACCTCAATCAGATCTCCTTGCAGGTGCCTTGTCTCCAGATGTTGCAATTTGCAGAGCTGAAGCCTTTCTTGGTAAGAGCACCCTTTTGTTCCCTTCATCAATCTGATTACCCTTCTCTGCACCCATTACATCAGATCTACATCCTTTGTAAAATGAGGTCTCCAGACCTGTGTACAATCGATTATTAGCTGTTTTTAAGTAACTCTGAAATAATATTCACATATATTAAGAATCCCCAGGGGCTCACATCTAGTGAGTATGGGCTTGGCACACCCAGGGTCCTGAGCTGGATATCATCATTCTTCTCTTTCTTGGTGATTCCCTTCTATTTCTTACTCTTGTCTCTCTTCTCTCTCTCTCTCTCTCTCTCTCTCTCTCTCTCTCTCTCTCTCTCTCTCTCTCTCTCTCTCTCTCTCTCTCTCTCTCTCTCTCTCTGAGGGTAACTCAATTTTTTTTTTGGCTGGTGCAGTAAAAGCCTCAGGCTTCCTTGCCTGATATTCATTTTATTTATGGATTCTGTATTGGAAAAACCAGAGGAGCAATACAGGAGGAATTATTTAAGGGTTCTTCAGTTAGGGTTGTATTTAGCTGGTCTTGGGTAATAAGTAGTCCCCTTCCTAAGTTACTCTAGGTTTTCAGCCTACATTATGTATATCTGCCTATGAATACACATATGACAAAACCCTGTGAACCAGATTATCATCAAAAAATTGATAAACTATGGCTTAAGCAGCCGATACAACAAAAATTCACAAGAAAAAATGGTGGTTTCCTCCTGAAGAACCCAAACAAACAATTGTTTTATAGAATACTTGTTTATTTGAAGTTTTTTCCCCCTATCAATATGAAGAAAACAGCTGAGTAAAGTGGTCTTTTTACATATGTATCAGACTGACAACATAGGTATTAGAGATAAAGAAAACATACAAGGTGTAATCTGGTTCAGTGACAAGAATTACAAAGAATTTCCCATCAAACGAGTACACCTACTGCAGATATGGCATATTCTACCTCACATGGAGGTACTAGCTTATCACTCTTGGTGTTTTTAAGGTATTCAACCCCAAGATTATGCTGCCCACTTAGATTTTTATTCTAGGATTTTTCCACATTAGCTTCCTAACTGTTTTTTTTTTTTTTTGCAATGAAACATAATTTAATCAGTGTGCATATGGAATTAATAGGCACAGTTCCTACTTCATCTGAGTATGGCACAACATAACGTTATGCTGTCACCGAAATCAATTTTTCAATTAACATTCGGTGCAGCCTCATTAATCTGATTAGCCTATTTGTCATTGAGTAGCATTAACAGCATCTGACTGCTGTTTCTTATTATTACACCTTCTAAAAGAACAAACTACCAACTCTACTGATAAACGTTCATCTGCATACAGATTAAAATGTGGTTTCAACATGGCAGCACAATCCCAAGTCATTCAAGTAACTGAATACCTAAATTTGCATTATCCAAATCACTGGATTTGTTGTGGTGGTTCATTAACCTGGCTACTTAGGCACCTGGTCTCACATTACATTTCTTCCACTGGAAGAAATGTAGAGTGGAAGTTGTGAAAGCCTTGGTGTACTTAGTAAAAATAATTAACTTGAAAGAACAGGTAATGGAAAACCAAGACAAGTTTTTCCATTATCTACAAAAACCCTTCTCTTGTCTGTTTCCAGGGGGGGGGGAGCAAATAATGTTCTGCATAGAAAATGGTGACAACAATTTTGAACAGTATCTAACATAAGAAAATGCTGGTCCCAATATTTTCTAAAGTGAGTGAGAGACTAAAGCACTGTTCTAGGAAATTATTAAACTTTAATCATCATGTAGTAGTAAAAAATGCACATTTTGATAATAAGGGTGGAGGAGTGGCTGTAGCCCAACCTGGGACCATCTGGCTGATTCCCAAATATGTGTTAATTCTGAGCAACCCAATTGTCAGACAAATAGGAAATATATTGTGTAATAAGGATAGATGTCAAAAAAACAATTATTTTAAGGGGAAAAGGATGATATTGTTATACACATAGGTATTAATGATATTAAACATAGACAATCCGTGATCTCAGTTTGAAGTTATGAGGTGATATCAGGAAAGAGCTTTGACCTGGAATTTTGCCAAAGTGGATAGCCAGGAGTTTTATTTTCCAAGTCATGTCAGTTCCTGCACAATCTCTCTAGCCTGGGAGAATTGTGCAGGACATTTAGGTTACAGTTTTTCTTAGAATGGCCAGAGCCTAACAAAAAAGCAGTCGCCATCTGCTTTTTTGCAGTTGAATAAATGAGTGCAACAGTACTTTTAGAAAAATTTTAGCTTGTTTGTGAGGTATACAGATGTTAGATTATTGCACTGCTTCAAACTGTCCTCTACTGAAATATACCAATTGAAGTTTGCAGATGATACAAAGGTTGGCAAGGTTGTTAATGACAGTATCTACTACAACGGGATCTGGAAAAGTTGGGCAGATGGGCTAAGAAGTGGTAACTGAAGTTTAACGTTGATAAATCTAAGTACTGCATATGGGTAGCAGTAACCTCAAAAATGTACCAACTGTGTGGTGTTACACTCAGGATAGTGGAGAATGAAAGAGACCTGGGAGTAATTGTGCAGTCAGATATGAAGTTTTCTGAGCAGTGCAGACAGGCTGCAAGAGCTGGGGTCTTGTCAATGATGTACCCCAGAGGCTCACATCTGGTGAGTATGGGCTTGACACATCCAGTTCCTGAGCTGGATATCATCATTCTTCTCTTTCTTGGTGATTTCCTTCTACTTAACAGGAAAGATACTTCTACTTAACAGGAGAGTCTCTCCTGTTAACTACGTTAACACAGTCTCTCACAGACTACGTTAACGCAGTCTCTCCTGTTAACGTAGTTAACAGGAGAGACTGCTTCTAGAGAGATGGGATACACTTAAATAGAAAGGGTGCAAAAATATTTGCTGATACTATCGAGGCAGTGTTAGGTAGGTCGGAAAATTGCTAGCTTAGAGGATACAAAGACTAATAGATTAACAGTAGCCATTGGCAGAGGTGAAAGTGATTCTTGCACTGCTTCTATTGGAATGAGCAGCAGTCTGGAAAACAAGAGGCAGGATATTTCAGAGACTGCTGGGAGTCATTGCGGTACAAGTAAACACATCATGGGTTGTGTTAGGGTAGTTAAGAATAGGAACAGGTGCATGTATACTTGTGTGTACACCAATGCTAGGAGTTTGGTAAATAAATTTGATGAATTTGAAGTATTGCTCAAAACATCAAAGGCAGATATTGTTGGGATACCAGAGATGTGGTGTCACACAGATATAAGGAATGCAGAACTGGAATTTGGGGAGTACAATGTGTACAGAAAGGATAGACAGGATAGGAAGGGAGGAGGGGTTATGCTATTAGTTAAGAAACACATAAAATCCAAGGAAGTGAAGCCAGTCGACATCGCTGGACAGTGCAGTGTCGAGTCAGTTTGGTGTGACATAAGCATTGGGAGATCAAAATTGAGAGTAGGAGTGTGCTATAGGCCTAATGACTCTGATGAGTATAATAAGAAACTGTACAGGGAAATAGAGTGGGCCAGTAAATCAGAGAGTCTTATAATGGGGGATTTTAATTTCCCAGATATTGACTGGAATTTGTATGTTGGTCACTCACACACTAGCAAGTCTTTTGTGGATTTATTAGATGATTGTTTTCTACATCAGCATGTTCGGTAGGCAACTAGAGGGAGTAATACTCTTGATCTGATTATCAGTAGTGATTCTTCATGCATTAAGAATCTGCAGATAAAGGAACCACTAGGTGGCAGTGATCACAGTGTGTTGAAGTGGGATTTACTCGAAGAGGTAACTACCATCAGGAGTAAAGGGAAGTGTTTTTGCTTTCATAAAGGTGATTACAATGGTCTGAGACAGTATTTAAATTCTATACAGTGGGACCAACTGATGATGTTACCAAAAGCAAAGAGCAGATGGGCTGAGAGGTGCAAATGAAGTTTAACATTGACAAATGTAAAGTACTACATATGGGAAAGAGCAACCCCAGAGCAACATATCAAATCTGTGGTACTACACTGACAGTGGTAGAGAATGAAAAGGGCCTGGGGGTAATTGTGCAGGCAGATATGAAGTTTTTTGAGCAGTGCAGGCAGTCTGCAAGAGTAGCTCATGGTGTCTTGTCAATGATATAGAGGAATTTTTCTAGCAGGGATAAGGAGGTGATTATTCCCTTGTATAAGACAATGGTCAGGCCACACCTTGAGTACTGCATACAGGTATGGAAGCCTCATCATAAGGATGTCGAGTTGCTAGAACAAGTACTGAGAAGGGCAGCAAGACTGGTGAAGGGAACAAAGGTTGCTCTTATGAAGAAAGGCTTAAGATTTACAAATTATTGTCTGGTGACTAGTCACCTGCGAGGTGATCTGATTGAGGTGTGTAAGGCCTTGAATGATTTGAGCAAGCTCAATGCTGATGGGATTCTTCCTCTTGTCCAGATTAATCACCTGAGAGGACATAAATTCAAATTGAGGAAAGACAGTTATAGAATAGATGTGTGGAAGTTTGCCTTTAGCCAGCATGTGGCTGATTGCTGGAACAAACTTCCATCTGTCATTGTAGAAGTTGAGAGCGTAAATTCAAGGCAGAACTAGACAAACATTTGGAGCGAATGGATGGGTGAAATGGGAAGTTTTTTTTTTTTTTTTGGCTGATGCTGTATAAGCTTGCTTTCTTGCATTCCATAATATGCCTCTACTAATGATGATAATTAGCCATATGGTACAAGGAAGGCTGACATGCAGCTTATGCTGCACCAGCCAAAAAAATTTCTGAGTTACCCTGAGAGAGAGAGAGAGAGAGAGAGAGAGAGAAGGGAATCACCAAGAAAGAGAAGAATGATAATATCCAGCTCGGAACCCTGGGTGTGCCAAGCCCATGCTCACCAGATATGAGCTCCTGGGGTAAAAAATCATGTGGAGGAGACGAGAATTAATAATGGGCCCGGACGTTTTTAAAATTCTTTTCAATGGAACCAATCGAAGTTTATATTCGATGGTTAAAAATGTATTTGTAGACAGTTTATTAAAAAATGCAAATTTCTGGTGTTCTGATCGGTAATTATAAAGACTACTTAGAATTTTTATATGAACTGAGAGACTGTTTGAAGTTTAAGCCAAAAGAGATTTCAGTTGAACTGATAAGACCAAGTTTTCCATTTATACTCCAGGATGGCCACATAGGATCTAAGGATAATACAAGAACATCACCATATTTAGCAATCATCTGAGCTAGAACTAGTCAACATAAATGTGCGTACTGCTGTGCCCTTGCATTTTACCCCTCAGCTAAGTTAGCCTAGTGGTTGAGAAGAAAAATGTATAGGGTGATTAATAATTGTTAGTAGATGTGGAACCTACATTAAGTATAAACTAGTCTGCATTCAAATTACTAAGGGGATTAAACTTGCTGAGGTAAATTATCAGAAATCTTGGGCTAATAATACAAAAAAAATAGCAAGGAATTAACACGTCTTAACGCTAGAAGGAAAGGATTGAATCATGTTGGTCCACTTCAAATGAATGGCATAATTACTGAAGATCATGTAAAGGTTGGTGACAAACAGAATAAATATTTTTTACCTTGTCGTGTGTGAATAAATATTATTCACACATGAAAAGGTTTTTGGAAATGGGGATAGCAGACATATAATGCCAATTAGGAGTTAAGTGATTTTATGATGACATAAAGGAAGCCATAAGAAAGGAACAAAAAAAAAGGAAGTCATGAACTGCATGTAAAAATGAAAACAGCATTTGAGTATGATGGAATCTATCCAATTACAGTATATTAAAATAAGCAGTAAAAGAGTAATCAAGCCTTTAGACCAATAATAAAACCATCCTTAGATTTGAGAAAAATCCTTACAGACAAAAGATATGCAAATGTCTCTCCCATTCACAAGGCTGGATCAGAGTATGAATTGGGTAACCACAAACCTTTAAGTTTGACTTCTGTTCAATATCATCTTAGGAATAGAGGTTTAAAGCAATGATAGCATGGATCTGATAAGCTACTATGAGGTCACAGATAAACTGAATTCTTGTCTGTGACCTCACAATAGCTTATCATAGTAGTTTATCTAAAAATTATTTTGACATAGATTTTTTGTTTATGCCCCCTCAGGTTTGTAATCTGCGCAAGAGGAAGAATCCCATCAGCATTGAGCCTGCTCAATCCATTGAAGGCCTAATACACCTCAATCAGATCACATTGCCTTTCTTTGCAAGAGTACCCCTTTGTTTCCTTCACCAGTCATGTTCCCCTTCTTGTTGTTCTCATTCTAGCAACTCTACATCCTTCCTGAAATGAGGCCTCCAGAACTGTACACAGTACTCAAGATGTGGCCTGACTATTACCTGGGAATAATTACTTCCTTATCCCTGCTAGCAAAATTCCTGTATATCATTGACAAGACCCTATGACCTGCTCTGGCATGCTGTCTGCACTGCTCAGAAAACTTCATGAACAATTGTTGTATAAATTGGAGCAGTGTGGCATTGGGGACAAGTTACTGCTGTGGATTAAAGAATGGTTAAGTGGTGGAAGACAAAGTGTAGTTATAAATGGCCGCTGCTTTTATGGACTAATATAATAAATAGGGTAACACATGGTACTCCACTTATTTATATAGTAAGACCTTGATTGAGTACTTCTGCTAACCAAGCCAGCTATCCAGAAAACAGAAAAAGAGAGGAGAAAAAAAAATGGGTGGTAAATTTGCAATACATGGAATGTAGAAAATCAGCCTTGATTGCCTAATCTTTTGAGAAACAAACAAAATGTTTTTTATGTAACTCCAAATGCTAACATCCAGATATGAACCAAGGTAAGAAGGGATTGAGATGTGGCAACCACATCATATAAGAATGCTGCCCCTCTCTGTTAGCAGGTAATACTAAGTGGGAGATGACTCCTCAACTGGTACGATACCACCACTTTGCTTATTGCAGGCTCTGCTCTGAAGACTAAACACATGTTTAGTCTCCAGCGCAAAGCTCTGGCAAACCCCATCTCTTCCATCATACAGTTTTATTGATGTCATTCGAAGTTATTGTTTCAAGATGCAGTCCTTACATTTCAAGAGGACAGCGCTACAACGGGGTTCATTGGTCAACTGCTAGATAGTCCACTGGAGCAAACCTATCAGTAACTCTAGGAGACATCTGAATCAGTTAGATTACAATGTCACTGCATCTACTCTACCAGTTAATAACCAGAATTCGAGTAGTATATATGTGGGCCATTGTTGAGGCCACGTCATGTCAAGGAGCTGGGTATATTCTTGCTGTGTGTATCTACATCTAAAAAATTTTGTTACTTCAAGCATGTCCTTCCCAATTTTCTTACTACTAGATATAATAATCAAACTAATAGAACAAACATCTGTGAAAAGATCTATACACCTCAAATACTTCTTTGTTCATTTCACAAATATAACCAGACTCAGTTCCAATCTCAATGATATTAATTTCCACTCAGAGTCTACCAAGCTGCACTTTTTCTGACTGAATCCAAATTATCGATTGGTTCAACACTGCTCATCTGTCATCCGATTCCTTTTGCATCATAGGTAGTAATTATTTATGTCTGCTCTGATATTTCCTATCAAACTTAATAATTTGGAATCTTCTCTTTTTGATCTTTTCTGCTTTAATCTCTCTCTTTGAATCTGCCAAATTTATCTGTTATCCCTATCGTTCTCCCTATGTCCCTAATCACTGGAACTCTGACTTTCTCCAGTCCAACTTTTGTAATGGGGGCAATTTTCCTTGGGTACTCCAGCTGTTTTCATTTACTAATAATGTACACTGTCATTCATCTCGAATTTAAAATTACTAATAACCTCGTATTTATTAATTTCATTTACATTTTGCCATTTACCTTCCAGAATACCTTAGTCCTAAACACTCTTGGCCAGCACTCTTGAGTTTTTCTAACAAACCCAAAGTATATGGTTGAGGTGAGCAGCCATCTGGACAACTCAGATCACTTAGTCATGGTCTCTTCTCCAATGTAGCCTTTCTCATACCCATTCTTAGACTCATGTTGTTTGCAATTATACGAATGCAAAATGGGATCATCTTCAAGATTTCTATTCTTCTTGCCCTTGTTGGGATTACTGTTTTAAATCTTCCGATGTCAGTTTTTTTTTTTTTTAGATCTAATACGATCTTAGAAAAAATTGACACAGCAAAAAATAGCACAGTTGGTAGAATCACTGCCCTCACCACACACGGTGGAAAAGACTCAAGTTCTAGTCAATGATGGAAAGAAGTTTATGGGCCTTTTTTCCAACTTGACCGAACTCAGGCAAGATTTGCATGGTTTTTTTCTCCAGTAAACTCGAGTTTCTCGTCTAGCAAACAGAAAATGACCTTAAAACACGTGCAATTTACAGACAGTATACACTAAGCAGTGTCATCTTCGTTGCTGATGCTCCTAAAACTCTACTACAACTACTTTTCTACTTTTAAAATTTAATTGTTCTCTTGCCATACCTACGGACCAACCTGACCTACTTGCAACCTAAATTTCTTGCCCTTGAAGATTGCACAGTTGATAAAATTGTCGTCATCATACTGCTTGGAAAAGAACCGAATTCGACTCCCCTTCAATGCCCCAATAAGTTTTTATGGGCCTATTTAAAACTGTGGCTGAGTTAGTCAGTGTCAGAAGAGGGCAGCATATATTTTTTTTCACCCTGAAACTCTGGTTTTTCATACAACAGACAGTAACTCAACCACAATACACACAATTTACAGATATAACAGAAATGGCGTAATATGGGCTAAGTTGTTGATATGCTTAATAACACTACAAAATCTACACTCCTACCTCTTCTATTGACAATCTCCATAAACCATGTACCAATCACAGTACACCCAAATCAAAGCCTCCTGTTGTTTCCTGCCAAAGGATGCCAGAATTTTGAACAATTTTTATGCCAAGAAAGCTCCAGATTTTGATGTTATTTCTTCACTTGTTCTCAGAATTTGTGCTCCCCAGCTCACTCCTGTTTATTGCCTCCTTTTTACACTTTTTTTTATTCCACAAGTGTCTTTCCTCATGATCAGAATTAGCATTAGCATTTTTAGCATTACTAGAGACATATGATGCAACAAAGCAAGCAAACTTTATGCAGCATCAGCCAAAAAAATATATATTTTACCAATCCATTCCCTCCAGTTCTTCCTTGAATTTATTTAAGTTATCAAATTCCATAATGAAAGATGAGCATTTGTTCCAGAAATCTCCCGCCCCCTGAATAAAGGAAAATTTCCACACATCTATTCCACAATTGTCTCTCTCCCCAGTTTGAATTTATGCCCCCTCAGGTGCATAATCTGATCAAGATAAAGAGTCCCAAGAACATTGAGCTTGCTCAAACCATTCAAGGCCTTATACACCTCAATCAGATTACCTTGCAGAGGCTCATATCTGGTGAGTATCGGCTTGGCACGCCCAGGATCCTGAGCTGGATATCATCATTCTTCTTTTTCTTGGTGATTCCCTTCTCTCTCTCTCTCTCTCTCTCTCTCTCTCTCTCTCTCTCTCTCGGTAATTCAGAAATTTTTTTGTTTGCCTGGTGCAGCAAAAGCCTCAGGCTTCCTTTGCACCATATGGCTAATAATAATAATAGTCTCCACGTGCTGCAACTTACAAAACTTAAGCATTTCTTCGTACAACCAACCCTTTGCTCCCCTCTGCAATCTTGCAGCCCTATTTTGTACTCATTCCAGCAGCTCTTCATCCTTCCTAAAATGTGGCCTCCACACCTAAATGAAGTGTGCAAGATGTGGCCTAACCATTGCCTAACCCCTGGGGCTCACATCTGGTGAGTATGGGTTAGCACACCCAGGGTTCTCAGCTGAATATCATCATTTTTCTCCTTTTTGGTGATTCCTCTCTCTCTCGCGAGGTAACTCAAAAATTTATTTTTGGCTGGTGCAGCATAAGCCTCAGGCTTCCTTGTGGAAGCCTGAGGCTAATAATAATCACACCCTTATCCTTGATATATTATTCAGAAGACAACATGAGCTGCTCTGTTAGCTTGGCTGCACAGCTCAGACAACTACATATCTGACTGCAAAATTACCCCAGGTCTTTTTCAATTCTCCTACTGCCCTGACTGTCGTACCACACAGCTGGTAATTTAGTCTGGAGTTACTGCTACCCGCAGGCAGTACTTTGCATTTGTCTATTGGTATATCTGCCCAACTTTTCTAGATCTGTTGCAACAACTGTCATCAAAAACCGTGCCAACCTTTGTATCATATGCAAGCTTGAATATTAAGCCTGATATACCTTCATCAATATCATTGAAAAATACAGAAAACAACAATGGGCTCAACACCGAACCCTGGGGGTACTCCACTAATAACATTAGTCCATGAAGATCAGTGTCATTTGATTGCCATTCTCTGTTTTCTCCCACTCAACCATCCATTTACCCATGGCAGCAACTTACCCTTAATGCCACAGTGCTTCAATTTGTACAGTTTTCTATGTGCAACAGTATTTACAGCTTTCCTGAAATCGGAGTATATGATATCAAAATCATTTTTTGCACCCAGTTCCTTTGTAGCCGTATCATAGTATCCAATCAAACTGGTCAGACTCAACTTCCCCTTACAAACCCAAGCTGTGTCTGAATTTTTACTGCAGTCTTATCTAGATGATCCTGCTATGATTCTTTAACCAGTGGCTCCATTATTTTCCTGGGAACAGAAGTTAAACTAACAGGTCTGTAATTACTTGTGTCACCCTGTAGCAGTAGCTTTAGTGGAGGCATATGATGCAAGCCTGTACAGCATCAGCCAAAAAAAAAAAAAAAAAAAAACCTTCCCATTCCTCCCATCCATTCATTTTAAATGCTTGTCTAGTTCTGCCTTCAATTTGTTTAAGCTATCAATTTCCACAACAACAGATGGAAGTTTGTTACAGCAACCAACTACGGCTAAAGGCAAATTTCCGCACATCTCTTCGGCAACTCTCTTTTCTCAATTTCAGTTTATGCCCCCCACAGTTTTGTAATCTGAGCAAGAGAAAGAAACCTATCACAATTTAGCCTACTCAATCCATTCAAGGCCTTATACACCTCAATCAGATTGCCTTGCAGGTGCCTAGTCTCCAGATGCTGCAATTTTCAGAACTTAAGCCTTTCTTCATAAGTGCACCCCATTGTTCCCCCTCACCAGTCTTGTTGCCCTTTTCTGTACTCATTTTAGCAAGTCTACATTTTCATAAAATGAGGCTTCCAGACCTTGACACAATACTCAAGTTGCGGCCTGACCATTGCCTTATACAAGGGAATAATTTCCTCCTTATCCCTGCTCACAAAATTCCTGTATGTCATTCACGAAACCTTTGTGAATTGGAGATACATTTGGACATCTGCAGTCTGTGGGGACTTCCCCTGAGTCCAAAGATGCTCTCATAATTATGGCTAAGGGTTTTCTTACTTCCTTTGCCGCCACCTCTAATATAACTAGATAGATCCCAATTTGAAGCCACAAATGTCTTCAAATTCTCGAATATCCAATTCCTACAAATTCCGTAAATGCTTGTCTCCACTGGAGTATAGATACCTTAGGGATTTCAATCCTTTTGGAACTCAGTCCTGTCTTATATCTTGTAAAAACAATTCTTATGCTTATCTTCAATGATACTCAGATTTGTTGACAAGATCACATATGTCTATTAGGGATCACATAGACTACTAATTCTTCTTGGCAGAAGCATATCACAAATATTGCTTCCTCCACATTTAAAAAACTGATTTTTTTTTTTTTACACTCTGGGCATAACATTCCAGCTGAAGCTAGTCACCCTGTACTCTCAAATCCTTCGTGTCATGAAATATTATTCCCACATCTGGTCTAGTGCCCCCATAACCTCTGTGTAGAGCAGTCTAGACTTCTAGACTCCATTCAAAACAGGTCAGTTCGGTTTATTCTTGACCCATCTCTTACAAAGTCTCTCCACTCTCAGTCTCAAAGACATTCTCTTTTTGTTGCATGCTGTTTCTATAGATACTTCCATCGGCACTATCCTGAATTGGCTTCTATAATTCCTCCCCTCTCCATCTCTCTTGGAAACCAGTCAAAACACATTTCTCAAGCAGTCAGCATTCATTTACTGTCCAACTTCAAACTTGCAGAACAATTTTTCTTCTTCTTCCTCATTAATTCCTGCAACTTTTTATTAGGAGACTCCATTGTCAGGGAAACGGGGAATATTTTTTGTAATAAAGATAGGTGGAGCAGAACCAGGGTATGTCTGCCGGGAGCAACTATTGATGATGTCACCAACAGACTGTCAGATTTTAAAGGGGGTAAAGAAAATATTATTATTCATGTGGGGACAAACGATATTAAACGTACACGATCTGACGATTTGTTGGAAAAATACAGGACCATGCTGAGGAAATGTCGCGAGCTAGGCCATAATGTCTATGTGTCTGCAATTCTGCCCAGACACGATAGGAGGGATTATATGTTAAGAGCCTTGTGGATTAACTCAAGACTTGAAGGAATCTGCAAGGCTTTAGGGGGTAAATTTCTATCAGCATGGCCCACACTTGTAGGTAGAAGGAATTTGTTTTGTAGAGACGGGATACACTTAAACAAAGGTGGTGCAAAAGTTTTTGCCAGTATTATTGAGGATACCTTAAAGGCTCAGGGAAACTGCTAGTTAGGGGGGATGTGGGTAATACTGACACGAGTTTATCTGATAATATTGGTCAATGTAACTCTTGCACATACCTTAAGAGTTCTTATCTGTTACCCCAACTGGACGTATTATCTAGATGTTCTGGGGGCAAAGACGTTTCACGTGAGCAGGTAGCTAATATCAGGGAAGAGAGCCTAAAAAACTTCAAGGGTTGTGTTAGGGTTGTTAAATATACAAGAACAGTAAATCTTAATTGTTTATACAGTAACGTTAGAAGTGTCGTCAATAAAATGAGCGAATTCGAACTGCTGGTTAAAACAAGTAACGCGGACATAATAGGGCTTACGGAGACGTGGTGCCACCCGGAAATTGGGGATGATGAGTTTCAGTACGGATTGTATAATGTATTTAGGAAGGATAGAGTAGATAGAAGGGGTGGTGGGGTAATGCTTCTTATCAGAAGCAGCCTGAGTGCGACGATAGCTTTCCCAGATTCAGACATTTCACATGCTAGTATAGAGTCTGTATGGTGTGAGATAGTTGGAAACAAAGGTACAATGCGAGTAGGCGTAATCTACAGACCAGGTGATTGTGAAGACTATGACAAAAGCCTCTACATGCAAATGGAATGGGCAAGTAAGCGACAATGCCTTATTATGGGTGATTTCAATTTGCCTCTAATTGATTGGAGTAAATGGGAAGGAAACTCGACATGGGGAACAAAATTTTTAAATCAACTAGATGACTGTTATTTGTATCAACATGTCAGGGAAAGTACTAGAGAAAAGAATATCCTAGACCTCATCATCACACATGAATCAGATGACATAACAGGGCTGACAGTAGAGGAACCAGTAGCAGGAAGTGATCACGGAGTTCTACGGTGGATTATGACGAGAGAGGTAGCAGAAGTAAAAGGCAAAGGAATGGGTTTTAATTTCAGAAAAGGAAATTACGATGCCTTAAGGTACTACATGGCCTCTATTAACTGGGTAGATATCGCGCAGAGAATGAATACAATTGAACTGTGGTACGCTTTTAAAACATTAATCACAGATGCCTTGAATGCGTATATACCATTAAAAAAATACTCCACGAGAAGGGTTCCAAGTTGGATGAATAGTGAAGTTGCCACATTACTTGAGCAGAAAAAGGTGGCATGGAAACGTTACAGAGCAATAAAAAGTACTGAAGCCTATAACAGCTACAAGGTGGTGTGTAATAGAGCCACAGAAAAGGTTCGACAGGCAAAGGCAGTTTATGAGAAATCACTAGCAAACAGAGCAAAGAGGGGGGATAAAGAATTCTTCACATATATAAATGCCAAGAAGAGCAGGACAAACCAGATCGGACCTTTACGTAAGGGAAAGGGGATAGTAATAAATACACCAGCTGCCGTTGCAGATGAACTCAACAGTTATTTTGCATCGATATTTACAAATGAAAAGCCTTTTGTGGCAATGGGAAATTGTGGGAGCGAAGTTAAAAAATATGTAATTAATGATATTGAAATTTCGCAAGATTATTTAATGAAAAAACTTTCAAGCCTACAGACTAGTAAGGCTCCTGGAGTTGATGGAATATACCCTATAATCTTGAGAGAGGCGGCAAGCGAGTGCATTGAACCACTGAGGCTGGTTATGCGTGCATCACTAGACTCTGGGGAGATTCCCTTGGATTGGAAAAGTGCAAATGTATCTCCCATACATAAGGGTGGCTCTAAAAGTGAAGTGGGAAATTATCGACCTGTCAGTCTGACTTCAGTAGTAGGGAAAATCATGGAGGCATTGATCAAGGGTGGAATTCAGGATCATTTGGATAGAATTGAAATTCTCAAGGATACTCAGCATGGTTTTGTAAAAGGAAAATCATGTTTAACAAATCTGGTTCGCTATTTCTAAAGGGTCACTCACGAGCTGGATTTAGGGAATAATTTCGACATTGTTTATTTAGATTTCAGCAAAGCTTTTGACTCAGTCCCACATGAGCGGTTGCTTTATAAGCTGGAACAGGTTGGAATCACTGGGAAAATCCTTAGATGGATAGAAGGATGGCTTCAGGGCAGGAGGCAGAGGGTTGTGATAAATGGCTATTCCTCAGATTGGGTTGATGTAAGAAGTGGGGTTCCCCAAGGATCAGTATTAGGACCACTGTTGTTTTTAATTTTCATAAACGACATTGATGAAGGGATAGAGGGCGTGATGTCTAAATTTGCAGATGATGTTAAAACTGGTAGAGTAGTTAATGATCACTGTCAAGCTGAGCTTCTTCAGAGAGACCTAGATAGACTTCAAGAATGGTCAGAAAAATGGCAGCTGTGCTTTAATCCAACAAAGTGTAAGGTATTACACCTGGGAAACAGTAATCCCAAAATAACTTATTCACTTGGTGGAGTTCAACTAAACCCAGTACTGGAGGAAAGGGACTTGGGTGTTACGATACGGTCAGACATGAAATTCTCTGAGCATTGTAAACAGGTTGCAAGGAAGGCCCATGGTGTCCTATCGATGATCTATCGAACTTTTGCAAGTAGAGATAGGGACGTGATAATCCCATTATATAAGGCCTATGTTAGACCACACTTGGAATACTGTGTTCAAGTATGGAGACCGCACCTAAAGAAAGACATCGAGCTTCTTGAAAGGGTGCAAAGAAGGGTAACTCGCCTGGTGAGATCGGCAAAAGGGCGTCCTTATGAAGAAAGACTTCGAATATGTGGGTTGCAGAGTTTGGAAACTAGACACCTTAGAGGAGATTTGATTGAGGTGTTTAAGGCTCTGAGAGGCATCAGTAAAATGAATGAGGACAAAATTTTCAAGATTATAAATGATGCTAGAACTAGGGGACATAAATTCAAGTTACGCGGGGAAATGTTTAGATTGGACTGCAGGAAGTTTTATTTTAGCCAGCGAGTTATAAATTACTGGAATAAGTTGCCTTCATGGGTGGTAGAGGCCGACAGTTTGGGGAAATTCAAAGGTCATCTGGATAGTACTTTCGGGTAAGGGAAGCGCATAGGATGATAGGATTAATTTCCTTTTTATTTAATTTTTAATTTCATTTTATTATTTTTATTTCTTTATTAATTATTATTATTTATTTATTTAATTTTTGTTTTTATCATTGTTTTGTTCGATTTTTTTTTTTTTTTTTTTTTTTTTTTGGCTGGTGCAGCATAAGCCATAGGCTTTCTTGCACCATACGGCCGTTACTAATACTAATACTAATACTAACTTCCATTTTCTGGAGTAAACTCCCTTTCACCCTAATTTCCTGATAATTGCCATCAATAATAATAAAAAATTAAAGAAAAAAAATAATAAAAGAAAAGGAAATAGACATCTTATGCATATCCCTCCTCCCGTAGGTAACTATCCAGCTGACCTTTAAATTTACGCAAACTGTCAGCCTCTATCACCCATGTAGGTAACTTATTCCAGAAATTTATAACTTGCTGCTAAAATAAAACTTCCCACAATCCAGTCTAAACATCTACCCCATAACTTAAATTTATGGCCCCTAGAATCATTCTAGGGGCCATATGATTCTAGAACCATAGTTCTAGAATCATTTATAACCATGAAAATTTCCTCATTCATTTTACTTTTTTCTTTCAGAGCCTTAAACACCTCAATCAAGTCTCCTGTAAGGTGACTAGTTTTCAAGCTGTGTAACCCACATATTCGAAGTCTTTCCTCACATGGACGCCCGTTTGCTGAGGCGTCTTGGACCCTTTCAAGAAGCTCGATATCTTTTTTTTTTAGTTGCAGTCTCCATACTTGAACACAGTATTCCAAGTGTGGTCTAGCAATAACCTTATATAATGGGATTATAACATCCTTATCTCTACTAGCAAATGTTAGATAGGACACCATGGGGCTTTCTTGCAACCTGTCTATAATGCTCGGAGAACTTCATATCTGACTATATCGTAACTCCCAAAGTTCCTTTCTTTCACTACTGACTTTAGTTCAACTCCATCAAGTGTATAAGTAATTCTGGGGTGGTTGTTCTCCAGGTGTAAGACCTTGCACTTGGCTGGATTTAATCATAGCTGCCACTTTTCTGACTATCCCTGAAGTCTATTTAGGTCACTCTGAACAAGCTCTGGTTGGCAATGATCTACCAATCCTTACATCCGGTGATCTATCAAACGTAATCCTCTACCAAATTTTATATCATCTGCAAATTTAGACATCACGCCTTCTGTTGCTTCATTGATGTCATATAAGAAAATCAAAAATAACCGTGGTCCAAATACGGATCATTTGGGAAGCTCAGTTCTTACATTAACTCAATCTGAGGAATAATTTTTTATAATCCTCTGCCTCCTGCCCTGAAGCCATCTTGCTATCCATCTAAGTATTTTTCCTGTGTATTCCAATCTACCCCCATTTATAAAGTAACTGCTCAATTGGGACTGAGTCAAATGCTTTGCTGAAATCTAAATA
This sequence comes from Mastigoproctus giganteus, assembly GCF_048544385.1. Lineage (NCBI taxonomy): Eukaryota > Metazoa > Arthropoda > Arachnida > Uropygi > Thelyphonidae > Mastigoproctus > Mastigoproctus giganteus. The sequence continues at coordinate 262,360,736 of NC_143575.1, forward strand.
ATGTCAAAATTATTACCTAAATCCAGCTCAAGAGTGACCCTGTCAAAATAGCTAACTAGATTTGTTAAACCTAAAAAGATCCCTTTACAAAACCATGCTGCGTATCCTTCAGAATTCCATTTCTATTAAATGATCCTGAAGTTCACCCTTGATCATTGCTTGCCTGATTTCTTTTATTGTTTACCGTCTGACCAAAATTTTATGACTACCTAACTAATAGAGTCTTGGGCCCTTTTCACCATGATAATCGATTGCTCAATATCATGGACTCCATTACACCGCATAAGGTGTTCTCAGGTATACTGGACCAGCTGGATAGATAGACATCTCAGAGTTCAACAATGGAGCTAGACACCGGGTTGGATTATCGAATGCTGCATTCTACCACATCCTACAAATGTTCGATGGGAGTGATGTTGGCCAGGCGAGCACACAAAATATTTGGACATATCTGTAAACAATTCCAGCACAATGTGAGCCAGAGATATTGCCACTGTCTTCTTGAAAGAGTCCAGTGCTAACTGGATACTTTGTCGCCATACAGACCAAAACTTTGTCCGAAACAGTAATGTGGTAGGATCTGTCTTTGAGAGTATGTTCAAAATGTATGAGGGGACTCGTGATAATGCTACCATTGCTGGCCTGATTTTTTTACCTGATTTTTACCCTTGTGGGTAACACAGTTGGCTGGATCACAATCCTCCACATACTGGGTCAAAAAGACCTGAGTTGGAGTGCTGTTGATTACGGGAGGAATTTTTACAGTCCTTTTTGACAATGTGGGCGATTTAGTTGGTCTCGGGCGAGGGTAGCAAGGTTATTTTTCTACCGGAAAAGAGGGTTTTATATCTTACAAAACCGAAAATCGATTCCGAACGAAAGCAATTTACAGACAGTACGCAGGGAGCATATATGCCTTAGTGGCCGATACTCCTAAGACCCTAGAACAACAGCAGTCAGCTGGCAGCTGTTCAATGGCTTGCAGTCGAATACACCCCTGTCTACCTGCATGATGGAGCTGAATTATGATTCATCAGACCAGGACACTTCCAGTCATCCAGTGTCTCCACTGCAGGCAGAGGTGTCGATGACGGTCGGTCAACATGGCCACACGTAAAGATCGTCTACGTGATAGCCCTATCAGAAATGGCGTCTGCTAGATGGTGTGCTCGGAACACCTTTTTGTCAGCCCTATTTATAGTCTGCCATTATATGTGGAATTATGAGTCCTCTATTTTCCCATTTAGCATTTCATATCCGCCTTTCATCTAGACTGAATGAGTGGTAGTCTCGTCCCAGCACTTTGAATGGTTTTGTGTCCATCTTCTGACGATTTCCGCCCCACTTTCACTGCATTGGCACCCAAACAACCAACATTCTGCATTTACTGAGATGTTGGCCTCTGCCTTCCGACAAATCAATTTCCGTTCAAACTCCATGAGATTCTTCCCTTTCCCTGTTGCATGTACTGATGAGCTGAGATGCACTGACGTTCCCTCACTATATTTTTTCTCGTGGTTAGCACAGTTGATAGAATCGCCGTCGTCGCTGCACTGGGTGAAAAAGGCCTCAGTTCGAGTCTCGGCGATGACGTCATGGAATATTTATGGGCCTTTTTCACAACGTGGTTCAGTTATACGGTCTCAGACGAGGGTGGCATGGTTTTTTCCTCGCTGAAAATCAGGGTTTTTGTGTCCAGCAAACAGAAAATCGACCGCGTAACACACACAATTTACCGACAATATGTACGGACCAATATGGTCATCGTAGCCAAAGCTCCTAAAACCCTATAACAACAACAAAATCACTATATATGCTACTTCAATTATTGACGTCACTCCTTGATGCTGCGAGATGCGTCCACTCGTGGAGACAATGCTGGAATGTGCCAAGGAACACCAGCATTATTCAAGAGTTCGAATTGAATTCATGGTGTATCATTTCATTTGTCTTCAAGTCAATGAAGTCATCTTTAGCAAGGTCTGCATCACTGATCCTATGTCAGCAAGGAAAAGAATATAAAAACCATGTTTCGATTTTAAGGTCGTCTGAGCAGAACCTTGAAAACAGTTTTGCAGTATTTCCGGGTTCACAAAGCTTTGCCACTTTCGACTGCAGCCAGCAGAAGCACTTCTTCCACAGGAAAGTTCACATAAATGTTCGCCTCTAATCTTCCAGAGTAATAATGTGACCAAAAGAGCCACCAGCATTAGTAGAGGCATACGGTGCAAAAAAGCAAGCTTATGCAGCATCAGCCAAAAAAAAAATTCCCATTTCACCCCTCCATTCGGTCGAAATACCTGTCCAACTGAGCCTTAAATTTCTTTAGGCTTTCAACCTCCACAAAGGATGGAAGTCTGTTCCACCAACCAACTACCCGCTAGCTAAAGGCAAATTTCCGCACATCTATCGTACTTCCGTCTTTCCTCAATCTGAAGTTATGCCCTCTCAGGTGATTATTCTGAGCAAGAGGAAGAATCCCATCGGCATTGAGCATGCTCAAACCATTCAAGGCTTTATACACCTCTATCAGATCATCTCGCCGGTGCATAGTCTCCAGACACTGTAATTTGCAAAACTTAAGCCTTTCTTCATAAGAGCAACCCTTTGATCCATTCACTAATCTTATTGCCCTTCTCTCTACTAGTTCCAGCAGCTCTACATACTTCTTGAAATGAGGCCTCCAGACCTGTATAAAGTACTCAAGGTGTAGCTTGACCATTGCCTTATACAAGGGAATAATCACCTCCTCATCCCTGTTAGAAAAATTCCTGTATATCATTTACAAGACACCATGAGCTACTCTAGCAGCCCGTCTGCATTGCTTAGAAAACTTCATATCTGCCTGCACAATAGCCCCCAGGTCCTTTTCATTCCCTACCACTGTCAGTGTACTACCACAGAGTTGATATGTTGCTCTGGAGTTACTGTTTCCCATATGGAGTACCTTACATTTGTCAATGGTAAACTTCATTTGCCACCTCTCAGCCCATCTGCTCAACCTTTCCAGATCCTGTTGCAGCAGCATACTGTCGGTAGTGTCCTTAACAACCCTACCAAACTTTGTATCATCTGCAAACTTGGACATTAAGCTTGATATACCACCATCGATACCATTTATAAATACAGAAAACAACAATGGAACCAACACTGAACCCTGAGGGACTCCCCTAATAGCACTAGTCCACGATGAGCAGTGTCCATTGATTACCACTCTCTGTCTTCTCCCCATCAACCGTCCCTTTATCTATAGCAGCAATTTACCTCCAATGCCACACTGCTGCAATTTGTGCAGCAGTCTTCCATGTGCAAGAGTATCAAAAGCCTTTCTAAGATCCAAATATATTATATCACAGTTATTCCCGGCATCCAGTTCTTTTGTGACTGCATCATAGTATCCAATCAAATTGGTCAGGCAAGACTTTCCCTTAGCAAAACCATGCTTTGCCTGAGCTATAATTGAAGTCTTCTCTAGATGATACTGGAATGCTTCTTTTACCAGTGCCTCCGTTAATTTCCCTGGAACAGAAGCTAAACTTACAGGTCTATAATTACTTGTGTCAGCATTTCATCCTCCTTTGTGAATTGGGGTCACATTTGCACATCTCCAGTCTATGAGTACCTCCCCTGAGTCCAAAGAAGCTCTCATAATTATGGCTAAGGGTTTGCTTACTTCCTTTGCTGCCTCCTTTAATATAACTGGCTATATTACTTTTTTATGTTTATCCTCAACAATTTCTCCTCCACTTTCCTCTCATTTATTTCAAAATCCTCTTGCTCACTATCAGAGTTTACTTCACCTCTGGCAATCGCTCTCCTGAATAACTCCTCATGTGTGAATATAGATGCAAAATACTCGTTTAGTTTGTTAGCCACCTGAGCAGTCTCATCAACAGTTGAACCATCAATATCCAGTGGACCAATCTGGTTCATCATCATTCTTCTTTTTCTTGTTGACTCTCTCTCTCTCTCTCTCTCTCTCTCTCTCTCTCTCTCTCTCTCTCTCTCTCTCTCTCTCTCTCTCTCTCTCTCTCGGGGTAACTCAGAATTTTTTTTTTTTCGGCTGGTGCAGCATATGCCTCAGCCTTTCTTGCACTATATGGCTAATAATAATAATCCCTTTCCTTCTAGAGTTTACAAAGGTAAAGAACTCCTTTCTTTTTTCTTTGCATCATTTGCCAAGGATTTCTCATAATCTGCCTTTGCCTGCCTAATCTCCTTTGTGACGTGGTTACAGACCAGCTTATATCTATCATAGGCTTCTATGATACCCATTAATTTATATGTATCCCATGCATTTTTCTGCTCTGCCATATGTCTCATTAGTTCATCTGACATCCACTTAGGCCTAAACCTTGAACAATATTTCTTAGTTGGTATGTAAAGCCTAGTAGCTTCCAAGATAAATTCTTTGAATGCTTCCCATTTTGAATTTGCTGTTGGTAACATCATCAGTTGGTCCCACTGTATAGAATTTAAATACTGTCTCAGACCACCGTAGTTGCTTTTACGAAAGCAAAAACCCTTCCCTTTAACCCTGATGGTAGTTACCTCATTGAGTAAATCCCACTTCAGCACACTGTGATCACTGCCACCTAATGGTTCCTTTATGTGCAGTATTTTTGCAACAATGTCAATAATGATGGTTACAGAGCTTTGAATCGAAAGTTAAGATTTTATCAACCAAAAATATCGGGCGAGTTAACCGATCCACGAACGAACCCATTTCTGTAAAATCGTTTTAACAAGTGGGCCTTCCGTTTCCCTCAAAATAAGTACATGGAGTTGAATATTTTAATACATGTTCCCTGGAAAGCTAGAAAACTTCTCTGTCATGCAGAACTTTATATTCTACTCCCATATCTTCATAAAACCTTTTGAAATGGTAGTTATTCAAGGCCTTGGCTCTGACGAAATTAATGATTTTCAATCTGATTGAGGTGTATAAGGCCTTGTATGGGTTGAGCAGGCTGAATTCTGATGGGATTCTTCCACATGTTCACATTACGAACTTAAGGGGACATAAGTTCAAATTAAGGAAAGACATATACAGGGTGTTTCAGTTAAACGTTTCAGAACTTCTAAGAGGGGTAGGGTACATCCCGACAACTCGAAATCATATAGCAATGTGGGGTCGGAAATGCTTTCCTGAAGCGGTGTTGTACACAGAAGCACCATAAAGAAAAGAGACCGTAAGTGAGAAATCGTTTTAATAATACATGAAAAGAAGCAAAAGGTACATGGATTAAAGTAAGTGTTCGAAGTTTCTTCCACGGGCTACAATGCACGCCTCACATCTCCGACGCATGGACATCTGAACATTCTGGAATACTCCAGGCGAATTTCGAATTTCTTCGGCAGCTACTGCGATTCTTGCAACCAGCTCCTCAGCATTGTCAACAGGGGTGTCGTAAACTAGCCATTTCATATGACCGCGAAAATTCCTTCACAAGGGAAGGAATTTTCAACACGCATAACGACCATATCTGGGCGGTCGAGAACCCGCATGCAATACGACGTCGTGCAGCACAGATTCGATTTTCGGTCAATGTATGGGCCGGTATTATGGGAGATCACCTCATCGGACCTTACCTGTTACCGTGTCGTCTAACCGGACCTATCTACTTGATCTTTCTGCAGCAAGTATTGCCACAACTTTTGAGAGATGAACAGATTTCTGCATCGACGCAACAGACAATGTGGTTCCAACACGATGGAGCCCCTGCCCATTATAGCGGAGATGTTCGTAACTACCTGGATGTCACATTTGGTCAACAGTGGATCGGACGTGGTGGTCCCGTGCGTTGGCCTGCTCGGTCACCCGACCTATGTCTTGATTTTTATTTCTGGGGTCATATGAAATCGCTAGTTTATGACACCCCTGTTGACAATGCTGAGGAGCTGGTTGCAAGAATCGCAGTAGCTGCCGAAGAAATTCGAAATTCGCCTGGAGTATTCCAGAATGTTCAGATGTCCATGCGTCGGAGATGTGAGGCGTGCATTGTAGCCCGTGGAAGAAACTTCGAACACTTACTTTAATCCATGTACCTTTTGCTTCTTTTCATGTATTATTAAAACGATTTCTCACTTACGGTCTCTTTTCTTTATGGTGCTTCTGTGTACAACACCGCTTCAGGAAAACATTTCCGACCCCACATTGCTATATGATTTCGAGTTGTCGGGATGTACCCTACCCCTCTTAGAAGTTCTGAAACGTTTAACTGAAACACCCTGTATAGAATAGATATGCGAAAATTTGCCTTTAGCCAGCAGGTAGTTAATTGTTGGAACAAACTTCCATCTGTCGTTGTGCAAGTTGATAGGTTAAATAAATTTAAGGAGGAACTGGTCAAACATTGCGAGGGAATGGTTGTGTGATTTTTTTTTTTTTTTTTGGCTGATGCTACATAAGCTCAAACACTTGCCTTCTTGCATCACATGTCACTACTACTACTACTATAAACAGGCATTTTACTTGCATTTTCAATGCAGCGATAAGGAGGGGACTATACAGTTCTATAAGGCAATGGTCAGGCCACATTTTGAGTACTACAATCGGGCCTGGATGTATAGCTGCTGGAATGAGTACAGAGAAGGGCAACGAAATTAAAAAGAGGTGCGTGCTCTTACAAAGAAAGGCTTCAGTTCTGAAAATTGCAGCGTCCAGAGACTAGTCATCTAGTGAGGAAACGTTAAGGGGATACACATGAGGGGATAATGTATATCAGTAAAGCAAAAGGGACAAGCTAATGGGAGTGCTGTGGCTCAGGGGAGAACTGAGGGGATCAGTTTCCCCTCTGAATCACAACCTTTTAAAATGCACTGCTTGCATGATGTTTGTGGATCAATCAGGTACGGGACAGGATATTGCCATGGGGGATGTCTTTGTGTCAGTGCGTGCGCGATGCAAGGAGTGTAAAAAAATCAGGCTACAACTAAGCGTTGGTATGGGCCTATATGACAGCTTCAAGGACAGGGTGGATGCCCTCGAAGGATCTAAATTGAGGGGCCCATCAAGCTCTCAGCTGCCCACATCAAAGTCAGAGCTTCCACTTGGTCATCACGCAACACAGCAGCAACCCCCAAGGCAGAATGCGCTGGTCCCACAGCAACTAGTAGTTGTTGGTGACTCTATTGTCAGGGAAATGGGGAACATGCTTTGTAAAAGGATAGGTGGAACAGGACCAGGATATGTTTGCCAGGGGCAAAGGTTGATGACGTTGTAGAGCGGATTTCATCTTTTAAGGGCACAAAATGTGATATAGTAGTACACGTTGGCACTAATGATATTAAAAGTAGGAGACCGGCAGAATTACTTAACAAGTACAGGTCACTGTTGAACAAAAGCTGTGAATTAGGGTTGAATTTGAAAGTGTCTGCAATTCTGCCCAGACACGACAGGAGGGAGTATATGATGAGAGCCTTGTCGATCAATACGGCCCTGGAAAGATTGTGCAAGGCTCAATGGGTAGAATTTTTTTCAGCGTGGTCTATACTTGTTAACAGGAGAGACTGCTTTTACAGGATGGGATACATTTAAATAGAAAGTGTGCAAGAATATTTGCTGATGCATCGAGGCAGTGTTAGGTGGGTCGCAAAACTGCTAGCTTGGGGGGATACAAGGACTAATAGATTAACAGTAGCCACTGGCAGAGGTGAAAGTGATTCTTGCACTGCTTCTATTGGAATGAGCAGCAGCCTGGAAAACAAGATGCAGGATATTTCAGAGACTGCTGGGAGCCATTGCAGTACAATTAAACACATGGGTTGTGTTAGGGTAGCTAAGAATAGAAACAAGTGCAGGTATACTTGCGTGTACACCAATGCTAGGAGTTTAGTAAATAAATTTGATGAATTTGAGGTATTGCTCAAAACATCGAAGGCAGATATTGTTGGGATATCAGAGACGTGGTGTCACACAGATATAAGGAATGCAGAACTGGAATTTGGGGAGTACAATGTGTACAGAAAGGATAGACAGGATAGGAAGGGAGGAGGGGTTATGCTATTAGTTAAGAAACACATAAAATCCAAGGAAGTGAAGCCAGTCGACATCGTTGGACAGTGCAGTGTCTAGTCAGTTTGGTGTGACATAAGCATTGGGAGATCAAAATTGACAGTAGAAGTGTGCTATAGGCCTAATGACTCTGATGAGTATAATAAGAAACTGTACGGGGAAATAGAGTAAGCGAGTAAATCATAGAGTCTTATAATGGGGGATTTTAATTTCCCAGATATTGACTGGAATTTGTGGGTTGGTCACTCACACACTAGCAAGTCTTTTGTGGATGATTGTTTTCTACATCAGCATTTTCGGGAGGCAACTAGAGGGAGTAATACTCTTGATTTTATTATCAGTAGTCAGCCTTTGTGCATTAAAAATGTGCAGATAAAGGAGCCACTAGGTGGCATGTATCACAGTGTGCCGAAGTAGGATTTATTAAAAGAGGTAACTACCATCAAGGGGTAAAGAGAAAGGTTTTTGCTTTCGTAAAGGCGACTACGATGGTCTGAGACAGTATTTCAATTCTATACAGTGGGACCAACTGATGATGTTACCAACAGCAAATTCAAAATGGGAAACATTCAAAGAACTTATCTTGGTAGCTGCTAATCTTTACGTACCAACTAAGAAATATTGTTCAACGTTTAGGCCTAAGTGGATGTCAGAAAACTAATGAGACATATGGCATAGAAGAAAAATGCATGGCATACATATAAATTAACATGTGACACAGAAGCCTATGATAGATATAAGTTGATCTGTAACCAAGTTACAAAGAAGGTTAGGCAGGCGAAGGCAGATTACGAGAAATGTTTGGCAAAGGATGCAAAGAATTCTTTACTTATGTAACTCTAGAAGGAAAGGGATGAATCAGATTGGTCCACTTGATATTGATGGGTCAACTGTTGATGATCCTGCTCAGGTAGCTAACAAACTAAATGAAAATTTTGCATCGACATTCACACATGAGGAGTTATTCAGTGAGTGGAATGCCAGCGGTGTATTCAACTTTGGCAGTAAGCTGGATAATCTTGTAATAACTGAGAGTAAAGTGGAAGAGAAATTGTTGAAGATAAACACAAGAAAGGCACCTGGGGTGGGTGGGATCTATCCAGTTATATTAAAGGAGGTAGCAAATGAAGTAAGCAAACCCTTAGCCATAATTATGAGAACTTCCTTGGATTCAGGGGATGTACCCATAACCCGGAGATGTGCAAATGTAACTCCAATTCACAAAGGAGGATCAAACGCTGACACAAGTAATCATAAACCTGTGAGTTTAGCTTGTGTTCCAGGAAAATTAAAGGAGGCACTGGTTAAAGAAGCACTGCAGGATCATCTAGACAAGACTTCAGTTATAGCTCGGACAAAGCATGTTTTTTTAAGGGAAAGTCTTGCCTGATCAATTTGATTGAGTACTATGGTGCAGTCACAAAAGAAAATGCAGGGAATAACTTTGATATTATATATTTGGATCTTAGAAAGACTTTTGATACTGTTGCACATGGAAGTCTGCTGCACAAATTGGAGCAGTGGCATTGGAGGCAAATTGCTGCTATAGATAAAGGGGTGTTTGAGGGGGTGAAGACAGAGAGTGGTAATCAATGGACACTGCTCATCGTGGACTAATATTATTAGTGGAGTGCCTCATGGTTCAGTTTTGGGTCCATTATTGTTTTCTGTATTTATAAATAATATCGATGATGGTATATCAAGCTTAATGTCAAGTTTACAGACTATACAAAGGTTGGCAGTGTTGTTAAGGACACTACTGATGGTATGCTGCTGCTGCAGCAGCAACAACAGGATCTAGAAAGGTTGAGCACATGGGCTGAGAGGTGGCAAATGAAGTTTAACCTTGACAAATGTGAAGTGCTACATATAGGAAAGAGCAACCCCAGAGCGACTTGTGAACTCTGTTGTACTACACTGACAGTGGTAGAGAACGAAAAGGACCTGGGGGTAATTGTGCAAGCAGATATGAAGTTCTCTGAGCAGTGCAGACGGGCTGCAAGAGTAGCTCATGGTGTCTTGTCAATGATATGCAGGAATTTTTCTAGCACGGAGGAGGAGGTGATTATTCCCTTGTATAAGGCAATGTTCAGGCCACTCCTTGAGTACTGTATACAGGTCTGGAGGCCTCATTTCAAGAAGGATGTAGAGCTGCTGGAAGGAGTGGAGAGAAGGGCAACAAGATTAGTGAATGGAACAAATGGTTGCTCTTACGAAGAAAGGCTTAAGTTTTGCAAAATACAGAGTCTGGAGACTAGGCACCGGCGAGGTGATCTGATAGAGGTGTATAAAGCCTTGAATGGTTTGAGCATGCTCAATGCCGATGGGATTTTTCCTCTTGCTCAGAATAATCACCTGAGAGGGCATAAATTCAAATTGAGGAAAGACAGATGTACGATAGATGTGCGGAAATTTGCCTTTAGCTAGCGGGTAGTTGGTTGGTGGAACAGACTTCCATCCGTTGTGGAGGTTGAAAGCCTAAAGAAATTTAAGGCTCAGCTGGACAGGTATTTCGAACGAACGGAGGGGTGAAGTGGAAGTTTTTTTTTTTTTTTTTGGCTAATGCTGCATAGCTTGCTTTCTTGCATTATATGCCTGTGCTAATGTTAAAGCCAATGCTAATGAGGGGATATCCCCTCATGAGGGGATATACATTTAAATTCAAATTGAGGAAGGATATTTGTAGAATAAATTTGCGGCAGTTTGCCCTTAGCCAGAGAGTATTTGGTTGCTAGAACAAACTTTCATCTTTTGTTGTGGAAATTGAAGCTTAAATAAATTCAAGGAAGAACCAACTTGTTTTCTTCCACCATTTGGCACTACTAATGCTATGATGAAGAACAATAAAATATAACTATAATTTTATTTATTCAATTAGTAATTTAATAAATTCCAAATTTCATTTAATAGATAATAATTTCTTTAATTATGTTTCAGAAATACCGAAAGTTTTTTTTTATATCTTTATTTTCTATCTTTATTTATATCTTTATTTTCCAATAAAGATATAAATTTTGCTCCATGAGTTGAAGAGGGAAAAGCCTTATTCTACATGATTTAATTACCTTATTAGTTATTATTTAATAACCTTACTTTATATAATAACCTTACTTAATAATCTAATTTAATTTAATTATAAATTATAATAATCTAATTTAATACCTTATTAATTAAGAATTTTATTAGACTTTATTTTGCACTACCAAAGAACAGGATTATGAGGACAAGCCCAGCAACGATCTGCTCATTACTATGCTTAATATTATTTCCAAAACTTTTGGAATCCTACTTTTCAAATATCTCTATTCTTACTTTTACCCTATTAACTCTTTTCTTTCCAGAATTCGATAACGATCATTCATTCACATTAAATCCTGCCGAGGGTATATTACCTATTTAAATATTTAATTATATTGACTATCTTTTTACTGAAATTCAGGAACTATTTACTTTTCTTTCAAAACTCCCTTTAAACAATCAATATTTTTAAATTATTGTAGTTATCAACTAATTAACTAATTTTAACTATCAACTTAAATGATTTGTTTGAATTTATTATTATAACCGATACACAGGACTTTCTAATGGGCCAGTGATATGCAACACAAAGCCTCTTCCGGTCAAATATCAATCCCACCTTCACATTGGTGCGTGTAGCACAACATCTTTAGTTGGAGGAAATGCCAACTGGGTTGGTCCAACAGCCTCAGACAGCAGCCCTGTCATTGGACACCTTATGTTTTGGCTAGTAACCAATATACAAGTTCCATCACTTACTTTCAAGCCTCAAACGAAAAAGTTAAGACTGCCTTGTTCGAAAATGATCCTGTCCCGGCTAAGGATAACGACTGGAAAAAGAAAAAAACATTCTTTGCTACTTGGAACGTGAGAAGTATAACTCACAAGAAAGATTAAATTGGTGATATTCTGACGCAAAAGAAAATTAAAATAGCTATTTTGACAGACACAAAAAAGAAACTTCAGGGAACAAGAGAAACCAACAACTACATCCATATCTACAGTGGTGTTAGAAAAGGAGAACGAGCAGGAGTATCAATTATGATTCATAAATCACAATTGATTTACACACACACGCACACGAAATTGAATATGACACGAAACAATCTCCAATTTTTGAAGAGCGGTACTCCTTGGGGTTTGGAACTGGTACTTGGTTACGCCATTGTAATTACGCCTCTGTAAACCAGTTGAAACGGGATTTGGCGATCTTAGTATTAGCATCAGTACAGGCATATGATGCAAGAGAGCAAGCTTATATAGTATCAGCCAAAAGAAAAAAAAACCTTCCCGTTTCACCCATCCATTCACTCCAAAAGTTTATCTAGTTCAGCCTTGAATTTATTTAAGCTGTCAACTTCCACAACGACAAATGGAAGTTTGTTCCATCAATCAACCACCCGCTGGCTAGACGGAAATTTCCGCGAATCTATTCTTCAATCGTCTTTCCTCAGTTGAATTTATGCCCTCTCAGGTGCGGAATCTGAGCAAGAGTAAGACCCCCATCAGCATCGAGCTTACTCAAACCATTCAGGGTATTATATACCTCAATCAGATCACCTCGCAGGTGCCTCGTCTCCAGCCGCTGCAAGTTGCAGAACTTAAGCCTCTTGGTAAGAGGATCCCTTCATTCCCATCACCAATCGTGTTGCTCTTCTCTCTACACGCTCAAGCAAATCTACATCCTTCCCAAAATAAGGCCTCCAGAGTTGTAGGCATTACTCATGGCTTGACCATTGCTAACAAAATTTCTGTATATCATTGAAAAAACCCCATGACCTGCTCTGGCAGCCTGTCTGCATTGCTCAGAAAACTTCATATCTGACTGCACAATTACAATCAGGTCTTTTTCATTTTCTACCACCTTAAGTTTAGTACCACAAAATTGGTACGTTTCTCTCGGGTTACTTCTACTCATATGCAGTTCTTAGCATTTGTCAATGTTAAACTTCAGTTGCCACTTCTCTGCCCAACTTTTCTAGATCCTGTTGCAGTAGCATACTGTCTTTAGTGTCATTAGCAACCCTGCCAACCTTTGTATTATCTGCAAACTTGGACATTAACCCTGATATACCTTCGTCGATATTATTGCATGATATACAAAACAACAATGGGCCTTACACCGAACCCTGGGGAACTCCATTAATAACATTAGTCCACGTACAGCAGTGTCCATTTATTACCACTCTCTGCCGTCTCCCACTCAACCATCCCTTTATCCATTTCAATAACTTGCCCTTAATCCCATACCGCTACAATTTGCACAGCAGTCATCCCTGTGTAACAGTATCAAAATCTTTCTTGAAATTCAAGTAAATGAGATTAAAATTATTTTTTGCCTCCATTCCTTTGTGACAACATCAAAGTATCCGATGAAAGTGGTAGACAAGACTTCCCCTTAACAGACCCTTGCTGTGTCTGAACTATTGCTGCTGTCTTTGTCTAGGTGATCCTGTATCACCTCTTTAACCAGTGACTCCATTATTTTCCCTGGAACAGGAGTTAAACTAACAGGTCTATAATTATTTGTGTCACACTTTGAACCCCTGGTGAATTGGGGATTAATTTCACAACTGCAGTCCGTGGGGACCTCCCCTAAGTCCAAGGATGCTCTCATAATTATGACTAAGGGTTTACTTACTTCCTTTGCCGCCTCCTTCAATATAATTGGATAGATTCAATTTGCCCCAAGAGCCTTTTTTATGTTTAACTTCAACAATTTCTCCTTCACTTTGCTCTCAGTTATCACAAAATCACTTATCTCCCTGTTAGAGTTTGATAAACTTCTGGCATACCCCTCCTTGAATAACTCCTCATGTGTGAGTGTAGATTCAAAATACTCATTCAATTTAGCAGCTACATGAACAGGATCATCAATAGTCGAACCGCCTATGTTATGTGGGCCAATCTGATTCATCCGCTTTCCTGTTTTCCGTTACGTCCTTTGCCAAAGATTTCTCGTAATTCACCTACCTCCTTTGGGACTTGTTTACAGACTAGCTTCTGCATCGCCTGATAATTTATAAGCATCCCATGCATTTTTCTTCTCTGCCACGAACCATTTCCATTTAGGCCTGAACCTTGAATAGTATTTCTTAGTTGGTATGAAAAGCCTGGTAGCCTCCAAGATTAAGTCCCTGAAGGCTTTCCATTTAGAATTCACCGTTGGTAACATCATCAGTTGATCCAACTCTATAGAATTTAGAAACTGTCTGAGACCTCTGTAGTCACCTTTACGAAAACAAAAACCCTACTTTTGATCATAACCCTACCTTTGATCATAGTTACATTTGAAGTAAATTCCACATCAGTACATTATGATCAGTGTACTGGTGTGGTGCTTCAGGGATGTTTTAACTCTGATGAATTGGATGCGCTACTTGAAGTACCAACTCGGAATAATGAAGCTGGCTATACAAATATTCTGGATGATCAATTTGTTGAAATTTGAGGAACATTCATAACTCCGATTCTCCTGTTTCACGGCGTCCACGTAGGTTAAGTAGTATAGCGGATTAAATTTAAATTCATCTACAATGCACGGTAGATGAATTTAAATCTTCGGGTGGCCTAATATAATGTTTTTTTTTTTTTTTTTTTGGATAACACATACACAACGTACACATGGGCAGATGAATTAGTTTTCAGTTGCCCTAATATGTCACTAATAATAAGAACTACCTACTTCTAGAATATTAGATTTAATTTTGTTCCAGCAATCAGCAACTATCTGCTTGAAAACAAGCTTTTGCACATCTCTCTCGCAACAATCTTTACTCGATATGAATTTATGCCTCTTCATATGAGTAGTCTACACGAGATGAATGATTATATCAATATTGTGCTTGTTCAATCCATTCAGTAGTTTAAACACCTCAATTAGATCTCCTTGCAAGTGACTAATCTCCAGATTCTGCAATTTGTGGAAATGAAGCCATTAGCCTTCAGTTCCACAAATTGCAGTTGCACAAATTACAGAATCTACTATGAGCACCCAATTGCTTTCCACACTAATGTTGTTATTCTTTTCTTATTCCTGCTCCAACAGATTCACATCCTTCTGCAATTAAGGCTTCCAGACCTCTGGGCAGTACTCAACATGTGACCTAGCTATTACTTGATACAGGGGAATAATTACCTCCTTATCCATACAGTACTTGCAAAATTCCTGTATATCATTAAAAAAACTACATGGTCTGTCCAGGCTGCCAGTCTGGACTGGCAGCCTGGACAGACCCCGAATATTTTGCATTATCCACTACCCTGAGTGTGGTACCTAACACATATTGTATAATCTGGGATTTATTATGGTGCTATGAAGTACATTTCATTTGACTAACTTAAGAATCATAAAGATGTATCCGTCATGTTTCCTTCCAGGGGCTCACATCTGGTGAGATGGGCTTGGCACGCCTGAGCTGGATATCATAATTCTTCTCTTTTTTTGGTGATTCCTTTCTACTTCTCTCTCTCTCTCTCTCTCTCTCTCTCTCTCTCTCTCTCTCTCTCTCTCTCTCTCTCTCTCTCTCTCTCTCTGGGTAACTCAGAAATTTTTTTTTTTGGCCGGTTCAGCATCAAGCTTCCTTCCATCATATGGCTAATAATAATAATAATAATAATAATAATAATAATAATAATTATTATTATTATTATTATTATTATTATTATTATATAGGTCAAGATAGGTCAGTTGACCCAGTACCAACAGGGTAATAGAAATAAGAAATTCATTGGAAAGGTGAAGAGCATCCTCAAGAGAGACAGCGTCCACAGCAATCATGAGACCGACCAGAAACCAGAGAATAGGAGAATACTTGGACACAATGAAGCAGAACCTCCTCGCACTCAGCAAGATACTACACCGATACAAAGAGAGCTCCCAGAGGAAAATAAACAACCGAATCTTCGATGAGGACCAAAGCGCCTTCTACAGGAAACTGGGTGAAGACGAGAAAGCAGGAAACTGACCACCCGAGAAGAAGACGATCGAGGAGTTTTGGGGAAATATCTGGAGCAGTTAAATAAGACATAACAGCAGAGCACCCTGGATGGAAGTAGAACGGAAGAAAACCAAGGACATACAAAAGATGAGAAAGTGGGATTTTCGAGAAGAAGAAGTAAAACAGCCGATCAGGAACACCCACAATTGGCAAACCCCAGGAATTGATAACATCCACAACTACTGGTACAAAAACTCTCCGACCGGGCTAGCCAGGTGGGTAAAGTGCCTACCTGGCAACCCAAAGGTCGCGGGTTCGAATCCCGCCTCGGGCTTGGATCAAAGTACTGCAAAAACTTTGGGAGGTGCACTATGGCCACAGAAGTCGATGCGCCAACAACTACAAAAAAAAAAAAAAAAAAAAAAAAAAAAACAAGAAACTCACCTGCACACGCAAGTACCTAGCAGAACAGTTAACTCGAATGATAAGGCACCCGGAAACAATCCCGAAGTTTCTCACCGAAGGAGTCACATATCTGAAGTCTAAAGACGAAGATACAAGAAATCCGGAGAAATACAGGCCAGTCACCTATTTCCGAACCATGTACACGATCCTGTCCAGCTGCATAACCAAGAAGATATCAGACCACTTAGAGAGTCAGAATATAATGGCCGAACAGCGGAAAGGACAAAAGCGGAGGAGCAAAGGATGCAAGGAGCAATTAAACTTAGATGCCGCAGTTATGGAGCAAGCCTACAAGAAGCACCGCAACCTATACACGGTCTACATCGATTACCACAAAGCCTTCGACTCCATAACTCATAGCTGGCTAATAGAGACCCCTGAAGATCTACAAGGTCAATCTTATAGTGACAAACTTCCTAGGAGCAACAATGGCGAAATGGAGTACCACCATTAAGGTCGAGATAATTACAACCAGGCCAATCCCTATTAGAAGAGGAACCTTTCAGGGAGATGCTCTGAGCCCACTATGGTTCTGTCTAGCACCCAACCCGTTATCCACCATGCTTAAGGCAGCAAGTATGGATATAACCTCAAAGAAGGAAGAAAGAGTGTATACCCTCACCCACCTGATGTACATGGATGACTTCAAGCTCTACGCGGCAACCGAGAAGCAACTCCAGCAACTACTCCGGAACACCGAACAATTCAGCAAGGACATCCGGATGGAATTTGGTCTAGACAAAGGCAAGACCCACACACTGCACCAGGGAAAATTAGTTGGCCGTAACTACCACCTGCTGACTGGTAAAAAGATCGAAGCTATGACAGAAGGAGAGACCTACAAATACCTACGGATGATGCAGGCTCACAAGTTAGAGCACAAGGAAATCAAGAAATGCCTGACCGAAAAATAGCATCAGAAACTCAGAAGAATGCTGAAGGAAAATTGAAAGGAGGGAACACAGTTAAACCCATCAACACCTATGCAGCTCCAGTACTAAATACACCTTCGAGGTCATAGATTCGACTAACACCGACCAGAAGATATCATGCGAAAGTCAAGGACAATGATGACCAAGAGCCGCCAACACTACCCGAAGTCAGCAGTGGAGAGACTAACAATTGCCTGGGAAGAAGGAGGAAGGGACCTGATAGACCTCATAGAGCAACAGAAAACAGCGATAGTTAACCGGAAGGATTACTTCGAGAACAACACAGCACCCCTCCACCAGGCCATAAGAAAGATAGATAAGTGGTATATCCCCACTCAACCTAAGTGAGGAATTCCCCTCCCGCCCAGACGGTACAAGAAACGAAGTTAGAGAGATGGGAAAAGAAGACACTCCAAGGCAGACACTACAATGATCATATCTATAACATTGCGTCCAATGCATGGTTCACAAGGGGGACCCTCTTCCCCGAGACTGAAGGATTCATGCTGGCCATCCAAGACCAGGTAATCAACATCAGAAACTATAGAAAATACAACCCAAAGGAGCCCGGAATGTCAGATGACACATGTCAACGATGCCACCTGCCCTCAGTAACGATCCAGCACATCACCACGGGGTACAAGGTGATCACCCAGATTGAGTACACTCGTAGATCCGACCAGGTAGTCAGGATAATACATCAGAAGCTAGCGAGGAAATGCCTGTTGACCAAAGAAAGTGTACCATACTACAAGTAAGAACCCCAGGCAGTACTAGAAACCCGAACCCACAAGCTGTACTGGGACCCGATATAACCCTTGTGGACAAGATGGAAAAGGCTACCTACCTGATTGACAATGCGGTCCCCAACACTAGGAATGTCCAGCAAACCCATGAGGAAAAAATTAGGAAGTACACGAACCTGTTACATGAGATCAACGAGATGTGGCATATGCAAGAAGTATCGACCATCCCGATCATCGTGTCAACCACCGGCATGGTACTAATGACTCTTCATAGCAGCCTAGGAGGAATAGGTCTCCAAGAGAACACCTACAAGGAACTCCAGAAAGTCGCAATCCTGAAAACCTGTAGCCCTCAGAGGAAAATAAAGTCAGAGATTTCCTCGACAAACAGTAACACCAGACATTACACCACCCTGGTAGTTGTACTTGGTAGCAGTACCCGTCACGGAATGGAATCCTCCAATCAGGTAGAAATAATATAAGAGCAACAATAATAATAATACACAGCCGTGTATTGTGCTTCGGTAGCAGCCACGAGGATTAATGGAAGAGAAGCGAGAGACCAGCAACAGAAGAACCGAAAACAGAAGGAACCACCAGCTTGGGAAAGAAGACTTCAGCAGAAGATAGAAGAATTAGGAGACAAGATAGGAAATTTGACCGAGTACCAACGGGGAAATAGGAGTAAGAAATTAATTGTAAAAGTGAAGATCATCCTCAAAAGAGACAGCATCCACAAAAACTAAAAACCAAACTATTATATTTAGACCACCCGAATAATGAAAAACGTGCTGTGTGTCTTATGTCTGTTAATTGCGTGTGTTATATCGATTTGTCTGTTTTTCTGGACGAAAATCCCGTTTCTGGGGGGAAAACCTTGCTTTCTACGCCTGAGACAGCATCCACAGCAAAAATAAGACAAAAATTAGAGAATAGGAGAACACTTGGACAAATTGAAGCAGAACCCCCTTGCAGTCAGCAAGAGACTACGCCGATACAAAGAGAGCTACCAGAGGAAAATAAATAACAGAATCTTCGATGAGGACCAAAGAGGCTTCTACAGGAATCTCGGAGAAGGCGAGAAAAATGGGAAAGGTCCACCCGAGAAGAAGAAGATTGAGTTCTGGGGAAACATATGGAGTGTTAAGTAAGATATAACAGCCGTGCCACCTGGATAGAACTAGAACGCAAGAAAACCAAGGACGTACAAGAAATGAGAGGGCGGGAGATTAGGGAAAAAGAAATAAAACAGACGATCAAGTACTATCACAATTGACGAACTCCAGGAATAGATAACGTCCACAACTACTGGTACAAAAAGCAAACTTGCACGCAGAAGCACCCGGCAGAGCAGTACACCCGAATGATAAATCACCAGAGACAATCCCGAAGTTTCTCACTCAAGGAATTACATATCTGAAGCCTAAAGATGAAGATATAGGCCAATCACCTGTCGAAATATAGGCTAATCACTTGCCTCCCAACAATGTACAAGATCCTGACCAGCTGCATAACCAGGAAGAAATCAGACCACTTAGAGAGGCAGAACATAATGGCCAAACAGCAGAAAGGATGCAAGCTGCTGAGCAAAGCACGCAAGGAGCAATTAACCACAGATTCCGCGGTTATGGAGCAAGCCTACAAGAAGCGCCGCAACATGTACACAGCCTACATCGATTACTGCAAGGCCTTCGACTTCGTGCCTCATAGCTGGCTAATAGAGGCGCTGAACATCTACAAAATCAATCGATAGTGACAAACTTCCTAGGAGAAACGATGGCAAAATGGAGTATCACCATTAGGTCGAAAACATCACAACCAGGCCAATCCCCATCAGAAGTGGAATCTTTCAGGGAGATGCCCTGAGCACATTGTGGCTGTATCTAGCAATTAACCCGCTATCTACCATGCTCAACAATAGCAAGTACGGATATAACCTCAAAGAAGGAAGGAAGAACCTGTACACCCTCACCTACCTGATGTACATGGATGACATCAAGCTCTACGCGGGAACCGAGAAGCACCTTCAACAACTACTCCAGATCACCGAAGAATTCAGCAATGATATTAGGATAGAATTTGGTCTAGATAAATGCAAGACCCACGGATTGCGTCAGGCAAAATTAGTCAACCGAAACTATCAGCTGCAGAGTGGTAAAGAAATCGAAGCCATGTGCAGAGCGAGAGGCCTACAAATACTTGGAGATAATGAAGGCTCAGCTGTTACAGCACAAGGAAATTAAGGCCTGCCTGATCGAAAAGTACCATCAGAGACTCAGAAGCCTGCTGAAAGCAAAGCTGAAAGGAGGGAACACAGTTAAAGCCATAATCATCTATGCAGCCCCAGTGGTAACGTACTCCTTCGGGATCATAGATTGGACTTACACCAAGCTGGAGGATATCATGAGAAAGGCAAGGACAATGATGACAAAAAGCCGTCAACCCACTCGAAATCTGCCGTGGAGAGACTGACAATTGCTCGGGAAGAAGGATGAAGGGGCCTGATAGACATCATTGAGCAACCGAAGACAGCGATAGTTAACCTGAAGGATTACTTCCAGAAATACACAGCAGCACTCCACCAGGCCATAAGGAAGATAAACAAGTGGTATATACTCAATCTAAGGGAGGAGTCCTCCCACAGCCAGGATGTACAAACGAAGTTAGATAGATGGGCAAAGAAGACACTCCATGGCAGACACTACAATTACCTCCATCAAGATCATAAAATTGCAACCAAAATTCTCGGGGAAGAGCGTTCCGCTCGTGAGCGGAACGCTCTTTTCCGAGACTGAAGGATTGATGCTCGTCATCTTAGACCAGGTAATCATCACCAGGAACTATAGAAAATGCATCGCCAAGGAGCCCGGAGTGTTTGATGACACATGTCGACGATGCCACCTTGCATTAGAAACGATCCAACACATCACCGCGGGATGTAAAGTGATCACCCAGATTAAGTACACTCATCGACACGACCAGGTAGCCAGGATAATACATTAGAAACTAGCAAGGAAATACCAGTTGATCGAAGAAAATGTACCATACTACAAGTACGAACACTAGGCAGTACTAGAGTCCGCAGCCCACAAGCTGTACTGCGACCGCGCCATATTAACAGATAAGACAATCACGCACAACAGACCGGACATAACTCTTGTGGATAAGAAGGAAAAAACTATCTATCTGATTGACATAGCGGTACCCAAAACTGGCATCCTGTAGAAAACCCATGGGTAAAAAATCGATCATCGTGCCAACCACAGGTATGGTGCCAAAGACCCTACATAACAGTCTATCAGCAATAGGTCTCCCAGCGCACACCTACAAGGAACTCCGGAAAGTCACAGTCCTGAACACCTGTAGGATAGTCAGAGAGTTCCTCGACCAACTGTACCACCAAACATAACAGCAACCACCCTGTGTACTTGGTAGCAACACCTCTCACTAAATGGAACCCCCAATCATGAACAAATAATATAAGAGCAATAAAAATAATAATAAAATTACTACACATGCTGCTCTATCGATGACAGATTGATTATAACACACCTGTTGGAACTCTTTACAATATCATCCTGATATACCTGCTTAGCTTTCTGAATCTCTGTTTTATTTCTGAGTTTTTATTCTGTTTTATTCCAAGAGAGAGAGAGAGAGAGAGAGAGAGAGAGAGAGAGAGAGAGAGAGAGAGAGAGAGAGAAGTAGAAAGGAGTCACCAAGAAAGAGAAGAATGATGATATCCAGCTCATGACCCTGGGTGTGCCTAGGGTCATGAGCTGGATATCATCAGATGTGAGCCCCTTGAACACCTTAAGTGAAACCTTACAGGAGAATATTTCCTGATGCTAATTTGATTACATTAGCAGTGTGATAATGGTGTTGCCATTTTGTGCTTACTGATGAAGGAAATATCCCAGCACATTCCTGCAACGGAGTTTTGCAAATCTGAACATTTATACCAATGGCCAACATTGGTATAAATGTTCAGATTGAAGCTGCTTTTAGACATATTAGATGTCATTTTGCAACGACTCATATTTTCGTTTCTGCATTTCACTACCTTTTGAAAAGAGTGTTTATCATAAAGATATTTTACTTCAATTTGCCGGTTTACATAAAGTAAGATATTTGGAAAATTAAATGCACAGGGCATAATCCTTATGAGTTTTGATAATTAACTATATAGTATCGGTGTAAATACACCATAGTTAACCCATATATTTGAACTACGTATGTAGCGTAGAGGGCATCGTTTTAATTGTATCTCATAATGTGGTTGCCTTCACAACGAGATAGCTACTATTGCATTACTTCAAATAAATAACGCTTCTCTAGTAGAGAAGACTACTGTTATTTATTTTCAGCGGTACCACCACCACCCAGACGATCGTTTCGAAGCTTTTCGTGAATTTAATGTGAAAAAAACCCAATGGACCAGATCTATTAAACCAAACAAATGAATTATAAAATTCGAACCATTTTTCCCTATTAGACTTAGAAAAGCAAAAAGGTAGAGGGAAAGTAAGAGTAGGAGTGGAAGAGGGAAAGAAACGTCATCGAAGAATGAAAGGGACAGTAACTCTTCAACTCACACCACTCAAAAACTCATAAATTCCTCCAATAGGTAACGCTTCCCCAGTAGAGAAGACTGTTGTTACCCATTCTTGGAAACTCCGTGAATATCAGGCTTCCCCCGGCAACCGTTTCATGGCTATTGGCCTATCATCAGTGAGTGGGCAGATACCCAGGTAATACAACAAGCCATCACAGTTGCGAAGTTATATCCACCTTATGAGAGATGCCAAAAGGGTGTGGTAGTAAACCACACACTCTTGGCATCTCTCATAATGTTGGGAAAGTTGAGTACCTGCCCGCCCACTGATGATGAAGCCGAACAGCTTCGAAACGATCGTCTGGGTGGTGGTACCGCTGAAAATGAATAACAGTAGTCTTCTCTACTGGAGAAGCGTTATTTATTTGAAGTAATGCAATAGTAGCTATCTCGTTGTGAAAGCAACCACATTATGAGATACAATTAAAACGATGCTCTCTACGCTACATACGTAGTTCAAATATATGGGTTAACTATGGTGTATTTGCACCGATGCTATATAAATAAAGTAAGATAATATAATTTTATTACAAGTTGCGTAAGCAAATTAGTTTATCGATCTCAGTATTCGGATGCGTTTTCTACACCCCGAATAGCCGATATACTATAATAATCTTCCTTTTAATTGATGATATTTCTGTGACATAAATTAGTGAAATTGGTTACTGAACATACATCTATACATTCACTGGCCCACCTGAATGGAAAAGGCTCGGGTTCGAATCCCATCGATGAAGCGAGGAACTTTAATGGACTTTTTTCACTCCATGGCTGAGTTAGTCGGTATCAGGAGTAGATAGCAAGGTTTCCCCCCCCCCAGAAACTGGGGTTTTTCGTCCAGCAAAACAAGACAAATCGACCATAGAACACACGCAATTAACAGACATAAGACACATCACGGCAGATGAATTTAATTATTCGCGTGGCCTAAATATAATAGTTTGTTTTGTGTGGACCAATATTACAGTTTTGTTTGTTTTGGTCCACCAGAAAAAGGAGGGTTCAGTGGCATCGGAAGTCTGGGTGCACGTTTCGTTTTGGGGCTTTTCCTTTTGTTGTAGCTATATTATATCTTTTAAGAAACGTTTTCGGCCCTGGTGCATTGCAACTCCCCTTTGTAAGGCCATGACTAGAGTGCTTAAAATTTCTACTGAATTACATTATTCTGCAATCGCCCAACTTTTAAGCTTCCTATCGTACATTATCCTTAAATTTATGGGGGAAAAAAATGATGATAAAAAGACATAAATTTTTTACAGTTGTTCTTATTTTTTGCATTTTTTTTGCGGATGAACTGTTTTTATCACAGATTCCTGGTTAGCGTAGTTTATCGTGTATTTTATACAAATTAGTGTTCATAGGTAAATATGCATGTTATGAGACCAAACAAAAACCTAAGCTATTGTCTCACTCTAGAAAGAAATTAAAATGAAACATAAATATTCAATTATATATTTCTTGAATATGAATACTACTCCCCTGTTAAAGTCCATTGTGCATACCTTCTCTTCATCCAGCACTTACATCAACAAGTCGTCCCTTTTACCTTCTAACGTGTCATGGTATCATATGTGGTCTTTTTTGAAGTATTTCATAAATGAAATAATTTCATATTTTATTCATATAGTTTTACTGATTTTTCTTAATATCAACTGCTTAAAAATATTGTTTCTGCATTTTCTAATCTAATTATTTTAAGTATTTGCCGATGGCGTGTACTTTGCTATCTTCACATGCAGAAAGGGAAACCTTTAGTGAAAAAGTGATAACCCCTCAAAGCATCTTTAGTCCCCACACTTGTAACTAACAATCTATTTCTGGTTTCAATCCCACTGGAAACTGGAGTGCTTGCTTTCTTTCTTGCATCACGGTGCTGTAGCTAACCAATCTGAGTTAAAGTTAGTAGGTTTCTCATGAATTTTTCTGGATTTCTTATTCCTCACAGCATATAATCGTTGCGTGAAGAAATACTTGTTACACCCTGCAAAATATGGCCACAAATGCTTATGTGTTATGAAGTATAAATTAATTAAGTACAAAAACCGCAACTGGCATATATATTATTATTATTATCATCTGTTTATTTCACAATGAGCAATATTCAGAGATGAGAGGCTGCTTTGTCACTTTTTTTGTGATTAGCTGTTATTTTACCCTACCTTTATTATTATTTATTCATTTTATTATACTGCATTTTGAGCGATTCCACAATGTGTGGCGCTTCATACGACGACAAAACGAAATGATACTCGAAAAAAAGTTGGAAGCATGGTCTTTGAAGATTATTTTTAGTACTTTATTAAAATTAACAGTAGTAGTGGCATATGACACAAGAAAGCAAGCTTATACAGCAGCCAAAAAAAAAAAAAAAAAAGACTTCCCATTTTACCTATCCATTCGCTCAAAACGTTTGTCCAGTTCTTCCTTGAATTTATTTAATCTATCAACTTCCACAATGACAGATTGAAGTTTATTCCAGCAATAAACCCACTCGCTGGCTAAAGGCATATTGCTGCACATCTATTCTGCAACTGTCTTTCCTTAATTTGAATAGTAACTGCATGACTAAGTTTATCAAGAATGTGAATAAGCTTCTTAGACTTCGATGAAAGCCTGCGAGAACTTGAAGAGATTTCATTTTTGAAAATATTATTCAGCTGAATAAAAATAAAATAGTATTCTGCTGAAATTTTTGGTATTTTGTGATCTTCAGTAGAACAGACGATCATTAGAAAAAATTTCTTTTATTAAAAATACACTTAAAGTATTGCTAATGGATGAATATTTAAACAATAAGCAATTGTCTGATGTAGTATTCTTTTGGCTAATGGCATACCATATCAGTGTTTTACTGAAATTTGTTGAAATTGGAAATGGTAAACTGTTTTGCCTTCTATATGACAATTTTTTTAAAAGGCGCCAAAATTTCAATCTCCAGCAGGTGACGCTAAGTAAAGTTGCGTATTTCCCATAACACCCAGTTTTCACACATGGTCGCCATTTTTGTTGGGGTTACAGGAGGTAGCGGTGACTTGTCATTAACTACCTAAGTGTTCCTCAACATTTTTTTGCTTGTGCAAATATCATTAATATTTTAGGATTTCATTATGAATATCTACATATGTTGCTGCAAGTTTATTATGCTTATCTGCCTTTGAGTCTCCAAAACGTGGGGATTTTTAACTCCGACCTGCGGTATACAATTGTAAGTCGCATATTCAGCTGGAACCTTAGTTCAATCATGGCTGACAGTGACAAGAAGTCGCAGGGAAATGGTATCCGGAGTTCAACGGAAAGAGATCCCCACGTCGTTGGAATTCCGACGATACCTTGTGGTACTTTATATAATGATTCACATTCTAATCACCAAAGTGCATTGCCGGCAATGGATTTTGCAGGACATAAGAAAAAACCAACGTCTTTCCAAATTACAAGTGTTACCGTGCAAGGCTCAAGACTGAGTAATGATGGGGGGGATGACAGTGCTGATGACTTGGATGAAAGCCACACTGAGGATTTAAGTTCCGACATTTTAGACTGCTCAAGAACTACTGATTTAGATAACGACCAGCTCTCTGAGGATAATAGTAATACAAATAATGATGACTTACCAACACCTTCAGCTCCATCCATTCCACTTAAACCACCTGGGAGTGAACCTTCTGCGGTTACCGTAAACGTTGACGTGCCTCTTAGTGTGAGTGTAAGTGTTGCTGCAACAAATGTAAGTATTGGACCAAATATTGTAGCAAGTAATGTTGATACTACAGTTACTACTAGTACTACCACTACTACTTCTTCAACAGTGATAGGTGCAAATGTACCAATTATGAATACATTACCTGACCAGTGGCAACATAGGTTTAAAGTTGTGAAAATAGTAAGTAGTGAACCTTTTAAACGTGGGAGGTGGTTGTGTATGGATTTTATGGACCCTCCACCAGTTCAGTCAGCAGAAACCAAACTGGATACGTTAGACCAGGGTGTAGGTTCAGGTGCCTCTAGTACTAGTGCAGAGAGTACAATAGGTACTATGCCAAGTGAGAATCCACCAATTAGTAATAGAGTTGCCCATGTTTATGAGATTCCCACTAATCAGAGTTATCCTGGTAGCATATCAGTGACAGTTGGCCCTCAACAAATTCAACAGCCATTATATGGAATTATTCTTCCTATTAACAACCAAGCCCCACAAATAATGGTCCAAACTGTTGGTATTCAAACTTCCCAGGTACCTACTGAAACATCACAGCCACAACCTACCATGACTAACCCAACAGTTCAGCAGCAGCCAACTTTTGTACATCCACAACAACCACCACAATCTAGTTTTGCTGGCAAAACAGTACCACCACCACAATCTACTCAACAGCCAGGATTTGCTGGTCCACCATTGTCACAGGTGCCACAGGCAGTATCTCAGGTGCCACAGGCTACTTTCCCACCACAGACCCAACCACAACTTCAGCTTCCTCCAGTTCAGCAACCCCAGCCTCCACAGCCAAGTGTTCAGACTGTTCAACAGCCTTCACATCAAGGTGTCCAAATTACAGCTCAAGCGCAGCCCCAACCACCTCAAGTACTCCAGCCTGTTACTACAGTACAGCAGCAGCAACAGGCCCAAGGTGTACCCATTTCTTTGCAGCAACAGACTACGCAACCACCAGTGGTTATATCAACATCTAATGTCTCTGCTGCTCAGCCAAATCAAATGTCTTCTATTCCACAAACTATTGTTCAACCAACTCCACAAATCACAGCATCTGGCATGCCTGTTTCCCAACCGCAGCCTGTCTCTGTAGTTACAAACATTCCAGAGAGTTCCTTAGTAACCACAACTCAAACTGTAAATAATCAGGATGCTAACTATCATGTTCCTAGTCAGGTCTCAGTTTCTACCAGTACCCCTGAAACGTCCGGACTAAGGATTGCTCCTGTTACCAATCCTCCGGCTTTACTTGAAGTACTACCAGATACACTAAACATTAAGAGTGCTGTGAATGGAGATGATTCAGAAAGGTAAGCGTTTTTCTAATCCTGGGAAAATTGAGATTTACTTGTTTTTTAAAAATGGAATTATTTTTAAATATGCTAAAGGAATGACTTACATGTTTGTATTTTGATATATCATTCACACATGTTTATTTGGATACAATTTTTGTATAAAAAGGAGAAAAGGCTGTAATTTTATGCATTTAATACTATCACCTAATTTTAAATTTCTGGATTTGCATTGAATCCTTGAGTTATAAATCCCCACCCAATATTTCTCTCCTTATGTAAATGTAGCAACAGTTGGTACACTTAGATTTTTTGGCCAATTAATTTCTCTTCAGCTGTCCAAAAATGTCCATTTTTGGACAGCTGAAGTGATCAAAAATTGATAGACCTTAAAACTAGGTTCTGTGAATTTTTTAATGAGAGAGAGAAATGGGAGAAGAGTGATCTTAGTTATGTTTGTTTTTTAATGAAGGTGATAAGTAGTCTGGGATAGGGTTTTTGAGATATATATGTGTTAGGCTATTTATCATCAGGACCATTTGTTATCAGTGAGAAAGTTGTCCCTCATCCTTAACATAGTCTAAAAAAATTATCAGTTTATGGAATGTAAACAGCTTTTATTCAAATCAATAACGAAAGAGAAAAAATCATGTATGATGTGCATTTAGCTACAACAACTGGCTGTATGAGAGCAGTTTTGTTGCATTTTCTCACACTACAACTGTTGTGTTATTACTTTTTTTCATTCTGTTTAAAATCTATATTTTCATTTCAGATGTATACTTTGATGTTTTTGGACCAAACCAAGAATGGGGAACAACTTTCCCATTGAGAAAAAAATCAGTTGATTAAGAAAAATTTTAATTCGAAAATTGTAAGATCTAAGCAGTAATATCGAGTCCAGTTTTAATATCAAATTCAAATTGCCAGTCCAAATATGATAAGAAGTTGATTTAAATAGCTTAAATCAAAATAAGAATCAATATAGATACTGTTACCCATAATTGAAACATCCTACAGATATTTCAATTATGGGCCACAGTTTAGAACTCTTTAGCGAAGTGGTTTTCAGGATACCACAGAGGAAACCCGGAGGTTCTGTTAATTTTTTATCTTATTTTTTTATTTTTTATTTTTACTCATCCATTACTATTTTTAATTTATTCCTAAATATTGCAATTTTAAAGATATTAGGGTTCAGCAAAGGGTTTTGATTTGCAGAAGGGTTCTGTGGCTTAAAATGTTTGAAAAGCAGCGGCAGATTGAATTTGGATAATTCAAAACATGGAATAATTCTTTATAAATATAAAATATGCATCCATTGCATATAATTCATGATTACTGGTTGGTTTGGTTATGTGAGGTCAATCTAAACAGGATAGGATTTGGTGAATTGCCTCATGAAATTCCTAAGAATTCAAGAAAAAGAGATATTACATTAAAGGTAATCATTTGGATTTTTAAAAAAATATTATTTGCAATTTAACTTTACTGAAAATAAGGCAGTTATTTTATAATTGCATTATTTTCAGTAAAATTAACTGAAATGATATGTTTGATGTAGTTGATATCTTTGAAATATCCCTGAAATTTGGTTAGTTTCTTTTTAGTAATATACCCAAATAGTACTCCTGATGGAAATATAATTGTAACAGTCACAATCCCGTAGGGGCCTCTTGCGGTAGAATTCTTCTGTCCACACCCTTCTTGAAGGAATGTCTTGGCAATACATGCTTACTGGTTGGTTTGGTTATGTGAGGTCAATCTAAATGGGAGAGGATTTGGTAAATTTATTCTGCTTCCTAACCTATAACTTTCATATGCCACTTTAGGTTTCATCCAAGAGATGTTTGTAATATATACAGATATATGATTATTAGGTTTTTGCATATGGGGTGGTTTTATGGAGAAAATGTAAATGAGTTCTGTATGAGATAGTATAATGAAAAGAATAAACAAAATTTAAATTAAAAAAAAAATGTTCTTGTTTATACTCCGGAATGATCACCAGGTCAATGGAGTTTACAATAAATCATCAATACAAATGTTAATCGTATTTAGTAGTTACGGGCTTGAACACCGGTCCAGTCAAAGAGCGCATACTACTGCACTCATGCTCCTGATCACTGGGCTACGTCAGAGCTAAAAGTAATTGATGTCATATATGCTTTGCAATTTGTAAACTGTGTATTAATTAATGACTGTTTAATGTTGAATAATTTTGAACGTTTTTGTCCAGTAACTGTTTTAAACAGATAAGTTCAAGGAATTTTGAACTGGTGTTGAGACTTCATATGCCATCAGCCAAAAAAAAAAAAAAGAAACCCTATCCATCTGGCCTGCCCATCCCATCCAAGAATTTGTCTAGTTCTTCCTTGAATTTATTCAAAAGTATCCACTTCCACAACAGATGGAAGTTTTGTTCCAACAATCAACCACCTGCTGGATGAAGGCAAACACATCTGTTCTACAACCATCCTTCCTCAATTTGAATTTATGCTCCTCTTGTGTGTGTGTGTAGTCTCATCAAGAGGAAGAATGCCATCTGCATTGAGCTTGCTCAATTCATACAAAGCCTTAAACATCTTAATCAGATCACCTTGCAGGTGTCCAGTCTCAAGACACTGCAATTTGCAGAACTGAAGCCTTCTTGGTAAGACTATACTTTCATTCTGTTCACAAGTCTTATTGCCCTTCTCTGCACCTGTTCCTGCAGATCTGTCGCTTGCTAAAAGAGAACTCTTTATACAGGGTGTTTTGGAATTGCACTTACAGTAGTAGTAGTTCTGTGTAACAAAACAAGGCAAAGTTTATATTAACGTGTTGATTCTTAGAGTTATGAATTTTAAAAAATAACTATGTAGTTTTGAATGATTAATTTAAACATTAGTGAAATAATAAAAAAAAAATAAGAATAAGCAGGCATATATCTAGTAAATTTTTTATTTGCACTAGGCATATATTTTATTATTTTGAAAACTTCTTAGCCATTTTTTTTTTTTTTTTTTAAATTCAAACAGCCATAGCTCTGTAACTATTCAGAGTTTGACATATTTATATGAACTTGTGGTGGGGAAGGGAGAGAGCAGATATTGTTTTTTGCTTCAGTTGAAATCATCCTAATTTCTAAATTTCGTTTGCTATAGAGATGCTTCTTGTTTTAAGCTACATAGTGGATATGAAACTCATCAGTTCGTGTATAAAATAAATAAACTAAATAAACTTTATAAAATAAATAATTCTAATCTTGAATTTTTAAATGTGATGGCTTTTGAGCATTTTCGTTCATATTTTTTGACTATAGATTCCATTTGCTTTCTAGCTTTATTAGTGAATCTCGGTTAAAATATTTGTTTATTGTCTGAATAATAAAACATTATGATCAACAGATAATTTCTAACTCGCCTTCAAAATTTGCATTTCAAAATATGCAGATTTAAAATTTTAAATGAAAAATCTGTCTCTATGCAATCTGCTGATATTCACATATCTTGGCTTAGTGTGGTGCTGTGAGCTTGAGCTTATATTTTTTTTAATGGGAAACTGATTCATGGCACACATGTGCAGAAAGTCCAGCTTTTTGGACTTCATATTTGCATGCCATTGCCATACGCACACCACACACACAGAGAGAGATGAGAGAGAGAGAGAGAGAGAGAGAGAGAGAGAGAGAGAGAGAGAGAGAGAGAGAGAGAGAGTGAGAGAGAGAGAGAGGTGAGAGAGAGAGAGAGAGGAGAGAGAGAGAGAGAGAGAGAGAGAGAGAGAGAGAGAGAGAGAGAGAGGAGAGAGGAGAGAGAGAGAGAGAGAGAGAGAGGAGGGGAGAGAGAGAGGAGAGAGAGAGAGAGAGAGAGAGAGAGAGAGAGAGAGGTGAGAGAGAGAGAGAGAGAGAGATGCTTGTTTTGAGTGAGCTATACACAATATTTAGCATTAGTAGAGGCACATTGGAGATACATTTGCACATCTCCAGGCCGTGAGGACTTCCCTTGAGTCCAAGATGCTCTCATAATTATGGCTAAGTGTTTGCTTACTTCCTTTGCTACCTCCTTTAATATAGCTGGATAGAATCCCATCCGGCCAGGTGCCTTTCTTATGTTTAACTTCAATTTCTCCTTCACTTTATTCTCAGTTATACAAAATCATTTAACTCCCTATTAGAGTTTGATAAACATTTGGTCCTCTGCTCCTTGAATAAATCCTCTGTGTGAATGTAGATACAAAATACTCATTTAGTTTGGCAGCTATCTGAGAATGATCATCTACAGTCAAACCATTGATATCAAGTGGAGCAATCTGATTCATCCCCTTCCTTTTAGAATTTATATAAGTAAAGAAGTCTTTGCTGTTTTTCTTTGCATCCTTTGTCAATGATTTTTCATAATTCACCTTTGCTTGCCTATCCTCCTTTTGACTCGATTACAGACTAGCTTGTATCTACCATAGGCTTCTGTGTTGCCTGACAATTTATGTGCATCCCATGCATTTTTCTTCTGTGCCATGAGTCTCATTAGTTCATCTGACATCCATTTGGGCCTGAACCTAGAGCAGTATTTCTTAGTTGGAACAAAAAGACTAGTAGCTTCTAAGATTACTTCCTTGAATGCTTCCCATTTAGAATTTGCTGTTGATAACATCATCAGTTGGTCCCACTGTATAGAGAACTCTAAAAAAATCTGTGAGACCACTGTAGTCGCCTTTACAAAAGCAAAAACCCTTCCCTTTTTCACTGATGGTAGTTACATCTTTAAGTAAATCCCATATCAGTACACTGATCAGTGCTACATAGTGGTTCCTTTATCTGTAAATTCTTAATGCATGAATAATCATTGCTGATAATCAGATCAAGTGTGTTACTCCCTCTTGTTACCTCTCTAACATGCTGCTGTAGAAAACAATTATCCAATAAATCCTTAAGTCTTGCTAGTGAGCGAGTGACCATCCCACAAGTTCCAGTCTGGAAAGTTAAAATCCCACATTATAAGACACTGATTTACTGGCCCACTCTATTTCTCTGTATAATTGTTCATTGTACTCATCAGAGTCATTAGGTCTATAACAAACTCCTACCCTCATTTTTGCTTTACCCTCATTTTTGCTTTTCCAGTGCTTATGTCACACCAAACTGACCCAACGTTGCACTGTCAATCTATGTCAACTGAATGCACTTCCTTAGATTTTGTGTTTCTTAACTAACGGCATAACCCCTCCTCCCTTCCTGTCCTGTCTATCCTTTCTGTACACATTGTACTCCCCAAATTCCAGTTCTGTACTGCTTATGTGTGTGTGACGCCATGTCTCTGATATCAAAAATATCTGCATTTGATGTCTTTGACTAGCAATTGTTGAAGTTAAACATAAGAAAGGCACCTGGGGTGGATGGGATCTATCCAGTTATTTTAAAGGAGGCGGCAAAGCAACTAAGCAAACCCTTAGCCATAATTATGAGAGCATCCTAGGACTCAGGGGAGGTTCCCACGGACTGGAGATGTGCAAATGTGTCCCCAATTCACAAAGGGGGATCGAAGGGCGACACGAGTAATTACAGACCAGTTAGTTTAACTTCTGTTCCGGGTAAAATAATGGAGTCGCTGGTTAAAGATGCATTGCAGGATCATCTAGACAAGACTGCAGCAATAATTCAAACACAGCATGGGTTTGTTAAGGGAAAGTCTTGTCTGACAAATTTGATTGGTTATTATGATGTGGTCACAAAGGAACTGGATGCAAAAAATAATTTTGATATCATATACTTGGATTTCAGGAAAGCTTTTGACACTGTTGCGCATGGAAGACTACTGTACAAATTGGAGCAGAATGGTATTAAGGGTAAGTTGCTACAATGGATAAAAGGATGGTTAAGTGGGAGAAGACAGAGGGTGGTAATCAATGGGTGCTGCTCTTCGTGGACTAATGTTATTAGTGGAGTCCCACAGGGTTCGGTGTTGGGTCCACTGTTGTTTTGTGTATTTATCAATGATATTGATGAAGGTATATCAGGCTTAATGTCGAAGTTTGCAGATGACACAAAGGTTGGCAGGGTTGTTAATGACAGTAATGGCAGTGTGCTACTGCAACAGGATCTAGATAATTTGGGCAGATGGGCTAAGAAGTGGCAACTGAAGTTCAACCTTGACAAATGCAAAGTACTGCATATGGGTAGAAGTAACCCCAGAGAAACGTACCAACTGTGTGGTACTACACTTAAGGTGGTAGAAAATGAAAAAGACCTGGGAGTAATTGTGCAGTCAGATATGAAGTTTTCTGAGCAGTGCAGACAGGCTGCTAGGGCGGGTCATGGGGTTTTGTCAATGATATATAGGAATTTTGCTAGCAGGGAAAAGGAGGTGATTGTCCCTCTGTATAAGGCAATGGTCAGGCCACGCCTTGAGTACTGCGTACAGGTCTGGAGGCCTCATTTTAGGAAGGATGTAGATTTGCTTGAGCGTGTACAGAGAAGAGCAACACGATTGGTGAGGGGAATGAAGGGATTCTCTTACCAAGAGAGGCTTAAGTTCTGCAAATTGCAGTGGCTGGAGACTAGGCACCTGCGCGGTGATCTGATTGAGGTCTATAAGGCCTTGAATGGGTTGAGCACGCTGAATTCTGATGGGATCCTTCCACTTGTTCAGATTACCAACCTACGGGGACATAAGTTCAAATTAAGAAAGGACAGATGTAGAATAGATGTGCGGAAATTTGCCTTTAGCCAGCGGGTGGTTAATTGCTGGAACAAACTTCCATCTGTCGTTGTGGAAGTTGATAGGTTAAATAAATTTAAGGAGGAACTGGACAGGCATTTGGAGGGAATGGTGTGATTTTTTTTTTTTTTTTTTTTTTGGCTGATGCTGCATAAGCTCCTACACTTGCTTTCTTGCATCATGTGCCACTACTACTACTTCAAGCTCATTGAATTTATTAACTATACTCCTAGCATTGGTGTACATGCACCTGTTCTTGTTCTTAGTTACTCTAACACAGCCCATGTGTTTACTTGTTTCATGAACCCCAGCAGTTCCTGAAATCCCCAGTAATCTGCTTTCTGGGCTGCTGCTCATTCCAATAGAAGCAGCACAAAAATCATTTCCACCTCTGCTTGCAGCTACTGTTAACCTATTAGTCTGTGAATCTCCCCAAGGTAGCAGTTTTCCGACCCACCTAACGTTGCCTCGATAGCATCAGCAAATATTTTTGCACCCTTTCTGTTGTATCCCTTCCCTGTAGAAGCTATCTCTCCTGCTAACGAACACAGACAACGCTGAGAAAAAATTCTACCCCATGAGCCCTGCACAATCTCTCCAGTGCTGAATTGATCGACAAAGCTCTCATCATATACTCCCTCCTGTTGTGTCTGGGCAGGATTGCAGACACTTTCAAATTTAACCTTAACTCGTGACTTTTTTTTTTTTTTTTTTCCAGCATTGACCTGTACTTGCTTAATGAATCTGCAGATCTCCTATACTTAATGTCATTAGTGCCAATATGTACAATGATATCACCTTTTGTGCCCTTAAAAGATATCTGTTCCACAACATCAACTTTTGCCCCTGGCAGACATACCGTCGTCCTATTCCATCTATCCTTTTTGCACAATATATTTCCTGTTTCCCTGACAATTGAGTCGCCAACAATAACTAGCTCCTGTGGGAACAGCGTATTCTGCCCCGAAGGTTGCCGCTGTGTTGCCTGGTGCATAAGAGTGTGCTCAAGCATTGAGTTGGGCAGTTGAGAACTCGATGGGCCCCCATTTTAATTCCTCGAGGGCATCCACTGAACTCTTCAAGCTCTCATAGACACCCATCAGAACACTGAGTTGGCACCCAATTTCTGCACCCAACACACACACACAAAGACATCCTCCCTGGCTAGATCATGTTGCATTTTGCATATTTTTTTAGACTGTGATGCTTTGGAGAATTGTCTCCTACGGTTCTCCCACGAAGCACAGCACTTCGCTACTTTCTGCAAGTTGCTTTGCTGCTGTAGTCTGTGGTATGATTTCCGTTTAAATACAATTTAGTTAACCATAAAATATCTTCTTCTGGCATTATAACCCATTGTAGGTCTTAGCCTTCTCAACGATGTTCTACCAGTAAGCCCTCCCAGAACTCTAACTTCTCATGATCTTTAAGTCTTCTTCTACATCATCCATCCATCTTTCCACGGTCTTCCTCTTGCCCTCCTGCCGCCGCCGGTAGGTTTCCATTTGATTATCCTGTTAGTTGTTCTGCTGTCATCCATTCTCATATGTCCCAACCAGGCAAGTCTCTGGCTCTTCAGAAATCTGATGATGTCTGCACCCTGAATAAGATTGTCAAGTTCACTGTTCATTCTGATCCTCGAGGATCCACCAACGTCTTGTATGGACCTAAAGACTTTCACAAAATTCTACGCTCAAACACTCTCAACAACTGCTCATCTTCACTCGTTAATGTCCAAGCTTCACAACTGTATGCTACAACTGGTCTAATGAGACTTTTGTATATTCTTAATTTTAAATGTCTGTTCAATACTCTGGACTTCATTAGTTTTTCACGTGCATAGAAGCACTGTTTCCACTCAGGATATGGGACTTAATTTCATTAGTAATAAGAGTTAGACAGGTTTATCTGTGAACCTAGATAGGTGAAATTTTGAACATGCTCAAATGAGAAGCTGCTGGTTCTTAAATTTTCCGTGTTATCTGCCGTTCTCTGGACTTCCATATATTTTGTCTTTGCTTCATTTCTAAGTCCTCTTCTTTTGCTTCACTATCCAGCCTGGCCACTGTTTCCTCCAGTGCTCCTTTAGTCCTACTGATAACATCATCAGCATATGCTATACACAATATAATGGTTTAAAATAGATAAGACGTGCATGAAAATATGCAGATAATAAATAAAAAGTTACATAATCTTAAATTCCATTATTATTGACTTTGTCACTAAATAGTGATGACTGTCAACAGATGTAATAACATTCCAGTTGTAAGCAGCATTTTTTATTTATTTAGACTTGTGGACAGTACACAATTTAAATGTAACATACTTTTTTTTTTGTGCATGATCAATGGTTATAGCATATTCAACTGGTATTTCAATTTAAAACATTTCAGCAGTGTTATCAACAGCAGTGGGGGTCCCTGGTATCCGAGTCCTGGCAGTTACGAGGATTTGAAAATTAACGAATTAAAGCTTTTTCCCTTGAGAAAGTTGACCAAGCACTTGAATATTTTTTGTGAGAATGATCTTTGTGATCGTGCAACAAATGTTAAGCGCGAAGTTAAAAGACATAACTAAATGCTACAACACAATTTTATCTGAAAAAAATACGACAAAAAAAAAAAAAAACATGAACAACTCTGGATTCTTTCTTTATTCGTACAACTGAAAAATAGTGTAACTTCAATAAACTTTACTTAACCTTACATTGTGTAACATATTATAATAAAAAATGTCTAATAAAATTTTCAAATTTTTCAGTTCCTTCATCCATTTTTTTATTATGTACAGGTACATAATAAACTTTTTTTTTTTTTTTTTTTTTGGTCCTTGCCTTTTTTCCATTATATATATATGAGGTCAGCGTTTTTACTGTTTTAGCATGAACTTTTTACGGCCGGATGCCCTTCCTGACGCCACCCCTCACCCTTTATCCGGGCTGGGGATATGCGGTGGTCATTCCCTGACCTTCCGCATCCTCCGTATTTGTGGTAATAAACATTACTATATAATATCAGTGTAGACACACCATATCTACTCATCCTTCACAATGAGTTACCTATGTATTGCACTACCTTGAATAAGAAACGCTTCACTTGCGATACCAGGGTACCTGCCCACCCACCGATTAAACCCAACTAGCTTTGAAGCAGTGCCATCTGGGTAGTGGCACCCACTGAGAATAAGTAATAATAGTCTTCTCTATTAGTGAAGCACTACTTATTCGAGGTAGTGCAATACATGGGCAACTCGTTGTGAAAGATGAGCACAATATGTGATGCAGATGAAATGATGCTTTTCACACTACTATTAAAGTTTTTCTTTAAGAGTTGTCAATAGTGTATCTGCACTGATATTATATAGATATAGAATCTTAAAATATTATGCCTTGTTGCATTTAGTTTTATTTAAATAATAAACATTACGAAAATTGGTCCTCTTTTTAAGTGGAATTTTCTGGAACAATTATCCTTGGATAACGAGAATCTCCTGTATTTAAGAGTTAGGAAAAAGTTTTTAGAAATCTGAAATTACAACATCCATTATTTATAATTTATATATCTAATATATATTTGCACCTGAGATTAGAATTTACTTGTTTCAGAAATCATTGTAAAATTAATGAAATTCTCTTTTGCTACCTGTTATTAATTTTTCATAAGCCAGTTTTCTGTTCAATACAACGAAGGATTTTTTCCTTTTTTGTCACCCACTCACTCTTATTAACACTTAGCAACTCAAGCTTATTTGTTTAACATCCATAATTCATTTACATTCGAAAGGTTGCTCTTATAACGATACATATCTTATAACAATACATATTTGTGTTCTGAAAAGGAAAGCTTTTTCTTTTGGTTTTTGGAATTAATATTTTGATATATTTCATTAATAATAGTTGGGGATAGTTGAAAGCGTTTGCTAGATGCCGTACATCATCCATATTTAGTATATATATATTTTTTAACTTTGTTTTGCTGCTTGCACATATTTAAGTCTTTTTTTCATTAATGTAATCCATTGATGTCCTCTGCTGGAAGTTGGCAATTGTTTTAATTGGGAAATTTGCCCTGATCAGTCAAGCTATACGAAAACCAGGAATTCTGAATCGTAAATAGCTGAACTAATTCTTTTTACTGACAGCACGAGAACCAAGCTCAGATTTTCAATACATAGGTAAAATTTTGGGTAATACGATTTATTTTCATATCGAATATAACTAATTTTAATATTGTTATTGTCCAGTTATACCTGTTGAAAATTAGGACCATTATGAACAAAAAAAAAAAAAAAAAAAAAAAAAATTGTTTTTCTAGTTGCATTAAAAGCATATAGAAGCAGCAATATACAAGGTCCCAATAGGAAATTTCATTATCTTGCAGAGGCAAAACTGTAAATTCTACTCTCCCCTTCCCCATAAGATTCTCTAGTAAATTTCCTACTATTTATCAATATCAGATTAACCGTCAAGCTCACTGAATTGTTAGGAATGCTGCAGTAGCTGGTAGTATGATAGTTTTACCACTGATGCATCCCTCTCCCCACAATAAATATAAAGTTAGAATTGGGCCACTTTACCACCTTCCACTATTGTTATAGTACTTTATAGAAGTAAATGATCAGTAATTGTTATAAATTGATAATTTTTTAATTAATAAAAAGTAATTCACTTATTGAATGTGCGTACAAGAGATATATTGGGTTTGGTGGGAAAATCTATATGAATAGAGCCACTGGGAAATGAATCTCGCTGTAGGTTATGCAAAAATTTAGTTTCAAAGACTGGATTTTGATAATCAGGATTGGGGGGGGAGTAGTTTTCACAAGCTGAGATGAAAATTGAATTATGAAAATGAGAATTTGAATTCTGTACTTAACTGTTGTTCCGTGACAAAATAAATTGATTTTTTTTTTAGACTTTTTCTCTGCTTTCTTTAAAAATTATTTAATTTCTTTCTTTCTTGATGACTAATGTTAAATCTGAATTATGAAATAGTACTTCAGATAGTGACAAGATTAAAAAGTTTTAAGGTACAGCAATAAATTGTGTAGCAGTGCGACTAGAAATTTATTTTGTGTGTATATATACAGGGTGTCTCAAAAATATTGGTACAAACGTTTAGGGGAAGTAGGTAACATCTAAAGGAATGTGAATCGCATAGGAGCCCATAACCGGAAACGTGGGCGCCTCCGTAGCCAGGTGGGAAGGAGCAGCAGTCGCTTCTTGATTAGACCGGGGTTTGAGCCCGTCACCACCAAATACGGAGGATGCGGAAAGGTCAGGGAATGACCACCGCATATCACGGAGCAATATAGCCTTAGTTGCTAATGCTCCTAAAAAAACCAAATAACAAACAAACATAACCGGAAACGTCACGGGAAAGTAGTAGCAGAGTCACAAGAAGCAGGAATGACACAAGACAGTAATTAGTGGCAAACATTTATTTGACATAATATTAACAATGGAATACAAGATGGATGCATTTCATGATGTTACAACAGATGCTCGAAGGTTCCACCATGAGAAGCAATGCATGCAATTGCACGCCGACGCAGCATGGATTGGTGGACACGGTTGAACACATCTGGAGTTTCTTTGACAGTAGCAGCAGTGCAGAAGAGTCTCACTACAAGATCCATTTCAGTCTCCACAGGCGATTCATACACGATAGATTTGAGGGCCCCCCACAGAAAGAAATCAAGGCTCGATAAATCAGGTGAGCGTGGTGGCCAGGCAACGGGTCCACCACAGCCAATCCATTGACGCCCAAAACGCCTGTTCAAATGGTCACGAACACACCTTCCATAATGGGCAGGCACCCCATTATGTTGAAACCAAATGTTGCGTCTCACATTTGCTGGAACATCGTCAAGTAACCCTGGTAGAACTTGTTCAAGAAAGATCCAATATTTAGCGGAGTTCATGCAGGATGGTAACAGGTATGGGCCGACTAAGCAGTCACCGACCATACCTGCCCACACATTTATTGCGAAGTGATGTTGTGCCGCATGGGGACGCACACCGTGTGGGTTGTCGTGAGCCCACACATGAGCATTGTGCTGATTGGATAAGCCTTCCCGATTGAAATAAGCCTTCCCGATTGAAATAAGCCTCATCTGTGAACAACACATAGGCTGGAAAATTCAAGTCTTGAATACTTTCTTGGAGAAACCACTGTGCAAAAGCCACACGTGCAGGATGATCTTGGGGGGGGGAGCAGTAACTGAACCCTTTGGAGATGAAAGGGGTGTAAAGAATCGTCGTGCCAGACACGCTGTGCACTGCAACGAGACACTACTAAGGTAGAGGCAACAGCACGTGTGCTGGTAGTAGGATTATTCTGGACGGCATTGAACACACTTTCTTCCATGGTGGGAGTTCGCATCGAACGTGGTCTGCCCGCACTACTCCTGTTACCTCTAAATGACCCATAATCGCACAAATTTTGATGCACACACGCAAACAAACGGTGGTCCGGTACATGTCTGTCTGGGAAGTGTTCTCCATAAATTCGTTGAGCGGCTCATCCATTGCCCTCTGCTAATTCATACACTAGGTGCATGTCTGCAAGCTCACAGTTCGTATATCGATGCATGCTCTTTGTGCGGCGACTACTGCTTGAATGAGTAAACCAGAAATTTTCCCTCTCCTGCGCTGATGAACAGCGCTGTGTACCGACTTATGGTGACGTTTCTGGTTATGGGTTCCTATGCGATTCACATTCCTTTAGATGTTACCTACCTCCCCTAAACGTTTGTACCAATATTTTTGAGACACCCTGTATATAGATTTTTTTTTTTTTATTCGGATTGATATCATTTTTAGTATTAGACATCACTACACAAGGTTGCAGGCATACTAGTTACAAGGAAAGATCATTAAACAACTAAAAATAAGTAAACAATTTATTTTTTGATTGTAATAAAACTAAAATAGTTATTTGATGAAGTCTGTTAAATTTGGACCTCCTGGAATCTTGCACATTTTTGGACTAGCTGAAATTTGCAGGTCCAAATTCAAAAATGGATTTGGACCTGCTAAAATTTTAAGGAATTCAGTAGTCACTTGAAACATGCATTTTGAATATTTCTGACTAATTTTGTAGGTCTGTATTTAAAAGGGAATAATCTTATTTTGATTTTTTTGAGATAGAGCTTTCAAACAGAGCACTTTCTCCCATGTTTTATGCATTTCTTCATTGTCAGATAAATAGTATTTCTTCCATTAGAGAAATGTCATTTATTTGAAGTAATAACTGGACATGTCCATTTCCTATCCTGTGCCTATAAACCAAGGTTTCTGTTAGAAAAAGATATTTTTTGTAATGACTTAGTTGTCCCTTATGGAACATTCTTCATATTCACAAGTTGCCTTTAGTTTTGCACAATTTCTATAAAAAAAAGCTATTTGCTTGAAGTAATGCAGCATAGAAAGAGTTTTGTGTCATTAGTAGTTTTTCCTGCATGTCTACTTAAATTATAAATCAGAAGTTGCTATTTTAAATAATTTCTCTGTTTATACTGTAAGATGTCCTCATTTGGATTGTAGGAGTCCATAGGAGAGAATCCTGCTCTGTTATCTTTTGTTCCTGGTTTTTTAATTAGTTCTTTGCATTGTTTAATACATAAATTGCTATATATATATATATATATAGTATGTAGAGTAGACAGTGTGAAGAAGACTTTTGTTTAAACCTATTGAATCTACGGTATACACCAGAAGTGAACTCGACTAAATTTTTTTTTTTTTTTTTTTTTATGAAAACCCCAAACACGAAAGGTATCAAAACCTATAGTACTTAGTACTGTGCATGGGTTGAAGAAGTATGGGGGGAGGGGAATGCCGGAAACTTTTCTCTAGAGACTAAACATGGGTTTCACCACTTCGAGCCTCCAATAAGCAAAGTGGTGGTATTTCAGGATAAGATTGGATAAGGATATGGATTGTAGTGATATGTGGTAGGATGAGGCGACCAGGTAAGATATGAAAAAGAGAGACAGATAGTTGGCAAGAAATTAAAAATAAGAAATGAAAAGGTGACCAAAATAAGATTACATTGCAGTGTTTATCACAATTTCAGTGTCTTCATCAGAGGCCATCCACCGAAATTATGAGAAAGATGGCAATGTTCTTACTTCTGTTTCCGACATTTTCTGTAAGCTATGGTACACGTGTTAACATCGTTTCATTTCTTATTTAATTTTAATTTCTTGCCAACTATCTGTCTCTCTCTTTTTCATATCTTACCTGGTCGCCTCATCCTACCATATATTGCTACATTCCTTATCCATTTAGTTCGAGTTCACTTCTGGTGTATACCGTAGATTCAATAGGTTTAAACAAAAATCTTCTTCTTCACACTTTCTACATACTATATATATACACACATGGCTGTAGGGTACATTTTGTTAATGCAGTGTCCCTGATCCATAATCAACATTATCTTCCTTTTCGTATGATTACACTCCACCCTCCATGATTACTTAGCTTTTTAATACTATTATTCTTTCATTTTATAGATAGATAGATAGATAGATAGATAACAGCTGCTGAGATTTTTTTTTTTTTTTAAAAAAAAAAATATCTATCTATCTATATATATATTTATATATATATATATATATATATATATATATATATATATATATATATATTTTTTTTTTTTTTTTCCGGTTTAGCGTCCAAAAAAACAAAAAAAAAAAAAATAATAGCTGCTGAGAAAAGAAAAACTATATTTCATACAATTTTTATAGTTATATATATATATATGTATATATATATATATATTTGTAATAGAAGTTTGTATTCTGTGATATGAACCAGTATTTGATGGTTTTATATGCTATAAGCTGACCCATTCTGTAGTTATACAGAGTATCCATTTGTCTTATTTGATTACTAAGTCATCAGTATAAGTGCTTGCTTCACTGACTGGAAACAGCCACTACATTCCTTGGACTTTGATGTTTGGTTCACTTTGAATTCATTATGGTGCTTGCTTTGTCTTGGCATTCTCAATGTCAACCTTCCTCCACTGCAGAGCTGTGCCGAGGAAGAGGTGAATGAGGCTCTTGCCTCAGATTAAAAGCTGAAAGGGATGCCAAAAGAAAGATTAAATGCCAACATTGCCATGATTAACAGTAGGGTGC
The DNA here is from genome assembly GCF_048544385.1 of Mastigoproctus giganteus. Lineage (NCBI taxonomy): Eukaryota > Metazoa > Arthropoda > Arachnida > Uropygi > Thelyphonidae > Mastigoproctus > Mastigoproctus giganteus. The sequence continues at coordinate 262,404,312 of NC_143575.1, forward strand.
AATTTTTCATTCCTGCCTCAGGTACTAAAATGGCTCTGCACGACCCTGCTCTACTGGTGGTGCAGAGCCATTTTAGTACCTGAGGCAGGAATGAATTTTTTTTTTGGTGAATTTCAATAGTTTGTACATTTGTTTCACAGAAATCAAACAGCATTTCACATCTCTTCTAATATGTGCATACTATTAGTTTAAATTGCCATTTAAATAGTTTAAAACATGACTAGAATTATATCAGTACTGCCACATAGTGGCAGATCCAATAGGAGCATTTGGGATGCTCAATCCCACTTCCCCTAAAAACAGTCTGGATCTGACTTTGTTTCCACACAGTGATGTAATTCACACACCTAACCGATGCTTTACACAAAGTTGATTTTTGGCTAGCTTCTTTTCTGTAACAACAGAAACAAAATTAGTTACTTAGTTGTTGTTGTTGTTATTTGGTTGTTAGGAGCATTAGCAACTAAGGCCATATTGCTCCGGGATATGCGGTGGTCATTCCCTGACCTTTCCGCATCCTCCGTATTTGGTTGTGATGGGCTCGAACCGCGGTCTAATCAAGGAGTGTGTGCTACGCACTGTTGCTCCTTCCCACCTGGCTACGGAGACGCCAGTTACTTAGTGATCCCTCCTTATAGTGATTTAAATATGTTAAGGCTAAGGTTAAGCTAATTTTTTAAAGTCCAATTTATAAATTCATTCAGCAGATTTCTTTCTTGGCCCTTTTTTATCTTACAGTAATTGCCATTTAAATCTCCTATCCATTTAAATAGGTAGGAGAGGAAATTTGTATTGCAGTCATCCCTTGATTTGTGCAGGAGTTATGTCCTGGGAAAACACTGCACAGTACAAATCCATACAATGCAAAATAGTTTATACAAAATAATGGGGTTCTGTTCCTATACACACAAAAAAAATTTATTGAAAAATTACCTTTATTCACAAAAAATATTTAACTTTTAACAATTGTTTTCATTTACAAAAAAAATACAATTCCAAACAATTATGCTTGGTAATACCTCTAGATTTTTAATCTAAATCCATTGTTTCTTTGATGCTCTCTTGCTGGGTGGCGCATTATAGCCTTAGTTGCTAATGTGCCAATAAAATCCAAACCAAACTAAACCAAAGCTCTCTTGCTGGGATAAATTTACATCAGTAACTAGTGCTTTTTTGTAAAAAATTAGTTGAAGTTGTTTGCTTAGCAGCACACTGTTTTTCTCTCAATAATTCTTCATAAGGAGCTAAAATTAATGATAAACTTCTCCCCAAATTAGTATTCTTGGCTAAGCTTATTTGCAAGTTTTAAAAACTCAGCTAGTCTTTTCCAAGTCAACTTTTTATGTGCCGCTATCTTAGCATCTTCCTTGTTTTTATTTGTTTTGTAATTTTTGTTCTCTGTGGTCTTCAAGGGTTTTTGTAATATCTGCTGGTTCCAGGTTTTCAAATTCCTTTCCACTAATCAGTTTTCCAATTCTCACAATTTCAGCTACTACCACTGGCATTTTGACTATGGCTTCTATATTCTACAATGCAGCTTCCTGGCCACAACTTTTCCAGGTTGCTTTCATTGTTCAGTTCATATTTTTTACAGCATCAAGAATGTTATAATTCTGCCAATAATTGTGAATTGAAGGACTGTTCCATCAGTAGCTTCCACAAATTGTGAAAAAGATCTTAGTAGTAGAGTTTAAAGGCCGTTATAATACCTTGATCCATCGGCTTAATTAACAAAGTTATATTTGCTGGAAGAAAGGTAACTTTCACATTTGGATGCAGATCAGATAGATGGGCAGGATGACTGGGTGCATTGTCAGGAATAAGCAAGAATTTGAATGCTATGTTTCTCTTCAGACAATACCTCTAGCCAACATGATTTTTACCTCCATGATTTTTACTGGCTGTTTTTAACCAATTTTTATGCGTAGATTTCGAAAACCACAATGAGTTTCACATCACATCACAGTTATTAAATATAGAGGGAGTTATGTTTTACCAAAATATGACAGTTTTGCATAATTTAACCAGTAGTGTATGACACACCGATTTATTTTAAGAGATATTAGCTAATTCTCTTAATTTTAGCAGTCGATTCTGGCCTCGGTTTTCTTGTGATAAACATAATCAGACTTCTACCTATGGTTCTTAGTTTCAAATTCCGATGCAACAATTTACAATTTGAAGAGAGCACAGCATTTTTGGTGAGAATTTTTGTAGGCTGTGCCAAGGTTTTTCAAGCGTTAACTGATCAAGACATGTTCTCAGGGTTGTAAATCTATCCTCCAAACAGTAGTGGGGAAGATAATAGTGATCAAGTTCAAGTTGAGGATTCCTTAGAAGCCTCCACTTCACAAGATGTCAACTATCTACCAGTAAGTTCAGGTAGTTAGGTACATTTAATCAAACAAGATGAGTTGAATGATTTGGTTTGAGACTTAAATTTACCGAAAGAACGAAAGCTGAATTGTTAGGTTCTAGGTTACAGCAGTGGAATATACTCGCAGCAGAAACGAAGATTTCAGTGTTTTGAAAAAGACATGAAAAGTTTTTTAAATATTTTGTTACGTAGGACAGTGTGTTTTTGCAAAGACATTATTGGACTTCTGAAAGAACTAGGTGTCGTGCATAAGTCAGATGAATGGGGTTTATTCATAGATGCCTCAAAATTAAGTTTAAAAGCAGTTTTGCTTCATAATGGTAATGAATTTCCATCATTTCCTGTGTTTCATTCAGTTGGACTTAAAGAAAGTCATTAAAGCATGTCTAAGGTTCTACATGCTATAAAATACCAGGATTATGATTGGAACATATGCAGTGATCTTAAGGTTTGCTTGTTGGTTTGCAGGGGGGGTTACAAAATGTTGTTTTTTGTGTTTGTGGGACAGCCATGTGACAGAAGAACATTGATGTGCAACTTTGGGACAAGCGGGACGAGTTCATGCCAGGACAATGTAATGTAAAATATATTCCTTTAGTGCAATTAAACTTGGATTGATGAAAAATTTCGTGAAGGGATTAGATAAAGATTTGCATACTGAGAAGTGTTTCCTAATTTAACATATGTCAAACTTAGGAAAGAATTTTCGTAGGACCCCAAATTAGGAAACTCCTGAAAGATGATGTGTTTGAAACCCAGTTAAAGCAGGTTGAATTGGCAGCTTGGCATTCATTTAAGGCAGTAGTACGTGTTTTTTTGGGTAATAGGAAAGAAGAAACCTAGGAAATGTTGGTGTCTAATTTACTCGCATGCTACAAAAACATGGGCTGTCAAATGTTGTTAAATTCATTTTCTTCATTCCCATCTCGAATTTTTCCCCAAAAATCTGGGAAATGTAAGTGATGAACAAGGGGAGTGGTTTTATCAAGATATTTCCACAATGGAAAAGCAGTACCAAGGTTGCTGGATGCTGTAATGATGGGGGATTACTGCTTGTTCCTTGTGAGGGAGAGTAAGCAGGAATACAAGAGAGAGAGAATCCCTTAGTAGAAAACATTCTTAAGGACAATTACAGGGTATGCCGATTATAAATTATTGAAATATAACTATTTTACTGTGATTTATGATAATTTTTCTGAAGTTAAATGCGTTATAGAGAACGTATAATGCTTTTTTACACATGTATTACAAACTTGAATTATACATATCCCTTTATTTTAATATTAAATGTTGGTACATCTTTTGATGTTGATGTGATAGCCTTTTTATGGTGATTTTCGGAATCAGCATGTTTATTTCCTCCAGAATCACAAATTTTTATTTCATATGACAAAAAAATTTTTTGTTGGCTAGTGTATTTTTCTTCTTCGATGGAAAAACAATTTAAAAATCAATCCTCAAAGATTTTAGTTGTCATCCTGATTTTTACCCGATTTCCAATGAACTGGTTAGTTTATTGATATTTCTTTAAAAGCAGAAGGATTTTCTGACATGTGAAGTAGAAACAGTTTGCATTAAAGTCACTCTCTGCATTGCCACAAAACAGAAGTGTTAACTTGTCTTTTGAAACTTTGAAACCTGGGGAGGTTCTCTCTTCTTTTGGAACGATTGTTCAGCTCAGCATACTCTTCAAAAATTAGCCAATCTCATCGGCATTATGCACTTGACTTGCTAGATAGCCCTCACTTGCAGTAATAAGCTTTAAAGTTTTCGGATACAAGGAAGCAGCTTCCATATCAGTATTGGCTACCCTTTAATTGTAGGTTGCGAAGATTGATTCTTTTTAAAATTTTTGAACCATCCCTTACTGTCCTGAAAGATAACTGTATTGGATGGACTGGATTCCTTTTGCAAGCAATTAAAAATTTACACTGTCCTTGAGGTTGTCACAGACATTCTCTCAGATATGCCAGACAAGCTGTACTTGCTACCTGGGAGTCTAAAACGCTGATGGAACTGATATTCGGGTGACACTCAAGTCAAGTGGACCCAATTTCGGCGAAGTCCGGACGGTCTGTGACAACCAAATCCTCTGCTTGCACCTTCACGATGGTGGGACTGTTAGTAATCCTGGGTATAACCTCCATGCACAAGCACATGGTGGGTGACCACCCAGGTGTGAACCAACGTAAGCAGGGGTCGAGGTGTAGCGCCCACACCACATGGAGGAATGCCGCCCCTCTATGTTACCAGGCAGTACTAGGTGGTAGATGACTCTCATCAACCGGTGAAATACCACCACTTTGCTTATTGGAGGCTTGAAGTGGTGGAACCCATGTTTAGTCTCTAGAGCTAAGTTCCGGTCAACCCTTCCCTATCTCTTCCATCATGCAGTATGATTGATGACTTTTGAGGTTATGATGAACGTTGTGGCGAGATCCAATATTCCTTACATTTCGAGGGTACAGCTCTAAAACGGTTTTCGCAGGCCGGCCGCTAGTTAGTACACCGGACCGAACCTATTGGTAACTCTCTAGGAGGCTTCCGGATCAGCTAGTGTATAATCTTGCTACCTCTACTCTGCCAGATAGTGACTGGAGGGAGTCCGAGTAGTGTGTATGCGGGGAGCATTGTCGAGGCCACGTTATGTCAAGGATCTGGGTATATTCTTCCCACATGTACGCCATATCCAAATATTTCATTACTTCATACAGCATGTCCCACCCACTTTTTCTTACTATTGAATACACCATGAATTGTCAAACTAATAGAACAAGCTTATCTGCGAAAAGATCTAAACCTCCCAAGGATTTCATAATTCATTTCACAAATATACGTGGTCTCAATTCTAATCTCAACGATGTCCATTTCCACTTGCAGTCTGCCAAACCCCATGTACTTTTTCTGACAGAATCTCAGTTATCGGTTGATTCAACTACTGTTCATCTCAGATGCCCAAATTATTCACTGTATGATTCCTTTCGCCTCAAAGGTGGTACTTGTGCATATGTCCGTTCTGATATTCCCTGTCAGAGACTTGGCAATTTGGAATCTCCTCTCTTTGATCTTCTCTGGCTTAAAATCTCTCTACCTCATTGTGTCAAATTCATCTGTTGTCTCTACCGTTCTCCCAACTCCACTAATCACTTGGAGCTCTTTGACTTCCTCTCGTTGCAACTTGACTTTCTCCAGTCCAACTTTCCTAACAGTGAGGTAATTTTCCTTGGTGATTTTAATGTTCACAACTCCAGCTGGCTTCCGTTTTCTAGGCACACCGACCCAGCAGGTCGAGATGCTGAGGCTTTTGCAATTACTAATGACCTTGCACAGATTGTTCATTTACCTACAAGAATACCGGACAATCCGAATCATACAGCCAATACGCTTGATCTTTTTCTCACAAACAACCCTTCTAAGTACACGGTCGAAGTGAGAGGTCCTTTAGGCACTTCAGATCACAACTTGGTGATTGTCTCTTCTCCAATGGAACCTTTATCTCATGGCTATTCCCAACCTCGTGTTGTTTGGCATTACAAGAATGCAAAATGGGATGACCTGCGAGACTTCTTTTCTTCTTTTCCTTGGTCGGATTACTGTTTCAAAACTCCTGATGTCAATGTTTGCTCAGATCGTGTCAGTGAAATTATTCTTGCAGGAATGGAATCCTTTATCCCACACTCCACTTTAAAATCTCGTCCTTTATCTAAACCTTGGTTTTCCAATAAATGTGCTAAGGCTGTTCAAGAGAAGAATGTTGCCTATCGTAATTGGCTTGTTTCTAATTGTTCAGTTTCATTTTCTGCCTACACCAAAGCTCGCAACAATTGTAAAGCAGTTATTAATCAGTCCAAACTAGAGTTTGAACAGGCTAAGAGTAGAAAACTTGCTTCTTGCCCTAATGGTAGCCGAGCATTCTGGTCTCTTGCCAAAGCTATTGGCCGCAACTTTTGCCCATCTCTGCTCCCACCTCTGTCCAAACCAGATGGTTCTGTTGTCACGTCAGCCAAGGATAAAGCTGACCTGCTAGCATCCCATTTTTCTTCCAGCTCATGTATTAATGAACTTGGTAAAACACCTCCCACCATTCCCAACACGGTCCATTCAATGCCTCCTGTGGTCTTCTGTCAAAAGGATATCAGAAGGATTTTGATGAATCTTGATGCTAAGAAAGCTCCAGGTCCTGATGGTATTTCTCCACTTGTTCTCAAAATCTGTGCTCCTGAACTTACTCCTATTCTTTGCCGCCTTTTTTCACTTTCTTATTCCAAAGGTGTTTTTCCTTCTGCTTGGAAATTTGCTCATATCCAGCCAGTTCCTAAAAAGGGTGACAAATCCCTCCCATCCAATTATCGTCCCATTGCAATTACTTCTACTCTTTCTAAAGTAATGGAGAAATCAATTAACCGCCAACTCTTAAACTACCTAGAAACCTTCCGTCTGATCAACGATCGCCAGTATGGATTCCGTCGGTGTCGATCCACTGGTGATATTCTGGCTTATGTTACCCATTTATGGACTACTTCAATGGAAAGGTTCGGTGAAACACAAGCAGTTGCTCTTGACATCTCAAAGGCTTTCGATCGTGTTTGGCATAAAGGTCTTCTAAACAAGCTTCCATCTTATGGTTTGCCAACTGTTTTTAGTAATTCGTTATCCAGTTTTCTCTCTGATCGCTCACTGAGGGTGATGGTAGATGGCTCTCTGTCTTCTAACTTCTCCACTAATGCCGGTGTCCCCCAAGGTTCAGTTCTTTCCCCCACTCTTTTCCTCTTGTATATCAATGACCTTCTTCCATTGACTGGAAATCCTATCCATAGTTTTGCCGATGATAGCACATTGCATTCAACTTTCCATTTTGAGAAACCTTGCCCTGCTCAATCAGCTTCAACTTCTCGAAAATCTGCTACCAATTCCTTAAATGCCGATCTTCAGGTAATTCTCCAGTGGGGCAAAGACAACTTAGTTGATTTCAACCCTTCTAAAACTCAGTCTTGTCTTATATCTCGCAAAAAGGATTCTTCTGCTCCTATGCTTATCTTTAGTGACACTCCAATTTCTAGGCAAAAGGATATATCTCTTTTGGGGATTACCCTGACTTCTAATCTCTCTTGGCACAAGCACATTTCAAATATTGCTTCCTCTGCATCTAAAAAACTTGGTTTTCTCTTTCGCTCTCGGCGTTACTTTTCTTCCAAACAGCTGCTCACTCTGTATAAATCGCAAATCCGCCCTGCCATGGAATATTGTTCCCACATTTGGGGTGGTGCCCCCAAAACCTCTCTCAGGCTTCTTGATTCCATTCAGAAGAGGGCAGTTAGGTTAATTAATGATTCATCTCTAACAGAGTCTCTCCACTCGCTTTCTCATAGACGTACTGTTTCTGCTGCATGCCTCTTCTACAGATATTTCCATGGGCACTGTTCTTCTGAATTGGCTTCTATAATTCCCGCTCTCTCTTTCAAAACAGTCCGAACACGTGCCGCCACCAGCCAACATCCATTTACTGTCCAACTTCAAACCCACAGAACCAACTTTTCATCTTCCTCATTTATTCATTCAACTGCCGTTTTCTGGAACAACCTTCCTTCATACGTATTTCCTGAAAATTACAATCTACAGAAGTTCAAGTCCAATGTCAACAAATATCTTCTTTCGTCTTCTCAACCTCCAACCCATGCACGGTACTAAGTACTATAGGTTCTAATACCTCTCGTGTTTGGGGTTCACATAAAAAAAAAAAAAAAAACACAGCTTTGGTGCGAATGACATCAGAACTAAGAGGTATTCAATTTTGATTATGATCCTCTATCCAGAAAGCAGATAATTTTTCAGTTTTCTCTATTACAGGATTTTTTGCTTTTGTAGTGCTTTTTGCAGCCAATGATATGGAGCAGGTAACTGAATTTTTAATTTTCTTAGCATTTTGTGTAATTTGTCATGTTATTATTATTATTAAGGCTTATGCTTCACCAGCCAAAAAAAAAAATTTGAGTACCCTGAGAGAGAGAGAGAGAGAGAGAGAGAGAGAGAGAGAGAGAGAGAGAGAGAGAGAGAGAGAGAGAGAGAGAGAGAGAGAGAGGGGGGGTCACCAAAAGAGAGAGGAATGATGATATCCAGCTGAAGACCCTGGGTGTGCCAAGCCCATACTCACCAGATGTGAGTCCCTGGGGTTAAATATGCTAGATTCATTTATGCCATATTTCTTTGCCAACACCACAGTCTTTATGCCGTTTTCTAACTCCTTAGCAATTTTTAATTTTTCCTGTAAATTAAAAATTTTTACTTTGTAGTTTTCATTTTAGGCCTGTAAAATAAAAATACTGTACAAAAAATAGTTATACACACCCTTTATGTACACAACAAATAGCAAAGAAAGCAATGAACTATCAATTTCATACTGAACGGGATGTGTCAGCAAGAAACATTTTGTTATTTGAAAAGAAAACTTTTTTTGATAATCGAAAAATTGCATAGCAGTGAAACTTACTGCCCTTTCCAAAATTTTAGTACTAAATACAGTACTTGATTGTGCAATAGCAAAACCTCTCAGTAAGAAACTATGCAAATCGAGAGGACTGTAAATGCAAAATTGGCAACATGTTTTGTTTTCCCCTAAATAAATTTAGTGATTTAATCAACTGTACATTTTGGTCCATTCCTGGGGATTTTCCTGTTTTATCAGATTAAATAAAAAATTTTATAGGTATATATAATAATTACAAAATTTACAATGCGTGTTACAAAATAAGCTGGAACTAACAGGTCAGAGATGGCTGACAAAACTCTGGTCCACTGTCGCAGACTTAAGCAGGGTAAGTGGACAGTTACTACTTCTTTTACACATTATAAAGAGCAAACATCCTTAGTGTTAAGATATTTGCATACAGTATATTTGGATTTAATTAATATAAAAAATATATCCTATTTTCTGGTATAAGATGCACCTTGGCTAGATTTTAGAAGGTGAAATTTGGGAAGAAATATATCTGAAACATAAATTTACAAGTGTCAACTAAACAAAATATCAGCATGGGGTGAATTTACTTACCTTAGAATTCCAAAAACTTGCTTCTGTCATGCCTGTCACATCACACTTTCAATCTCCAATGCCATTAGTGCCATTGCTGATTCCACATTTCTTGAAAGACTAGAGGTTTCTATAGAGCAGTATAGTATTACAAGGGTATTTCATGCAGAAATTGAAATCAAATAAAATTGAACTTAGTAAAGCATAAGAATTTTAATGTTAGGATCTTTTCCCTGGGAATAAAGGACAAGTTCTAGTGAGATATGTAAGTCTGTTTGGGTATGCTAGGTAATAATATAAAGGCACTGCCCGGCTAACATAATACTTGTGACTTATGGAAATTTGACTCTACGTAAGTTTTTGCCGGTCAGTGCAAACTGAAAAAATCGTGGAAACGTATTTTGCATCCCGTAGGAATAAATAGAGGTATCATGAAAATATCGTAATGTGAATCCAATGTGTTTTTTTGTGTTTACACATTGTGTTTTTTTTTGGTAATTTGTTCCAAGACTTCAGGCATCGAAATTTTCGCAATATAATTAAGCTATTTATCTCTCTAAAAGGTCATTTTTATAATAGAAACTGCACTACACTTTTCATCGTTATCATATGTTCCGTTATAAGAATCAATTTTGAATGCCTTTGTGATATTTTTCTAAAAGACATTTCTGGAGGTCACTACCATAAAACAAAAACAATTTGCACTTTTCAGTTTATTGGGCTTTTCTGTTAGCGCAATCTATCTTATTGCATTTGCGATAATACCGATAACTGGAATTCTGTGGGTTTTTATGTTAGCATTAGCAAAGGCATGTGATGCAAGAAAGCAAACTTATTTAGGATCAGCCAAAAAAAACCCTTATTTCATCCATCCACTCGCTCCAAATGTTTGTCAAGTTCTGCCTTGAATCTATTTAAGCTCTCAACTTCTACAACAGGTGGAAGTTTGTTCCAGCAATCAACCACCCGCTGGCTAAAGGCAAACTTCCGCCACATCTATCCTACAACTGTCTTTCCTCAATTTGAATTTATGGCCTCTCAGACGATTATTCTGAGCAAGAGGAAGAATCCCATCAGATTTGAGCATGCTCAAACCATTCAAGGTTTTATACACCTCAATCAGATCACGTTACGGCATTATGGTGAATGAGTTCCCCCTTCACTGAAATCTTCAATCATATAAAAAACATAAATTTTCAGAACCTTCTCTTCATTCCTGTTTACTTATTACAATGGTGAAGGGAAAGGGACCAACGGAAAGTGCAAGTGCTGGCAGTGCTAGGAAACAAAACTAAATTGATTTAGAAATGAAGATGATTAATTAAAAAGTACGAAGCAGGACAAAGTTTGTCATCTATTGCATGGAATTAGGTCTCGCTGCTTCAACAGTGAAGACTATTTTAAGGGACAGTGGGCATATAAAAGAACACGTTAAAGGATCAACGCATTTAAGATCAACAATGATCACAAAACAGCGTTCAGGTGCTATGTCAAAGATGGAAAAGCTATTAATAATATTGATGGAAAATCAGATTCAGAATCAAGTGCCCCTGAGTCCAATGGCCATTCAAGCAAAAGCAAGAAGTATTTATGAAAATATTAAGGATAAGTACGGCGAATCCCAAGCCAAGTTCGTGGCAAGCAACAGGTGGTTTAATAGGTTCAAGCATTGCACTGATTTCCAAAACATTAAAGTATGCGGTGAAGTCACCAGTGCCGATTCTGCAGCTGCAGAGAAATATTGTGATGTGTTGGAAAAAATCCCTTCTAATGTCCACAACCCTCAACTTCCACAGCGGTGTGCTTATCAGCTGGAGAGTTAATTCTGGCAACAATGCTCGAAAAGTAAAATGATGTTATGCCTGTCTACCCTCTCTTTTTGTAATTTTTCCTGCGCATGAGATAAAAAAATTAAATAAATAATTCTATTTACATGTTCGTTGAACATTTCTTTTTTGCTTTAATCAAATTCAGCGCACATAGTTGCTAATGCTGCATAAACATTTAGGGGAATTCCAACTTACATAGAGTTCCACGGAATGCAACCCAACCCTTATGTAAGGCGGGGAGTGGCTATATATGGTGTAATCTTAAAAAATATATACATGTCATTGCAGGCACCTTATATACCCTTTGGATCATATGACTTGGGTAATTTTAAGCAACAATTCTGTCTTATAGTCTAGAAAATGAGATGTAACCTCCCCTACTGCTTGCATTCACCTTAACTTTGCACTTACATTTGGTTTTGTGCATAAAATATAGTTCGCCAATTATATAAATTCATAAACCAGAAAAGAAAAGGCAGCTGTCAGCAAGGAGGAAATAAGCATATAAATTTCAGTTAACATGATGAAAATGAAATGTGAGATATGTAATGTTAGTTACATGAACAAAATATTTATAAAATTAATTTCAGGAAAAAACAATATTAAAGGAGAAGCAAAATCTTATCAGAGAATATTGACTTCAGCTAAGAATTTGAAGTTCCACACCATGTCAGATACACAGTTTATTAGAGTGTTGAGATGTTGAGATAAGTGTATGCATTCATTTACAGTCTTTGAGTTTTGTATGCAGAAGTTCGTGCTTTAAACGTTGAAAGACTTTGGTTTTTAGCAGTAAATAGTTTATCATTTAGAAATAAGTTTTAATGAAATATCTCCCAAATATTGTTTGTGAACAATAGATATCAGACCTGCCAGATTAGGTGTTGATTTCAAGCAGTTTTTTTAATTTGTAATTGATAAGGGTATGTACAAGTGTATTTCGAAGGCTTAGTGTTGGACAGCATTAACTACAAAATTGCATTTTTGTTTTGAGACAACTTTAGTTCAACTTTATACAAATAACAATATATGTCATGTCATAGAAATGTATTTTTCTAGTTTACAAGTTAGCTTGGGCTATAAGCACATTTCCAGTAAACCAAGAAAATGTCAAATTATTTTCTTCATTAATTACAAAAACGTTTACTACAAAATGATTTTGTAGTTAACGTTGTCTGACACTAAGCCCTCGATTTGGTCCTTGAGGCTGTCACAGACATTTTCTCAGGTATGCCAAGCTGTGCTTGCTACCCAGGAGTCTAAAATGCTGATGTAACTGATATTCGGGTGACACTCAAGTCAAGTAGACTTAATTCGGTGAAGTCCGGTCAGTCTGTGACAGCCAAATCCTCTGCTTGCACCTTCACGATGGTGGGACTGTTAGTAACCCTGGGTGTAACCCCAGGTGCGAACCAACGTAAGCAGGGGTCGAGGAGTGGCACCCACACCGCACAGAGGAATACTAACCCCTCTATGTTACCAGGCAATACTAGGTGGTAGATGATTCGTCAACCAGTGCAATACCACCACTTTGCTTATTGGAGGCTTGAGTGGTGGAACCCATTTTTAGTCTCCAGAGCAGAGCTTCAGCAAACCCTGCTCATCTCTTCCATTATGCAGTATAATTGATGCCTTTTGAGGTTATAATGGACATTATGATGAGATCCAATCTTCCCATTATATTTTGAAGGTACAGCTCTAAAATGGTGTTTGCAGGTCGTTTGTTAGATAGTCCACCACACCGAACCAATTGGGAACTCTCTAAGAGGCTTCCTGATCAGTTAGTGTATAATCTCGCTGCTGTCTCTACTCGGCCAGATAGTGACTGAGGGAGTCCAAGTAGTATGTGTGGGGGGCATTGTCGAGGCCACTTTATGTCAAGGAGCTGAGTATATTCTTACTATGTGTATGCCCTATCCAGAAATTTCATTACTTCATACAGCATGTCCTCGACTCTTTTCTTACTTCTGAATACACCACAAATTATCAAACTGATTGAACAAACTTATCTGCAAAAAAGATCTAAACCTCTCAAATATTTCCATGTTCATTTCACAAATATATGTGGTCTTATTCTAATCTCAATGATATCCATTTCCACTTACAGTCTGCAAACCCCATGTACTTTTTCTGACAGAATCCCAGTTATATGTTGATTCAATTGCTGCTCATCTCAGTTGTCTGAATTATTCACTTTCATTTTGAAGGCAGTACTTGTACATATCTGTTCTGATATTCCCTATCAGAGACTTAGTAATTTGGAATCACCTCTTTTCTATCTTTTCTGGCTTAAAATCTCTCTACCACATTTTGTAAAATTCACTTGTTGCCCCTATCATTGTCCCAACTCCAGCAATCATTTGAGACTGACTTCCTCTCTTTGAAACTCTACTTTTTCCAGTCCAACTTTCTAACATCGAGGTAATTTTCCTTGGTGATTTTAATGTTCACAACTTTAGCTAGTTTCTGATTTTTAAGCACGATGGACCCAGCTAGTTGAGATAACGAGACTTTTGCAATTACTAATGACCTCACGTAGATTGTTTATTTACCTGCCAGAATACCAGACAATCCTAACCACGCAGGCAACACACTTGATCTTTTTCTCACAAACAACTCTTCTAAGTACATGGTTGAGATGAGTGGTCAATGTAGTCTCCAGTGGTCAGCCTGGTCTCCAGCATCTGGAGACTAGGCACCTGCAAGATGATTTGATCGAGGTATATAAGGCCTTGAACGGTTTGAGCAGGCTCAATGCTGACGGGATACTTCCGCTTGCTTAGATTAAGAACCTGAGGGGGCATAGATTCAAATTGAGAAAAGTTTGCGTCTAGCCAGTGGATAGTTGATCGCTGGAACAGATCATTGAGCACCCCTTTGTTCCTCTCACCAGTCTTGTTGCCTTTCTCTTTACTCATTCTAGAAACTCCACATCCTTCCAAAAATGAGGCCCCCAGACCTGTATACTTTACTCAAGGTGTGACCTAGCCATTGCCTTATACAAAGGAATAATCACTTCCTTGTCTCTGCTAGCAAAATTCCTATATATCATTGACAAAAATCTATGAACTGCTCTGGCAGCCCATCAGCACTGCTCAGAGAACTTCATATCTGACTGCACAATTACCCCAGCTCTTGTTCATTCTCCACCTCCCTGAGTGTAGTACCACACAGTTGGTACATTTCTCTTGAGTTACTGCTACCCATATGGAGTACTTTGCATTTGTCAATGTTAAACTTCAGTTGCCACTTCTCGGCCAATCTGCCTAACTTTTCTTGATCCTGTTGCAGTAGCATATACTGTCTTTACTGTCATTAGCAATCCTGCCAACCTTTGTATCATCTCAAACTTGGACATTAAGCCTGATATACCTTCATCGATATCATTGATAAATGCACAAAACAACAATGGGGCTCAGCACTGAACCCTGGGGGACTCTGCTAATAACATTAGTCCATGTAGAGTAGTGTCCATTTGTTACCACTCTCTGCCATCTCCCACTCAACCATCCCTTTATCCATTGCAGTAACTTGCCCTTAATGCCATACCACTCCAATTTGTACAGCAGTCTTCCATGAGCAACAGTATCAAAAGCTTTCCTGAAATCCAAGTATATGATATCAAAATTATTTTTTGCATCCAGTTCCTTTGTGACCATATCGTAGTATCCAATCAAATTGGTCAGACAAGACTTCCCCTTTATAAACCCATGCTGTATCTGAACTATTACTGCTGTTTTGTCTAGGTGATCCTGTATCACCTCCTTAACCAGTGACTGCATTATTTTCCCCAAACAGAAGTTAAACTACTAGGTCTATAATTATTCGTGTCACCCTTTGAACCCCCTTTGTGAATTGGGGTAGCCCAATGGTCAGGAGCGAGAGTGCATAGCACGCGTTCCTTGAGTGCACCGGGGTTCAAGCCCGTGACTACTAGATACGATAAATATTTGTATTGACGATTTATTGTAAACTCTACTGACTTGGTTGTCGTGCCGGAGTGTAAACAGAAAATTTATTTATTTATTTGTGCATCTCCAGTCCATGGAGACCCCCCCCCTGACTTTAAGGATGCTCTCATAATTATGGCTAAGGGTTTGCTTACTTCCCTTGCTGCCTCCTACATTATAACTGGATAGGTTCCATCTGCCCCAGATGCCTTTTTTGGGTTTAACTTTAATTTCTCATCCATTTTCCCTTTGTGAATTGGGGATACATTTGTGCATCTCCAGTCCATGTAGACCCCCCCCCCCCCCCCGACTCTAAGGATGCTCTCATAATTATGGCTAAGTGTTTGCTTACTTCCCTTGCTGCCTCCTTCATTATAACTGGATAGATTTCATATGCCCCAGGTGCCTTTTTTAGGTTTAACTTTAATTTCTCGTCCACTTTGCTCTCGGTTATTACAAAATCACTTATCTCTCTGTTAGAGTTTGATAAACTTCTGGCATTCCCCTCCTTGAATAACTCCTTGTGTGAATGTAGCTTCAAAATACTCATTCAGTTTATCAGGTACTTGAGCAGGATCATCAATAGTTGAACCCTCTATGTTAAGTGGACCAATCTGATTCATCCCCTTCCTTCTAGAGTTTACACAAGTAAAGAACTCGTTTCTGTTTTTCTTTGCGTCCTTTGCAAAAGAGAACTTGTAATCTGCCTTCGCCTGCCTAACCTCCTTTGTGACTTGATTACAGAATAGCTCATATCTGCCATAGGCTTCTGTGTCGCCTGATAATTTATATGCATTCCATGCATTTTTCTTTTCTGCCACGAGTCTCGTTAATTCATCCAACATTCATTTAGGCCTGAACCTTAAACAGTATTTCTTAGTTTGTATGAAAAGCTTAGTAGCTTCCAAGATTAAGTCCCTGAAGGCTTCCCATTTAGAATTCACTGTAGGTAACACCATCAGTTGATCCCACTGTATAGAATTTAAAAACTGTCGGAGACCACTGTAGTCACCTTTACGAAAACAAAAACCTTTCCCTTTACCCTTGATGGTAGTTACATCTTTAAGTAAATCCCACACCAGTACACTGTAATCACTGTCACCTAGTGGTTCCTTTATCTGAAAATTCTTAGTGCATGAATCTTCTAAATAAGCTTCCATCTTATGGTTTGCCATCTGTTTTTTGTAATTGGGCATCCAATTTTCTTTCTGACCACTCACTGCAGGTAATGGGAGACGGCTCTCTGTCTTCTGACTTCTCCAATAATGCTGGTGTTCCTCAAGGTTCAGTTCTTTCTCTCACTCTTCTATATTAATGACCTTTCATTGACCGGAAATCCTATTTATAGTTTTGCTGATGATAGCACATTGCATTCCACTTTCCAGTTTGAGAAACCTTTTCGTGCTGGCCCCGGGTGCCAAGCGTATTTCGAGGCCAAGCGATATTCTGGTGATATATAGAGCGCTCTTCTAAAGTGATTGAAGTTATTTCCTTTTAAGTTCCTACGTTTCTAGCAAAAGCCTTTCTTTTATAACTAGTTCTATACTTGAAAACCACAAGTTAGAACACAGAAAGGAAACACACCTTTCTTTTTCCTATATTTCTTGTTTTATTAACCAACTAACACTTCAACCGCTTGGCCTCCGAGCGGCACTGCTCCTGCCTCCCCGTGGCGGGGCCGGTAATCTGGGGGAAAAGTTATCCCCCAGGGCTAAAAGGAGCAACGATGGATAAAAATGAATATCCACCTCTAGAGCCTTCAAACTCAAGGCTAGACAAACCTAATGATGAAGACGTGAACCAAGCAAAAAGGCTCCGAAGAGAAGTTCAGTGCAATGAAATGCCAAACTTTCTGGTGATACACTCTCTCTCCAACCAACCTGTAGGCAAATTATCACCATTCGTCATCCAAAGATTTCTGGAATCGATTGCTGGAACACCAAAAATGGTTAAACGACTGCAATCTGGAGACCTATTAATTGAAACAGCCAACTCCAAACATTCCGAGTGGCTGCTCAAAACAACGACATTCGGTGGCCTGCCAGTATCTATTACTCCGCACAACACCTTAAATTCCTCGAAAGGCGTTATAACCGAATGGGACCTACTTACAATATCAGAAGAGGAATTAGTTAAAGAACTGAGTAATCAAAAAGTAACCAACGCCAAACGCATAATGACCAAAAAAGATGGAAATCTCGTCCCAACTAGGTCAATCATTTTAACCTTCAGTACCCCAGATTTGCCATCCTCAGTAAAAGCTGGCTATTTAAACTGCCGAATTCGGGCTTATATTCCTAACCCGATTCGTTGTTTTAAATGCCAAAAATATGGACATTCCCAACAAGCATGCAGAGGAGAAGCTATTTGTCCTATTTGTGGTTCCAAGGAACATACACAAGCAGACTGTTCAGCATCAAGTCCCATTTGCCCTAACTGCAAAGAAAGTCACCCAGCATTTTCAAAATCCTGTGAAATGTGGAAAACAGGGAAGAAAATTCAAAAATATAAAATTGAACACAAAGTCACATACCCTGAGGCACGCAGACAGGTTATGTTGACCATGCCCAGTCGTTCATATGCGTCTCACACTCGAAGCTTTATTTCAACAGCAGTACAAACAGATGTATCAATACCCCCCAGCACATCTATGGCTAATTGGGTTAAAAATACACTATCTAATTCAGGAAAAGACACACATCAAACTAAAACCAGTGAATCGACCAACACTCCAATCAGCATCCCAACTGATACTCGGACAGTCTCGCATGATAAAGAAAAATTAAAAACTACCAAAGACAACAAGAAACCTGAATCATCCACCAATAGTATGGAAGTAGATGTACACTCAGATCTTGAGGAACCCATACTAGAACTTCATGCAAATGACACTATGGATACTGGGCGCCCCAGCTTCCCAAAAAAAGACCGGAAAAAGTGCTCAAACAAAAAACAGTCTGATGAATCATCCTCAACTAAACCTAAATGAACCACAGTATCTTACAATGGAATTGCAGAGGTTTTCGTTGCAACACTGACGATATTCAATACTTAATTAACCGATATTCTCCAGCTGCCTTCTGTCTACAGGAAACTTACCTGACCTCACAAATTTCTCCTTCGATAAAGAACTATTGCCTTTATCGAAGAGATCGAAATACCGCTAATGCTGCCCATGGTGGGGTAGCAATCCTAGTAAACTCGAAGATCCCAACTAGACATATCCCAATCCAAACTGAAATAGAAGCTGTTGCTGTTCGCATAACTCTCCATAGTGCAATAACCCTTATCTCAATCTACCTACCACCAAACCGTTCTTACTCTTTAAGAGATCTTGAAGACCTGTTTATACAGATACCTCCACCTCTCTGTATATTAGGGGACTTTAACGGACACCACCCATTATGGGGTTCTCCCAAATTGGATAGACGTGGCCGACTAATTGAAAGCTTTTTAGAGGCACTAAATTTCAGTATACTCAATACTGGTGCACCGACACACGTACAGCTCCCAGCAGGACACACATCAGCAATAGACCTCACAATTTGTTCACCAGTACTAGTCCCAACAATAGAGTGGAATGTAATAAATGATCCCATGGGCAGTGACCACTTTCCAATAGTATGCAACTTTCTGATAGCAAAGACTCCTTCAATTCAACCGTGCAGAAAGTGGAAATTTGTCCGAGCAGACTGGGCAAAATTTCAATCGTCAATCGACCTTGATGAGGAAAAAATCCGCCTCCAACATATTGATGATGCCACAGATTACATCACGTCGCATCTTCTAAATGTGGCTAAAAATACAATACCACTATCAAATCCCCCGGGCCGAAAACATCATAATTACTGGTGGAATGACAAATGCACCACAGCAAAGAGAGCAAAAAATAAAGCTTGGAATTTGTTTCGGCAATGTCCGAGCACAGTCAATCTTATTAACTATAAGAAATTAAGGGCAAAAGCACGCTTCATACAAAAGCAAGCAAAGAAAGAATCCTGGATCCGTTTTGCCTCTAGTTTTCACAGAAATACTGATTCCAAAATAATATGGAAAAAAATTAGACAGCTGTCTGGTAAGTTTCCTACCATACCTTCTCCAATCCTCTCTTGGAATGGGAAAGATCTCTCTAATCCAGTAGATATAGCTAATGCTTTGGGAAATACGTTTGCCGAAATTTCAGCAGCAACAGCCTATCCTACCTCATTCCAAAGAATTAAAAACACTGAAGAAAAGCATGCTATTCATTTTCAAACTGCCCGTCTTCTCCCATATAACAAACCTCTGCAATATTCTGAACTTTTACATGTCATTAAAACTGCCCGCAATGGTGCTGCCGGGCCAGATGGGATTTATTATGTCATGCTACAACATCTTGATGACAAAGCTTTGCGCTGCCTCCTGGTCTTTTACAATCGCATATTTTTAGAAAATGTTTTTCCAGCTTCTTGGCATCACTGTACAGTTTTGGCATTCCTGAAACCTGGAAAAGATCCATCCAACCCGAATAGCTATAGACCCATATCTCTCTCAAGCTGCCTCAGCAAAATTCTTGAGAAAATTATCCACAGAAGACTCGTCTGGATCATAGAGTCGGAACAGCTAATGAGCCATAGTCAATATGGCTTTCGTCAAAACAGGTCATGCCTAGATCTTATGGTCAAGGCTGAATTTGCCGTCCGTAATGCTTTTGTCAAACGTGAACATCTAGTAATGGTTTCAATAGACATAGAGAAGGCTTTTGATACCACTTGGCGGTATGGTATACTTAGTGATCTTTACCTTCTAGGACTACGAGGCAACCTCCCTATATTTATTGAGAACTTCTTACATACTAGATCATTTCAAGTTCGATACCAACATGCCCTTTCCACAACTTTCATCCAGGAAGAAGGTGTTCCACAGGGATCAGTACTGAGTGCCACTCTTTTTGCTCTGAGAATAGATTCTATCACTAAGCAGCTTCCAAATACAGTTGAGACTTACCTTTATGCAGATGACCTTTCCATCTCCTGTCATTCTCAAAACATGAGGTCTGTTGAAAGACAGCTTCAGATATCACTTAATAAAATTCAACAATGGGCAAGCCTCAACGGCTATCGGCTCTCGCAGCAGAAAACAGTTGCCATCCACTTCTGTAGACAACGCAAACTCCATCCAGATCCTGAACTTCAAATTTCTAACATCGTTGTCCCAGTCACCAGCAACATCAGATTTCTTGGATTAATCCTTGACAACAAGTTAAATTTCCTAGACCATATTAAAAATGTACGGACGTCATGTCTAAAAAAGTTAAACATACTCAGAGCTTTATCTGCCCAAACATGGGGTGCAGATCGTACCTCGCTTCTTCGTTTATACAGGGCATTAATCAGATCCCGTCTCGATTATGGTGCTCCTGTCTATGATTCTGCCAGAGAGAGTGTATTACGCTGGCTTGATCCAATTCAGCACAGTGCTTTGAGAATTGCAATTGGTGCATTCAGAACGTCGCCCGCACATAGTCTCTACATTGATGCTCACGAGCCCCCACTAGCTTTACGCAGGAAAACACTGTTACTCAAATATGCTGTAAAGATACAAAGTTGTGCCTCTCATCCCGTTCAGTCATACCTTTTCAACCCACCATTTGAAATCTTATACAGAAACAAACCTAGCATAGTAAAGCCAGCTGGTTTTCGCCTTCTTGAATTGGAGCAAGTTTGGAATATTTCCGTCCATTCCGTACAACAAGTAGCCACATGTACTCAGCCACCATGGACTCCTCCTCCTCTTCCAACCTGTGACACTTACCTCTGTCAATGGAGAAAGAATACTTTGCAAGCATCAAATGTCAAACAAATTCATGCAGTTCACACTCAAAGATATACTGACTTCTCCCCAATCTATACAGATGGCTCTAAATCTAATTCAAATGTTGGAGCAGCTGCAGTGTTTCCGAATACAACTGTATCAGTTTCCCTTCCATCAGAATTTAGTATATTTTCTGCTGAATTATATGCAATCAAACTAGCTTTAGAAAATCTCTGTTCAGACAGTTCCTTCAAATCAGTTATTTACACTGATTCCCTCAGCTCAATCATGTCGTTATGTAATTCCTCAGATGAAGTCCACCCTATTCTTAATGAAATCAGAAGCTTATTACTGAAAATTAAAAAACGCAACCAACTGGTCACTTTTTGCTGGATTCCATCCCATTCTGGTATTTTAGGCAATGAACTGGCCGATAAAGCTGCAAAAAATCCAACTACTTTTGATTTAACCAATATCCCTGTTCCAGCATCAGATTATGCACTAACAGTTCATGCTGCTTGCATATCACAATGGACAGCACTCTGGCACTCTCAGACTAATAATAAACTCTTTCAGTTTAAACATGATCCAAAAATCTGGCACTCCAGTATCCGTACATCGAGACAAGAAGAAGTAGTCCTTTCAAGGGCAAGAATAGGACATACCCATCTGACCCACCTTCATTTACTCACAGGAGATGATCCACCACAATGTACACATTGTTCTAATAATTTGACAGTAAAACATATTCTTATTGGCTGCCCCTATTATAAACAAGCCAGAACTTCATCCTTGATCTCACTGGTTAATCTCCATAAACCAATAACTCTTGAAAATCTCATTGGTGATAAGGCAAATATTTCTGAATTTTTTGATTTTCTCAGGCAAACTGGGCTTTTCAATTATTTCTGATTTCAGATTTTCTTTTGATTTAGGGAAAACTCATGTTTTAATATAATAAGTGAATAGGCACATTATAGCCTTAGCAGCTTATGTGCCATTAAGCCTCCAGAACAACAAACAACTTTTCGTGCTCCAACAGCTTTCAACTTCTCGAATATCAACTATCACTTTCTTAAATGCTGGTCTCCAGGTAATTTTCCAGTGGGCCAAAGATAACTTAGTTGATTTCAATCATTGTAAAATTCAGTCCTGCCTTATATCTTCCAAAAAGAATTCTTCAATTCCTATGCTTATCTTTGATGAAACTGATTTCTAAGCAAGATCATATATCTGTGTTGGGATTACCTTGACTTCTAATCTCTCTTGGCTCATGCTTCCTCTGCATCTAAAAAACTAGGTTTTCTGTTTCGCTCTTGGCATTTTTTTTCTTTCTAACAGCTGTTCACTTTGTATAAATCACAAATTTGTCCTACCACGGAACATTGTTCCCATGTCTGGGGTGGTATCAGCAAAACTTCTCTCAGAGGGGGTGCCTCCGTAGCCAGGTGGGAAGGAGCAACAGTGCGTAGCACACGCTTCTTGATTAGACTGGGGTTGGAGCCCGTCACCACCAAATTCGGAGGATGCGGAAAGGTCAGGGAATGATCACCGCATATTCCCGGAGCAATATGGCCTTAGTTGCTAATGCTTCTAAAAACCGAAACAACAACAACTTCTCTCAGACGTCTAGATTCCATTCAAAAGAGAGCAGTTAGTTTAATTATTGACTCATCTCTAACAGAATCTCTCCACTCTCTGTCTCATAGATGTTCTGTTTCTGCTGGATGCCTTTTCTGTAGGTAACTTTCATGGGGACTTCTTCTGAATTGGCTTCTATGATTGCTGCTCTCTCTTCTAAAGAAGTCTGAATAACATGTTTCGCAACCAGTCAACATCCTTTTACTGCCAAACTTCAAACTCACAGAACCAACTTTTCTTCTTTCTCATTTATTCTTTTAATTTCTGTTTTCTGGAACAGCCTTCCTTCATTTCCTGAAAATTACAGTGTGCACTAGTTAAAGTATAATATCAACAAGTATTTTCTTTCATCTTCTGAACCTTCAACTCATGCACAGTACTAAGTACTGTAGGTTCTAATACCTCTTGTGTTTGATCATAATTTTGAGATTAAAATCAGTCAAGTATTGAGCTAGTTTTAGATAATAAATGAATATTTCTTGATTCAGCATCACATGGTGAGCATTAGTTGATGTAGACCATAGTTTATTATAATCTATAGGAAAGATAGTTGTAATTATTTTGTAAGTAAAGTTGCAGAATGGTTGAAAATAAAATGGACACATGCTACCTTGTGGGATCCCTGCATGAACAAGTTCACTTAGCTTTGTATTTCACCGAGAGAGAGGAGAGTAGCTCCATTTTTCAGTGTGTGAATAAAGGATATCACCCTCACACTTCAAGAATTGTATGTAGAATAACCAGTGCATGAAGGTTAATTATAGCATTAGCATTAGTAGAGGCATTTGATGCAAGAAAGCAAGCTTATGCAGCATCAGCCAAAAAAAAAAAAAAAAACCCACTTCCACTTCACCCCTCTGTTCGTTCAAAATACCTGTCCAGCTGAGCCTTAAACTTATTTAGGCTATCAACCTCCACCACAAGGGATGGAAGTCTGTTCCACCAACCAACCACTCTCTGGCTAAAGGCAAATTTCCGCACGTCTATCCTACATCTGTCTTTCCTCAATTTGAATTTATGCCCTCTCAGGTGATTTTTCTGAGCTAGAGGAAGAATCCCATCAGCATTGAGCATGCTTAAACCATTCAAGGCTTTATACACCTCTATCAGATCACCTCGCTGGTGCCTAGTCTCCAGACACTGTAATTTGCAAAACTTAAGCCTTTCTTCGTAAGAGCACCCCTTTGTTCCATTCACTAATCTTGTTGCCCTTCTCTGTACTCGTTCCAGCAGCTCTACATCCTTCTTGAAATGAGGCCTCCAGACCTGTATACAGTACTCTAGGTGTGGCCTGACCATCGCCTTATACAATGGAATAATCACCTCCTTATCCCTGCTGGAAAAATTCCTGTATATCATTGACAATACTCCATGAGCTACTCTTGCAGCCCGTCTGCACTGCTCAGAGAACTTCATATCTGCCTGCACAACCACCCCCAAGTCCCTTTCATTCTCTACCACTGTCAGTGTAGTACCACAGAGTTGATACGTTGCTCTGGGGTTGCTGTTTCCCATGTGTAGTACTTTACATTTGTCAATGTTAAACTTCATTTGCCACCTCTCAGCCCATCTGCTCAACCTTTCCAGATCCTGTTGCAGCAGCATAGTGTCAGTAGTGTCCTTGACAACCCTGCCAACCTTTGTATCGTCTGCAAACTTGGACATTAAGCCCGATATACCATCATCAATATCATTTATAAATACAGAAAACAATAATGGACCCAACACTGAGCCCTGAGGGACTCCACTAATAACATCAGTCCACGATGAGCAGTGTCCATTGATTACCACTCTCTGTCTTCTCCCCCTCAACCACCCCTTTATCCATAGCAGCAATTTGCCTCCAGTGTCACACTGCTGCAATTTGTGTAGCAGTCTTCCATGTGCAACAGTATCAAAAGCCTTTCTAAGATCCAAGTATATAATATCAAAGTTATTCCCTGCATCCAGTTCTTTTGTGACTGCATCATAGTATCCAATCAAGTTGGTCAGGCAAGACTTCCCCTTAACAAAACCATGCTGTGTCTGAGCTATAACTGAAGTCTTGTCTAAATGATCCTGCAGTGCTTCTTTAACCAGTGCCTCCATTAATTTTCCTGGAACAGAAGTTAAGCTCACAGGTCTATAATTACTTGTGTCAGCCTTTGATCCTCCTTTATGAATTGGGGTTACATTTGCACATTTCCAGTCTATGGGTACCTCCCCTGAGTCCAAGGAAGCTCTCATAATTATGGCTAAGGGTTTGCTTACTTCCTTTGCTGCCTCCTTTAATATAACTGGATAGATCCCATCCACCCCGGGTGCCTTTCTTGTGTATATCTTCAACAGTTTCTCCTCCACTTTATTCCCAGTTATTTCAAGATTCTGTAGCTTACTGCTAGAGTTGAATACACCTCTGGCATTCCCCTCGCTGAATAACTCCTCATGTGTGAATGTCGATGCAAAATATTCATTTAGTTTGTTAGCTACCTGAGCAGGATCATCAACACTTGACCCATCAATATCAAGTGGACCAATCTGATTCATCCCCTTCCTTCTAGAGTTTACATAAGTAAAGAACTCTTTGCTGTTTTTCTTTGCATCCCTTGCCAAGGATTTCTCGTAATCTACCTTCGCCTGCCTAACCTCCTTTGTAACTTGGTTGCATATCAACTTGTATCTATCATAGGCTTCTGTGTCATGTGTTAATTTGTATGTATCCCATGCATTTTTCTTCTCTGCCATATGCCTCATTAGTTCATCTGACATCCATTTTGGCCTAAACCTTGAACAATATTTCTTAGTTGGTATGTAAAGCCTAGTAGCTTCCAAGATAAGTTCTTTGAATGCTTCCCATTTTGAATTTGCTGTTGGTAACATCATCAGTTGGTCCCACTGTATAGAATTTAAATACTGTCTCAGTCCATCGTAGTCGCCTTTACGGAAGCAATAACCCTTCCCTTTACCCCTAATGGTAGTTACCTCTTTGAGTAAATCCCACTTCAGCACACTGTGATCACTGCCACCTAGTGGTTCATTTATCTGCAGATTCTTAATGCATGAAGAATCACTGCTGATAATCAAATCAAGAGTATTACTCCCTCTAGTTGCCTCCCGAACATGCTGATGTAGAAAACAATCATCCAATAAATCCACAAAAGCCCTGCTAGTGTGTGAGTAACCAGCCCCTAAATTCCAGTCAATATCTGGGAAATTAAAATCTCCCATTATAAGACACTCTGATTTACTGGCCCACTCTATTTCCCCGTACAGTTCCTTATTATACTCATCAGAGTCATTAGGCCTATAGCACACTCCTACTCTCAATTTTGATCTCCCAATGTTTATGTCACACCAAACTGACTCCACACTGCACTGTCCAGCGATGTCGACTGGCTTCACTTCCTTGGTTTTTATGTGTTTCTTAACTAATAGCATAACCCCTCCCCCCTTCCTATCCTGTCTATCCTTTCTGTAGACGTTGTACTCCACAAATTGCAGTTCTGCATCCCTTATATCTGTGTGACACCACGTCTCTGATATCCCAACAATATCTGCCTTTGATGTTTTGAGCAATACCTCAAATTCATCAAATTTATTTACTAAACTCCTACCATTGGTATACACGCAAGTATACCTGCACCTGTTTCTATTCTTAGCTACCCTAACACAACCCATGTGTTTACTTGTACCGCAGTGGCTCCCAGCAGTCTCTGAAATACCATGCATCTTGTTTTTCAGGCTTCTGCTCATTCTAATAGAAGCAGTGCAAGAATCTCTTTCACCTCTGCCAGTGGCTACTGTCAATCTATTGGTCTTTGTCTCCCCCCAAGCTAGCAGTTTTCCGACCCACCTAACACTGCCTCGATAGCATCAGCAATATTCTTGCACCCTTTCTATTTAAGTGTATCCCATCCCTGTAGAAGCAATCTCTCCTGTTAACAAGTACAGTCCAGGCTGAAAAAAATTCTACCCCTTGAGCCTTGCACAATCTTTCCAGGGCCGAATTGATCGACAAGGCTCTCATCATATACTCCCTCCTAATAATATATTGTTCATTTTCAAAGTATACCGACATTATTCATTACTAGTCATTAAATGTACTGTCTACTATTGAGCAATGTGGGGTTTTTTTTTTTTTTTTTTTTGTAGAATCTTATTTGATAATTGAAGTCTAACAGTGAATGTCAACAAATGTTTAAAATTCTCTGATGCTAACCATCCATGTAAAGCTGCAATTTTCATGATAATAAAGAAGTTTTGTGAGTGTGGATCATTTGGGAATAAGGAAAATGAAAGAGGTATTCTTACTCATGACACTTTAGATGACATTATACAAACAATTATGTAATCTCCAAGCAAATCTCTGTGGAACTTGGCATTCTGAAGAGGATATCACTTGGTTAAGCTTATTTTGTTGTAAGAAAGCTCCTAAAACTTACTTCATGCTGATTCCACGGTATGCATGAGCTTCAATTTCAGGATAATGTTAAAAGATTATGGTACTGTTGCTGGTTTAAAAGTTTACTTCTATGATGGTATAGAAATTTTAGATAACATTTCACTGATAGTGTGATTCATCTTAGTGGCTATGTCAGCAGCCAACATTGGAGAATATGGCACACTGTAAATCTGAATATATTTTGTGAAATTCCCTTTACATGTTAAAAAAAAATTGGTGTTTGGTGTGGCATACCTTGAAGAAGGTTAGTTGGGCTCATATTTAACAAATTATCACCTCTGACGTTTACCAAGGCATCATAATACAGTTTGTTGCATTATTAGAGAAAAAGGAAAGAGCCATCTGGCTCTAACAGGACATGGCAACCTGCCATACTATATCAATCACTGAAATGTCAAGAGTTTTTTGGTGACTGAATCATATCACGAGGACTTTGGCCACCTATGTCTCCTGATTTAGGAGGTTATTAAAGCAGAAAGCTTACAAGAGCAATCCATAAGCATTCAATAATGCAAAGCAAGCATTGAAAATATAGTCAGGAGTGTATTAACACAAACTTTGTTGCATTGCTGTGAACATGATTAGAAGAGTAGATTTATGTATTTAAACCAATGGAGGATATTTCCAGCATTGTAAATGAACTGTTATTTGTTAATTATTCTGATAATAAATTGTATTTTCCTTTGATTGTTTTTGGGTTTATCTTTAAAATGAATGCCCTGTATAATTGGATGGCTTCCATCAGCTCCAGGTGCTTTTCTCACCTTAGCTGCTACATTTCTTTTGCACCATACTTTGTTATTATAAAATCATTTAACTCTTAATCAGTATTAGACAGACCTGCTGACACTATCTCTAAAAGCTTTGTGTGAATGTAGATGCAAAATATTTATTCAGTTTATCAGCAACCTCTATAGGATCATTAGTGGTCATGTCATTCAGATCCAATGAATCAATGTGTTAATTTGTCCCTTCCCTTTTAGTGTTAACATGCACAAAGAATTCCTTGCTGCTTTTTTTTTTTTTTTTTTGCATTCTTAGCCGATTGCCTTCTCATACTTTGTCTTGGCAACCCCCTGAGTAACTTAATTACACATTGTTGTACTTATTGTAGGACTCTTTCTCCTGACACTTTCTAATCATTCCATGCATTTTTATTTTCTACCTTTAAGCTTATCAATTCATCTGACATCTATTTTGGTCAATCTTGTACAATATTTTAATTGCTATGAAATGCATTCCCATTCTCATTTTTGTTTTCTCAGTGTTTGCCACATTAGATTGACTCAATATTACATTGACAATCTGTCATCTACTGTTTGTGCTGTTTTAGTTTGCGTATTTCCTAACCAAAAACATCACACCCCCCCCTCACCTTTTGTCTGTCTGTTCTTTCTATACACATTATAAACACTTTAAATTCTGCAATCCCAATATCAGAGTGACTCCATATTTTTGTTATCTATAATTACAGCATTATTAGGTTTAAATTTTGCTTGTTAATTAGTGAGAAACTATTCATCAGTTGAATTTTTGTGTATGATCTTATCTTAAATTTCCATACCTTTCTCTTTAAAATCTTAATTGTTTTTTCATTCAAATGAAAAAAAAAACACAATTAGATCAATTCACTAGCAGCACCGATATAAGAGTTATATAATTACCAAATTATATATAACTGAATTTTGCTTTTATTATTATTATTATTTTATTTATTATTATTTTTTTTGAAACTATGCATATATTTGCAATTTTTTGCTATATAAATATTTTCTTGTGTTCATATGGACTAGTACTGTAATGTATAATGGATTTCAGTAATCTGCCCTCAAATTAGCATTCTGGTTGTGAAACAGTTGTGCACCTCACTGCATTGGAATTTTATAAGGTTTAGGACATTTTAATCATAATTATTGATATATCCATTATTTAAATTTATAAATAGTTAAAAAGTTACACAGAAATATTTCAGAACTTTGTTATCCTATCAATAGTAAAAATGGCCGATACTGATCTGCAGTCCTCTAAACAAAGGGCATTAACATCATCCTAAAGGATTCTTTGGATAGGTTGGAGTCCTAGAGAAGTCATAAGGTACAGGGATGATTATTGGGTATTGATTTCTCTTCTAGCTAATATTCTAATACAGTATTATTCAACCGGGGGTACACTGGAGCTTCCCAGAGGGTACACAAGAGATTAACAAGAAACAAAAATATTTTGGAACAATTTAAACATATTTTTTACTTAACCATATTCTGTAGTAATTACACTATTGCCATTATTAAGCTAAGTGATGATTCGTCAGAATTGATGATTTATCCTATTTTTTACTTAAGCTTGTTTTGTATTGTAGTAAAATATAGTAGACATACATATATGGGAGTACAAAAATAAGAACGTGGTTCTTTGGGGGTACGCCAACAAAAAAAGTTGAGAAACATTGTTCTAACAGATAATCTTAGTCAGGGTGGGAGGACGACAGTTTGTTTCATCTTACTGGTGTTATCTGTATGCAGTGTTTCTCTGTATAGAGGGTGGATTATTATTGTTTTAATGATGTATATGGGATAGACTGGATGTTTTGTTAGTGCACAGTTTTTTTTGGAGATCCTGAGTAGTTCACTAGAGATTCTTTGATCGATGACAGTGTTATTCAAGCATTCGGGATGGAGAGAATCATCCCCTTTTCCATACAGTATTGCGACCTCTTGGAATTTACTTTGGTCCCAAGTTATTTTTACATAATTATATTAATAAACAGTGACCTGTGGATCAGAAGTATGGTCTACAGTGACTATTTCCAATATGAAAGGATTGTTTGCTGTTGAATATAGGATTCAAAAATCGGCCAACCTCTACGGTTTAACATTGTCAATAAAGCTATAATCGTGTGTGTGTGTGTGTGTGTGTGTGGTCTTTAATCATAGATCAGTTTCTTTTGGGAATAAGGGCAAGATATAATTTAAGAAATTTTAGTTTTCTATTTTCAAAATAATTAAAATTTAAGCTTTAAAATTTTATTCTTTATTGTAACAGTTATTGTATAAGATCTAAACGTGCCATTAGTAACTTTTTTTTTTTTATCAAAAAAAAAAAAAAAAAAAAAATCCCAACTCTACAGCCAAAAATTAATGCTGCAAGTGCCCAGAAAAAATAAGGAAACAACTATGTTAAACTAACATGGCAGTGGTATTCTTTATCATATGTGGTGCTGTAAAGAATTGTTTTGTTAAGGTTAAGGTAAACTTGTCTAAGCTTTTCTAATTAAAAAATAATTTTAAAAATAAGCAATAGGTGGAAAAAAATAAGATGCATTTTTCTTTCTAAAATCTTTGGAACTTTTGGATAAATAAGAAAAACAGGTAACAGAAAAATTAAGTTATGCTTAGAATTTTTTTTTTTTTAATTTTTTTATAAATACTAAACATATGGGTTTTTATGCAAATTCTCAGACCGCTATTTTTAACAGAAAATAAAATTTTGGATATAACTGATTTTGCATCAAATTTTGGACATATCTTGTTTTGCATGAGATGAAGTCCAGTTGAACATTTTTATGTTTGTAATAAAAATATGTAAAAATTGGTTTATTGAAAATTAATTACCTACACCATGTTAAGTTATATTTTTAACCCTCTTAACCTCTTTTATTGTTAATATTCATAATGTTGATCTTCATATAGGTCTGCATAAATTACTTATGTGAAAAGATTTTTTTTTTTTTTTGTAAACCTCTGTTTATGGCCATAAAAGGTTGGTGAACAAAAAATTATGATGTAATTTTTCATATTTTATTTATGAATTATGTCATTGTATTTTTAGACATTTTTTATTTTACTGTGCTGTATTTTAACATTTGTATAGACCCATCCATCGAGCTACAAAATTAATAGGATTCCAGGAAATCATTGTGCAAGGAAATAGTGCATATTACTAAAGTCATTTTCTCATAGAAAATAATGGAATAAGACTGTTGTATTCTGCATTGATATATCAGATTCCTACCCCCTCCTAGATACACTTCTTAATATTAGAAAACAGGTGTCGGGCTGCATATCGTTATAATTTCTTGTTACAACTGACAAACTGGTTAAGTTAGACTTCATTAAAATAAAATAAATAAAATACAATATAAATAAAGTGCTAAAACAGATATAAAAAGATAAAAGCGTTAAAATACAATAAAAGCATTAAAATAAAAGAATAAAATAGTAGTTTTTTGGGCAAGGTGTCCAATTGTCAGTTAGTTAGTGTATGGTGTACTGAGTATATATACACTGGTTAATATAACAGATGACTGGGCATGATCATAAAATCACAGCTCAGGTGCTGGTGACGCAGCATTACACATGCGTAATGCATGCCAGTGCTCATCACGCTGTAGAATGGCAGACTCCATATTGAGGTGTGTATGAACTCTCCTATTGTGATTCATAGTACGACTGCAACTAACAACGTGAAATGCCTCAAGCCATGAACCTGGTGGTAATCACACGAGTAGTAGATGGTTTCAACGTCACAATGGGGATCAAGGTTATGTTGCTCGACCCAATAGTGCTCAGCATCAGTAGCACATTCAAAGTTGGCGGTGTGGAGAGCCACCTCATGCCCTGAAACACTATCTCTTAACCTCCTGGCAGTCTCACCAGTACAACACATCCCACAATCTCAACAATACAGTAAGTGGAACCACTCTGCAGAAAAAGAGGAATAGGTGTTTTTTACCCTGGAAATGATAGAATGTAATTTCCTACCAGGGACTTGTACACACTGTATATGGTAAGAGCATAAATTTCTAGCAAGTTGCTCAGCTGTGCCTGGATAGTACAGGATAGGCAGTGGAGATAAACTCATTATCACGGGAAGGATATGATCAAGTGACAAAATCGTGGGCTTATAACTCACACTTATCCAGAACACCAGGAGGAAAACTGCGATTAGAAAGCTCTACTCTTACCTTAGAAATCTTCAATTGGCTATC
The DNA here is from genome assembly GCF_048544385.1 of Mastigoproctus giganteus. Classification (NCBI taxonomy): domain Eukaryota; kingdom Metazoa; phylum Arthropoda; class Arachnida; order Uropygi; family Thelyphonidae; genus Mastigoproctus; species Mastigoproctus giganteus. Next base: position 262,436,354 of record NC_143575.1, read on the forward strand.
ACTAATGTAACAGGAATACATCCCATCCATGCGTGGGTAAACAAAGTATGGGCAGTACTATGTAAATGTACATGCACATGCAGACTCAAAAGGTACTGGAGAAGTTTGAATCTGAAGCTTGTGCATACCTGGTTTTTTCTAACAAGATTACAAAAAATGTATGTTGGAAACTTCATGCGACGGGTTACCACTTTCCCCAATTTTTCATTAAACAATCGTGAAATTTTAATATCATTAATTACATATTTTTCAACTCCACTCCCATAATTTCTCATTGACTTAAAGGGTTTTTCTTCTGTAAATATCGGTGCAAAGTAATTGTTGAATTCATCTGCAACATCAGCTTGGGTATCTAATACTATCCCAAGTCCATTACATAAAAATCCGATCTGGTTTGTCCTTCTCCTCTCTGCATTTATATATGTGACGAATTTTTTATCCCTACTTGTTTGCTCTCTTTGCCAGCGATTTCTCATAATCTGCCTTTGCCAACCTGACCTCTTCTATGGCACTATTACAGATCAACAGCTGTGATAGGCTTCAGTACTTTTTTATTGCTCTGTAACTTTTCCATGCTGTCTTTTCTGCTCAAGTAATCTAGCAACTTCATTATTCATCTAACTTAGAAGCCTCTTCATGGGACATTTTTTTTTAAAGGTGTATATGCATTCAAGGTTTCTGTGATTAATGTTTTAAAGGTATAACATAATTCAATTGTATTCACTCTCTGTGAGATATCTATCCAGTTAATAGAGGCTATGTAGCATCTTAAGCCATAATTTCCTTTCCTGAAATTATAACCCATTCCTTTGCCTCTAATTACTGGTACCTCTTTCTTCAACGTTCACAGAAGAGCACTCTGATCACTTCCTGCTACTGGTTCCTGTATGTTAGCCCTTTTATGTCATCTGGTTCATCGGTGATGATCAAGTCTAGAATATTCTTTTCTCTAGTACTGTCCCTGACATGTTGGTACAAATAAGTCATCTAGGTGATTTAAAAATTTTGTCCCCATGTCGAGTTTCCTTCCCATTTGCTTGAGGCAAATTAAAATCGCCCATAATAAGACATTCACGCTTACTTGCCCATTCCATTTGCATGTGGAGACTCACATCTGTGTGTATGGGCTTGGCAAACCCAGAGTCCTAAGCTGGATATCATCATTCTTCTCCTTCTTGCTTTCTTGGTGATTCCCTTCTACGTCTGACTGTTTCTCTCTCTCTCTCTCTCTCTCTCTCTCTCTCTCTCTCTCTCTCTCTCTCTCTCTCAGGGTAACGCAGGATTTTTTTTTTTTTTTGGCTGGTGCAGCATAAGCCTCGAGTTTCCTTGCACTATATGGCTAATAATAATAATAATCACCTGCCCCATAGATTACTCCCACTCTCATTATACCTTTTCTACCAACTATCTCACACTATGCAGATTCTATACTAGCATGCAAAATGTCTGAATTCGGGAAGGCTTTTGTCGCACTCAGCCTGCTTTTGATAAGAATCATGAACCCCCCCCCCCTTCCCTTCTATCTGCCCTATTCTTCCTAAACACATTGTACATACTGTACTAAAACTCACCATCCCCTATCTCTGGGTGGCACCACTTTTCCGTTAGCCCTATTACGTCAGCATTACTTATCCTAAATAGTAGTTCGAATTCAATCATTTTATTGGCGACTGACATCAATGTATAAACAATTAAGACTTTTAACAATTAAGTTAACTATTCTGGCACACCTCTTGAAGTTAATTAAGCTTGCTTCCCTGGCATTAGCTGCCTGCTCATTAGAAATGTTTTTGCCCTCAACATCTTGCTACTATGATCTATTGCAGTAACAAACAAGAACTCTTGAGGTATGTGCAAGCATTGCTTTGACCAGTATTATCAGGTAAACATGTATTTATATTACTCTTCAACCCCCCCACCCCCAAACTAGCAGTTTCCCTGAACTGTTAAGGTATCCTCAATGATACTGGCAAAAATTCTTGCACCACCTTTGTTTAAATGTATCCCATCTCTAAAACAGATTCCCTCTACCTATAAGTGCAGGCCAAGCTGATAAACGCCTCCGTAGCCAGGTGGGAAGGAGCAGCAGTGCATAGCACATGCTTCTTGATTAGACCGGGGTTCGAGCCCGTCACCACCAAATACGGAGGATGCGGAAAGGTCAGGGAATGACTACTGCATATACCTGGAGCAATATGGCCTTAGTTGCTAATGCTCCTTAAAAAAAAAAAAAAAACCAAAGCCAAGCTGATAAAAATTTCCTCCTTCAATTCGAGTTAATCCACAAGGCTTTCAGCATATAATCCCTCCTATCATGCCTGGGCAGAATTGCAGACACATTGACATTGTGTAACTTGTATAGTTAACTACATTGCAGCATTTCATCAGTACGGTCCTATATTTGTCTGACAAATCATCAGATCATGTGTACTTAATATCATTAGATCCCACGTCGAATAATAATTTTTACCCCCCCCCCCTTAAAATCTGCCAAGCTGTTGGTGACATCATTAATTGTTGCTCCCTGCAGAGATACCCTGGTTCTGGATAAGTGTGAGTTACAAGCCCGAGAATTTGTCACTCGATCTTATCCTCCCCTGGATAATGAGTTTGTCTCCACTGCCTACATCCCCTACTATCTGGGCATGTCTGAGAGTCTTGCTACAATTTTACACTCTTACCATATACAATGTGTACAAGTCTCTGGCCGGAAATTACATTCTATCATTTCCATGGTGAAAGCACCTATTTCTCCTTTTCTGTGGAGCGGTTCCGTTTACTGTATTACGTGTCCAGATTGTGGAATATATTATATTGGTGAGACTGCCAGGAGGTTAAGAGATTGTGTTTCAGAGCATGAGGTGGCTCTTCACACAGTCAACTTTGAATGCTCTGCTACTGATGCTGAGCATTATTGGGTTGAGCAACATAAACTTGATCCCATCACGACATCGAAGCCATTGACTACTCAAGTGATTACCACCAGTGCTCGTGGCTTGAGGCCCCATATTGCTAGTTGCAATCGTACTATGAATTGCAATAGGGGAGTTCATATACACCCCATTATGGATTCTGCCATTCTACAATGCAATGAGCATTGCCATGCACTACACATGCGTAATGCTATGTCACCAAAGTTGTAATTTTATGATCATTCTTAGTCTTTGCTATATTAACCAGTGTGTATATATACTCAGTACACCATACACACTAAATAGCTGATGAAGGGACATCTTGCACCAAAAGCTACTATTTTATTCCTTTATTTTGATGCTTTTATCTTGTTTATATCAGTGCTTTATTTATGATATATTTCATATTGTATTTTATTTTATTTTAATAAAGTCTAACTTAACCAGTTTGTCAGTTGTGACAAGAAATTATAGTGAGTGGTGCTTCTTATTATTTATTCTTTATAAGGACTTCTCATTAGAATTAGATTGTAATTACTCACAAAATCATTTAATATGTTATGTATATATTGTACATCTCCCTCTCTATACAGGGTATCTCAAAAATATTGGTACAAGCGTTTAGGGGAAGTAGGTAACATCTAAAGGAATGTGAATCGCATAGGAACCCATAACTGGAAACGTCACAGGGAAAGTGGTAGCAGAGGCACAAGAAGCAGAAATGACACAAGACAGTATTAGTGGCAAACATTTATTTGACATAATATTAACAATGGAGTACAAGATGGCTGCATTTCATGATGTTACAACAGATGCTCGAAGGTTCCACCATGAGATGCGATGCATGCGTGACACTGACGCAGCATGGATCGGTGGACACGGTTGAACACACCTGGAGTTTCTTTGACAGTAGCAGCAGCGCAGACGAGTCTCCACAGGTGATTCATACACGATAGATTTGAGGGCCCCCACAGAAAGAAATCAAGGCTCGATAAATCGGGTGAGCGTGGGGGCCAGGCAACGGGTCCACCACGGCCAATCCATCGACACCCAAAACGCCTGTTCAAATGGTCATGAACACACCTTCCATAATGGGCAGGTGCCCCGTAATGTTGAAACCAAACGTTGCTTCTCACTTTTGCTGGAACATCGTCAAATAACCCTGGTAGAACTTGTTCAAGAAAGATCCAATATTTAGCAGAGTTCATGTGGGATGGTAACAGGTATGGGCCGACTAAGCGGTCACCGACCATACCTGCCCACACATTTATTGTAAAGTGATGTTGTGCCGCATGGGGGCACACACCATGTGCAGCCCTCTGCTAATCCATACACTAGGTGCATGTCTGCCAGCTCACAGTTCATATATCGATGCATGCTCTTCGTGCGGCGACTACTGCTTGAATGAGTAAACCAGAAATTTTCCCTCTCCCGAACTGATGAACAGCGCAGTGCACCGACTTACGGTGAAGTTTCCGGTTATGGGTTCCTATGCGATTCACATTCCTTTAGATGTTACCTATCTCCCCTAAACGTTTATACCAATATTTTTGAGACACCCTGTATATATATATAAAATTGAAGGTTATTATCTCTTTGGAGTGTCACAACATGGCATCAGATGTTGGTTGCCACTGGAGGAACCACACACTTGGATCCAGTCAGTGTCTGTAGACCTGTGCTGACTGGATTTCATTTGCTGTTGATCATTTCTAGCCAGAGTTTTATACAGTCAAAGTTGTCTATAATGAATGCCCATAACATCATTTAATGCAAGGTAAGTTTTCCATCCATTTTGGGTAAATGAGTTCCTGTTGTCTATAAAAATTATCCTCTATGTTTGAGCATTATATAGCACTCAGCATATAGAGGACATTTTGGCATATTCAATGCTCTAATCCATTTTCTATGATCAAGGTGGCTTGAATTTTTCATCCACTTTTCATGAGCTGTATTTCGATAAAAAAATTATTTAATCAAATTAATTTTATATATCATGCAAAAAATTTAGCTTGCCTGTTTTATTTTTTGGGATAGCTGGTGTGTTATTATCTGTATATATAAGGTTTTATATGTGGACTCTACTTCCAGGAGCAATTCAGGGCCTGAAAAAAAAAAAAAAAAAATTTAAAGTTTGTGTAAAATGTGGCTGAACATGGCTGTTTGAAATTTAAAAAATGACTATGCTGTTTTCATTGGTAAAAACTAATAAAAATTATATCTATACCTTGTACAATGTTTATTCATACTAGCTCCATGTTCGTTTATTCTTATTTTATTATTATTTTTTACCATTTAAACTCAATAGCCATTTTTTAAAATTTGCACCATCATAGCTCCATAACTATTCAGAATTGGACACGTGTGTGTGTGTGTGTGTGTGTGTGTGTGTGTGTGTGTGTGTGTGTGTGTGTGTGTGTGTGTGTGTGTGTGTGTGTGTGTGTGTGTGTGTGTGTGTGTGTGTGTGTGTGTGTGTGAGTGAGTGAGTGAGTGAGTGAGTGAGTGAACTTGTTTTCAGGATCCTATCCTAAAAGTATGGCACACATGATATGAAAGTGCATTGTTATATTGATATAAAATTAAATGTCTGCCACTGAGATGGCAGCAGATGTTTGTTGGTTATTAGCTTAGCTTCATTATAAGCTTGCAGCACGAGTATTTCACTTGCTGGTGTTAGATGAGTTAAATAATTACAGCAACTACAAAGTTTGTAAAAAAATTATGGATGCACGAAGTGACTTTCAAGGTAAATTTTTCATCCATTTAAATGCCATGAAATAAGTACTTTATATTAATATTTCATTTCTACTTGACATTGATAGTATCCCTCTTCCCAACCTAGTTCCAGCCTGAAAAAGTACATTCTTCTTTAGGGCTCTAATACAGAATGCTTCACTGTTTTATGGAGGAAACATTAACAGGTAACAGTTCGCTTTGGAATTTGCCAGGTGATGTGCATGTTGTGCATGGCAAGGCTAGTTTTAAATAACTGCTCATGCAAAATTAATACTTGTAGGTCTACTTTCAACATAAATGGTTTGGCTTACTTCTACTTGAAGTTCTTTCTTATGTAAACAGGCTTTTAAAATCATTAAAAATGAACTCTTGCCTTCATCTGGTGAGTCTTCTTGAAGATTCTTTTGTGGAGTTTTGTCTTTCAGGTGCATCTTTCTTTAGAGTGAAAACTTTGTCTAATGATAATTGAATGGAATCCTTTTGTTTTTTCACTGTGGAACACCCTGTAAGGTTTTTTAGAATTTCCCAAACAACCTTACAGGGTGTTCCATGGTGAAAAAAACAAAGGATTCTATTCAAACAAAGGTTTGTTTGAATAAAATTGGAATGTGGTGTCCCTCAGAAATAGGGAATAATGAGTTTCATTATGCGATGTGCAGTGTGCTTAAGAAAGATAGGGAATACAGAAAGGGTGGTTGTCATTCTTGGTATCAAAAGCAGTAGGGCCGTTCCTGGCTCCTTGGCCAGGCCCCGAGTGCCAAGCGATAGTGACAAGCAATTTTCTTCCAGTGATTATAGAGTGATCTCCAAAGTGATATAGTTTCTTTATTTTCCAGTGCGGCTGTTATTTTATTTACTTGAAGTGGAAAGCACTAGGAAGCAGGAATCTCCAGCTTTCCTAATAATACACTCTTTGTCATCCCAACCTGTGAGCAAGCTCTCACCTTTCATCATCCAGAGATGCCTTGAAAACGCTGCAGGTTCACCAAAAATGGTTAAACGTCTCCAATCAGGAGATCTACTAGTAGAGACTTGTTACTCAAGACATTCTGAGTTACTACTACAACTTACTTCTTTAAGCGGAATACCGATTCAGGTTACCCCACACAACACACTAAATTCTTCCAAAGGAGTGATCTCTGAATGGGATCTATTATACTTTTCTGAGGAAGAAATTGTCCAGGAGCTAAAAGATCAAAATGTCTCTCATGCAAAACGTATCATGATCAGAAAAGACGGCAACTTAACTCCCACGCGAAACATAATTTTGACTTTCAGTACTCCAAATCTACCGGATTCTGTCAAAGCAGGTTACCTGAATTGCCGCATTAGGCCTTATATCCCAAATCCGCTCAGATGCTTTAAATGTCAAAAGTTTGGCCATTCTCAGACAGCATGCCGTGGAGACGCCATATGTCCAAACTGCAGCTGCAAGAATCACACACAAGCAGAATGCAAAGCTCCAACACCACAGTGCCCCAATTGTAGTGGCAAACATCCAGCCTACTCTAAAGACTGTGAACTGTGGAAGATAGGGAAAAAAATACAAAAATATAAAATTGAAAATAAAGTCTCCTACCAAGAAGCGAAAAAACAGATCAACTTAAGTATGCCAAAACGCACTTATGCTTCTACCACTCTCAGACACGAATCAGTGGCATGTCAGACTGAAGTATCCATCTGTCCAAATATATCAATATCAGACTGGGCACGATCAGTACTCTTGATCCAGCATCCATCTAAACCGAATTCAACAGACCAAAGCAATAACACGCCACTCTCAATTCCAACCCAGAGACTTCCTCATCATCAGGCAGCAGAAAATTTGCAAAGATTTTATTCTGCTGAGACGAAAGTATCAGGTCTAACAAGCATGGATACAGATGACTCTATCGGTCAAGAAGAACTGCTTGAAATACACGCAGAAGATGATATGGACGATAGCAATGAATCGGGACATCCCACTTTTCCCCGAAAAGAAAAACCAAAACCGGACCGTCATAAACAGTCAACTTACAAAAAGCAGTCAGATACATCTTCCACGAACAAAACCAAATAATGGAACAAATCATTCAGTCCAATTGTAGAGGCTTTCGTAGCAACATCGATGATATCAATGAACTAATTCACTGCTTCAATCCTGTAGCTATGTGCCTACAGGAAACCAACTTGACACCCCAAGTTTCCACTACAGTCAAAAATTATACTATCTACAGACAAGATAGATCTGACACTAATAGTGCTCATGGAGGAGTAGCTATCCTGTTGGACTCAAGAGTTCCTTCCAGATGCATTCCATTGCAAACCTCTTTAGAAGCTGTTGCCGCACGCATAGTAATTGGAATTACCGTTACATTGGCCTCAATTTATCTTCCACCTAATCGTCCATATTCTATTCAGGAAATCGAAGATCTTGTGTTGCAACTACCAGTTCCCTTCTGTCTACTAGGTGACTTTAATGCTCACCACCCATTATGGGGTTCTTCCAGCTTAGACAGGCGTGGAAAACTTGTTGAAACGTTAATAGATAGACAGGACCTAACGTTGTTAAATACTGGCTCTCCTACCTATGTTCATTTTCCTACCGGATCAACCTCTGCAATAGACCTTTCCATTTGCTCTCCAGTGCTTTATCCAAGTATCCAGTGGGTAACTCTTAACGACCCCCACAACAGCGATCATTTCCCAATAATATGCAAAGTTCAAACTTCCTGTTCATTACCAACAGACAATCCAGTAAAATGGAAATTTCCAAAGGCTGACTGGATAAAATATAGCACGCTTGTCTCGTTCGACAACCATACCATACAGAGCTCTTCTATCAACCATGTTACTGAACATATAACAAACCAAATTCTAACAGCTGCAACCGCTGCAATTCCACAATACCAAGTCAGGAAAAGGCGGAAATTAAATTATTGGTGGAACGAAGAGTGCAACAATGCAAAAAAAGAGAAAAACAAAGCTTGGAATCAATTCCACAAACATCCAACCACTTCCAATCTTATTAATTATAAGCGACTTAGAGCAAGAGTCCGTTATATAAGACGGAAAGCAAAAAAAGAATCTTGGATTAAATTCGCTTCCTCGGTTAATAAAAATGCAGACATCAGACTGATCTGGAATAAGATAAAATTGTTAAATGGCAAAATTCCTCCAACATCTACTCCACTAATTAACTGGAATGGACAGGAACTCTCTACTCCTGCAGAAATCACAAATGCACTAGGATCTGTATTTTCCCAGTTGTCCTCCTCAACTTCTTATGACCAATCGTTTCAAAAAATTAAAGGTGTAACTGAAAAATCCAAACTGAATTTCACTGACAGATGTGCACTAAAATATAATCAACCATTTACCATGGTTGAATTTCAGCATGCCCTTACCAACACAAGGAACAGCGCTGCTGGCCCTGATGGGATATTTTATATAATGCTCAAAAATTTAAATACAAAGTCACAGTCATCACTGCTGTTCTTCCTCAATCGAATATTCACTGAACATACATACCCAAGCTCCTGGCGTCATTCCTATGTTCTGGCTATCCCAAAACCTGGTAAAGACTCTTCTGTTCCTCAAAACTACAGACCAATTTCACTTACCAGCTGTCTGAGCAAAACCCTCAAAAAATTATTCACCACCGTCTGACTTGGTATCTTGAGTCCCAAAACTTAATCAATAACAATCAATTTGGTTTCAGAAAAAATCGATCATCCTTGGACCTTATGATTAAAGCTGAAACAAATATCAGAAATGCATTCATCAAAAAGGAGCATCTCGTTATGGTCTGTCTGGATATTGAGAAAGCCTTTGACACCACATGGCGTTTCGGCATTTTAAAGGATCTACATTCTCTTGGCCTGAGAGGAAATTTGCCATATTTCATCAAAAATTTCTTAGAACAAAGATCCTTTCAAGTTCGTTACCAAGGAATTCTCTCTAAAAACTTTGTTCAGGAAGGAGTCCCTCAGGGGTCCGTTCTGAGCGCCACTCTATTCGCAATTAGAATTAATCACTTAACTGAACTTATTCCGAAAACAGTGGACTCATATCTTTATGCCGATGATCTCACAATCTCCTGCCACTCTCAAAATATGAACTACATTGAGAGACAATTGCAGATATCAATAAATCAGATCCAGATTTGGATGACACAAAACGGTTACAGACTATCCAGCCAGAAATCTACTGCCATTCATTTCTGTACCATACGTAAAATGCATCCTGATCCTGAACTCCATTTAGATAACCATCTTATTCCAATAGCAAATAGTATTCGTCTACTTGGCTTAATTTTTGACTGTAAGTTAAACTATCAAAAACACATTGAACATCTCCGGACAGCTTGCCAAAAAAAAATGAACATACTCAGAGCCTTATCAGCGACAACCTGGGGAGCAGATTGCTACACCTTGCTTCACTTATATAGATCCATAATTAGATCTCGTCTGGACTATGGCGCACCTGTCTTTGATTCTGCTAGGGAAAGTGTCTTATCTCGTCTCAACCCTATTCAACATTCAGCTCTATGAATAGCTCTAGGTGCGTTCAGAACATCTCCAGTGCAAAGTCTATGTAGAAGCCTACGAAGCTCCTCTAAACATCAGAAGAAAGATGTTACTATTGAACTACGCAACCAAGATCCAAAGCCAGTCGACCCATCCTAATTGGTCAATATTTAATGATCCGCCACTCACGATGTTTTATAGAAACAAACCACAAGCAACTAGGCCTGCAGGTATTAGGTTAATGGAACTAGCAGAAAACTGGAATATACAACTCAATAAAGTCCACCAAGAACCTACAGATCACGTTCCTCCATGGTCTGTCATCATGCCGTGTTGTGACTATTATTTCTACCAATGGGGGAAACACTCTTTAACGGGTATTAACATCCAGCAGCTCCACACTGCACATTTACAAAGTTATCCCGACTTTGCGAAAATATATACTGACGGCTCAAAGTCTGAGAATGGATCAGGTGCAGCAGTGGTATTCCATGACACTATCACTTCCGACAGAATGCAGCAGTTACACCACTGAATTATATGCCATAAAACTTGCTCTGGAAAACATTTCCCATCTCTCAATCAAAAAGAGTATAATCTACACAGACTCGCAAAGTGCCCTATTAGCAATGCAAAAGATTTCCCCATCTACTCCTCTGGTACTACAGCTAATCAGATCAGAATTGATTCATCTCCGAGATCATCGGCAAAATGTTGTCTTCTGCTGGATCCCAGGCCATACTGGAATACCGGGAAACGAAATTGCAGATGATGCTGCCAAGCATCCATCCAGCACATCTCCAATGAATTTTCTGGTCCCGTTCAGGGATTACAAAGTACATATATGAAATATATGTAAGGAACGATGGAAACTACAGTGGCAAACACACATTCACAACAAACTCTTTGAAATTAAACCTATACCGCAATTATGGGCCTCCAATTTTCGCACAAACAGACAAGAAGAGGTCGTCCTGGCCAGAGCCCGAATAGGCCACACCCATTTGACCCATCTATTTCTGTTATCAGGTAATGACCCTCCACAGTGTTCACATTGCCACAAGCCACTCACAATAAAACACATACTCCTGGAATGCATCTTGTATAACAATTGCCGTCTAATTTCATTCACTTCTCTCTCAAACTTACAGGAATTGTCACTTAGCCATATCATAGGCGAAAATTCAAACCTTACAGAATTCTTTTTCTTTCTGAAACGAATCGGTTTATATAACCGTTTCTAACTGTTTCCATAGAAGCCAAAAAAATTAGTACTAACTACTATGATAGGTGCAATATGGCCTAAGTAGCCTTTGCACCAGAAAAAAACCAAGCACAACAACAACAGCTCCTTGGCCATCTGTGTGCAGCAAGTATTTGCTGCCCCTTTACATCATATTTTTAAAAGGAAAATACTTTTTTACTAGTAATATGAACACAACGACCACAAATTTAATTTCAATTTTTACTGAAATTGATACACAAAACTACATAATTCTTGAAGTATCCTTCTACCCGTCTGTCCCCTGTTCTGTTTTAAAAATTGTTTGACTTAGAAAAATACGGTAAACTTTGTTTCTACTCACTAGGAGGTCCCAGAAAAACTATTCCCAGTTTTGACTCCAGAAGAAAGTTGTGTTTCCAAAATAGTAAATGTAAAATTCGATTTTACAACTTGCAGCATCATTTTATTTTGCAGAATTAAATAACTATTTATTAACTAACTACAATGGGACACATGCATCATTTTAAAGAAAATTCCATAAATATTTCTATTTTTGTTGTCAACATTTTAATTTCGACTCCAATTCCTTCGCATTATGCAAAAGAAGTTGAAAGTTAGTCGAAAAAATAAGATTTTGGTTTAGCATTGCCTTGTTGACCAATACAATATTGAAGTGTGCTTGAGATCTTCATTACTGCCTATGAAAATTGAGATCTTCATTACTGCCTGTAAAAATTGGCTTGAAGATTAGTAATAGAATAGTTTTTTTGGAATTTTGAGATATTTATTCAGATTAGAACAACTTTTATAGCTATAAATCTATTTAATAATACCTTTAAGCAAAGTAATTTGTATTGACTCGTACAAAAAATGGGTTATAATCTATCTTAAGGAAACATTTTTATTCATTTTGGATATACAATTGTTGTAATTTTTACAGAGGTCATTCCATATTTATGACTGAGAATCATGAGATACTGTATTAAGAAATCATCAGATGAAGGTATTACATAATACATTGTCGTGCTGCTTAATGGGCATTTTCGTAATTCCTCCGAAAATTTGTTTCAAAATTTCAGTCCACCGATTTTTCTCTAGTTCATACAAGGGACATTATTCTTTATCTGCAGTTTTGTTTTGTTAATATGGACTTCATTGTAAAGTATTTATTGTAATTAGGAATATGGGTAGAAGATATTTCATGTCGTTGCAAATTAATACTAGCATGCTTCCAATTGGAAAAGCCAGTTGCACATAATTGAATATTTGCAATTCCAAATATTTTACAACAAAAACGATATATACTATTTGTTGAAAGTGAATATATTAACCAGTCACTATTTACCTTTTCTTTATTTGCTAATGTCCTTGTATAATATACACTTTAAAATCACCCTTTTTTTTTAAGGAAATGAAACATTATTCATTTCTGTAGATCCAGTTTTCACCGTGTCTATCCACTTACTTGATAAAATTTTGGGCGAATGACCAGGATCCTTGATGGCTTCTATGGAAATGTTTTAATCCATTGCTTCTGATTTTTCACCTCGAACAGAAGCATAATTATCTTGCTCCACTATAAGTTGTCCTATTACTTTATCATCATCAGAATTTGCTCAGATTCACATGTGAAATAGTTGTAGTACTTTTGCAGTACATACTTCTTGTTTTTCTGTTTTTATATTCTGCTCTACTTAATTTTTTTCCTCGGAAATATCTTACCTGGGTAATCAATCCAATAATATTTTAATGATTTTAAAAATTAATACAGTGAAACTTCCCTTTAACGGACAGCCATGGTGACGAAAATGTGTCTGTTAGAGAGAAGTGTCAGCTAACAAGAAGTCTGAGGGAGAAAAAAAAAAAAAGAAAGAAAGAAAAATCGTTAAACGTTTAATGTAAAATTAAATTAAAATATATACAGATTTTGAACAATATTTTTGTAAATAATATACAGTTGCATACACAAGAGATAAAGAAAAATTATTAAACGTTTAATGTAAAGTTAAATTAAATTATATACAGATTTTGCACAATATTTTTGTAAATAATATACATACAATTGTGCTATGCATATTATGACTTTATCTTAAGAAAAATACATACAGTAATCACTTATTTTCGCTGATAATTTTGTTTTCACTATTTGTTTGGAGTGAAGAAACCATCGAAAGTCCTTCAGTATCTTCTTCAGCGGCGAAAAACATTTTTAAACGATTGATTTGTATGAGCGCTTCTTCTATTTTTCATTGGTGGTTCGTCGTTAATGTTCTTCGACAGAATGACCTCCTTCCATTTCTTCATCCTCACGAGGAACTTCTTGAAAAATATCGATGGTAATGTCGTTGATATCTAGAGCACCATCTACTGTAGTGAGATTCGAGTCTATATCTTTGTAGCCAGGATCACTTGTAGCTGAAGTATCGTACATTATCAATAGATGTTGAAGTTCTTGTTCTTCTTGGTGCTCCACATGCTGTTCACAACTTCAATTTTTGCGTTTGAGAAGCCAGACTTTACAAAACAGTTCACAACAGTTTGTTTTCTAATTGTGTTTACTGAAGAGGAAATCCATTGAATCGCATCTAGGATGCTGATTTTCTTTGCAAGGTCACTCGCACTGTTACATCGTTCATGTTTGCAATGAGATGTCTTAAAACACGTTTTCTGTAGTGAAGTTTAAAATTTTTATTATCCCTTGATCCAAGGGCTGACACTCGGCAGATGTGTTTGGTGGCAGAAAAACAATTTTAATGTTGGACAATTCAATGTGCGGGTGAGATGCAGAATTATCCATGAAAAGAATAATTTTTCTGTTTTGATGAATCATGTTTTGATTAAAGTGACTTATCCATTCGCTCATGATATATCGTGTCATCCACGCTTTTTTATTAGACTTTCAGTCAACATTCAAAAGATTCAACTTTATGCCCTTGAAACAACGAGGATTTTGTGGTTTTCCTATAACAAGAGGTTGTTCAAAGTCTCCCAGCATATTTGTACACAATAGTTCAGTCAAGCGTTCCTTAGAAATTTTTCCGCCCTGGCACTTTTCGTTTTTTCGACTCATTGTTTTTTCAGGAAGAGCTTTAAAAAACAACCCTGTTTCGTCACAGTTGTAAATATCCTTAGCTTCAAAATCACGACATAAATCTTCCAATTTGACGGTCCACTCTTTTACAACCCCAGTATCAACAGATCCACCTTCACCACTTACGGTTTTCCAAGAAATGTTATGCCGAGTTTTGAACTTGTCTAGCCACCCACAGAAGCTTTGGACTCATTTACTCCCATAGATTTCGCAACCTCCAAAGCCTTTTCCCTAATAATAGGCCCATTAATGGGAATTTTTTTAGCACGTGCGCAACAAAATCACTCATACGTAACATTGTCAATTTGAAATCCAACAGTTTTCGGAAATGATTTTTGAACCTGATCATTTCCGTGTTGCCAAAATTGCTTGAGCAGTTCATTTTTTTTCTTTAGGATGTCGCTTACCTGCGTCTTCCCGATTTTGAATTTTGCAGCGAGATTGTGAACACTATTTTTTTGCTGATCATACGCATTAATGAGTTCGACTTTATCTTTTAAAGTTAAATGTGTACGAGAAGACATTGTGCACTTCACACGACACTGAACAAAACTGAAAAGACGAAAGGCCGACCATATTCCCCCCCCCCTGCACACACCGAATTCATCAGAAGTTTTACACATGCCTTAAAATTCTTGAAAAAGGGTTTAGAACCGCGACGTAAACCTTGATAAAATTCAGAGAATCGGAAATAGAAAATAAACACACGATTGAGGCAATACGTGGAAGAAACGTTCCTAGAAAAAGGGCTGTGGGCTCGCCGCTGTCCGTTATTGGGAGATCAAATTAAGTGCTAATCTAAATGAAACAGTGCAGATTGCCTGTCCGCTAGACAGAAGCTGCAAACACGTTAAAACCAATAGAGGTGAGTTGGAGAATTTGAAAATGTCCATTGTAGGGAGATGTCCGTTAACGAGAGGTGTCTGTTAGGAGAAGTTTCACTGTGTTTAGTGTATTTTGCTCTAAGATATTTGAGTAATTTTAACTGACTCTTTTATTTAATGAGTTAAAAGCACTTATCTTTATTATTTGTGATAATCATAAAAGTTTACTACTGTTAAATTAATAAAAAGGTTAGCGATAGAAATGCTTTTCTAAATGATAATATTCTGTCTTCTCATATGGCGCGTCTATGCATCTGTTTCTTTAGTCCCAATTGAATCCTCTTGCACAAATACAGTACTTGAATACATTGTCTGCGACTTGGCACCACAATCACTTAATACAAATTCTAGACAAAGTATACACGTAACAATCGACACAATCATACACAACATGAAAAACAAAGTAGGTTAGGGCTCTTGTTGATATAAAATGTATTCACAGAGTCTAGTGATGGTTTTCAATTTTTACACTATTTTCCACCTGCATATTGATTACGCATTTCCCGCACTTTTGAGCGGCCTTGAAAAGCAGCTGCCTTCGTGTTTGCTAGTATAGAATCTGCATGGTGTGAGATAGTATTAGTAGTGACAAATGATGCAGGGAAGTAAGTTTGTGTAGCATCAGTCAAAAAAAGATGAGGTGAGGTGGGAAGGTGTTTTTTTTTTTTTTTTTTTTTTTGCTGATGCTATATAAGCTTGCTTCCTTGCATCATTTGCCACTACTAATATTAACTTGCACCACAGATTCTATACTAGAAAGTGTAACATCTATATCTGTTAAGTGTTTGAAATACTCTGACTTCTTTTGATATAAACCATAACTAACCACCCTTCTATTAATTGGAAGTAAAAATATTAGTATTAGTAGTGACATATGATGCACTAAAGCAAGCTTATACAGCAGCAGCCACAAAAAAAAAAAATATTTCGCCTATCCATTTACTCCAAAGGTTTGTCCAGTTCTTCCTTGAATTTATTTGAGCTATAAATTTCTACAACGGCAGATACAAATTAATAATATAGTTCAACGAGTTATTATTAATTTTTATCTGCCAGATATAAATTAATAATAACTCGTTGAACTATATTATTAATTTCACGTGGTATGTGAGTGTTCATTAAATATAGTAATTAATCTTCATTGATAGAAGTTTATTCTGACAATCAAATATTAGTATTAGTTGAGGCATATGATGCAAGAAAGCAAGATTATATTATATAGCATCAGCCAAAAAAAAAATTTCCCATTCCACCCATCCAGTCACTCCAAATGTTTGTCTAGTTCAGCCTTAGATTTATTTAAGCTATCAACTTCCACAATGACAGATGGAAGTTTGTTCTAGCAATCAACTACCCACTGGCTAAAGGTAAATTTCCTCACATCTATTCTACAACTGTCTTTCCTCAATTTGAATCTATGCCACCTCAGATTCTTAATCTGAGCAAGCGGAAGTATCCCATCAGCATTGAGCCTGCTCAAACCATTCAAGGCCTTGTACACCTCAATCAGATCACCTCGCAGGTGCGAAGTCTCCAGCTGCTGCAACTGATAGAATTTAAGCCTCTCCTGGTAAGAGAACCCCTTTGTTCCTCTCACCAATCTTGTTGCCCTTCTCTGTACTCGTTCTAGCAACTCTATATCCTTCCTAAATTGAGTCCTATAGACCTCATATGCAGTACTCAAGGTGTGGCCTAACCATTGCCTTATACAAAGGGTAATCACCTCCTTCTCTCTGCTAGAAAAAATCCTGTATATCATTGACAAAACTCCATGACCTGCTCTGGCAGCCCTTCTGCACTGCTCAGAGAAGTTCATATCTGACTGCAAAATTACCCCCAGGTCTTTTTCATTCTCCACCTCTGTTGGTACATTTCTCTTGGTTTACTGCTACCTATATGCAGTACTTTGCATTTGTCAAAGTTAAACTTCAGTTGCCACTTCTCAACCCATCTGCCTAACTTTTCTTAATCCTGTTGCAGTAGCATACTGTCTTTACTGTTATTAGCAACCCTGCGAACCTTTGTATCATCTGCAAACTTGGACATTAAGCCTGATATACCTTCATCAATATTATTGATAAATACACAAAACAACAATGGGCCTAGCACCGAACCCTGGGGGACTACACTAATAACATTAGTCCATGTAGAGCAGTGTCCATTTATTACCACTCTCTACCATATGCCACTCAACCATCCCTTTATCCATTGCAGTAACTTGCCCTTAATGCCATTTCTCTCCAGTCTGTATAACAGTATCAAAAGCTTTCCTGAAATCCAAGTATATGATATCAAAATTATTTTTTGCATCTAGTTCCTTTGTGACCACATTGTAGTATCCATTCAGATTTGTCAGACAAGACTTCCCCTTAACAAACCCATGCTGTGTCTCAACTATTATTGCAATCTTGTCTAGATGATCCTGCATCACTTCTTTAACCAGTGACTCCATTATTTTCAGAAGGTAAACTAAGAGGTCTATAATTATTTGTGTCACCCTTTGAACCCTTTTGTCAATTGGGGATACATTTGCACATCTCCAGTCCATGGGGACCTCCCCTGAATCTAAGAATGCTCTCATAATTATGGCTAAGGGTTGCTTACTTCCCTCACTGCCTCCTTCAATATAACTGGATAGACTCCATCCACCCCAGATGCTATTCTTATGTTTAACTTCAACAATTTCTCCTCCACTTTGCTCCCAGTTATTATGAAATCATTTAACTGCCTGTTAGTTTGATAAGCTTCTGGCCTCCACTTCCCTACAGAATTCCTTATGTGTGAATGTAGATGCAAAATACTCATTCAGTTTGTCAGCTATCTGAGCAGGATCGTCAACGGTCGATCCACCGACATCAAGTGGACCAATCTGATTTAACTCCCTCCTAGAGTTTACATAAGTAAAGAAGTCTTGGTTGTTTTTCTTTGGCATCCTTTGCCAAGGATTTTTCATAATCAGCCTTTGCTTGCCTAACCTCTCTTGTGACTTGATTACAGACTAGTTATATCTGCTATAGGCTTCCGTGTCACTTGAAAATTTATATGCATCCCATGCATTTTTCTTCTCTGTCACGAGCCTCATTAGTTCATCTGATGTCCAATTTGTTCTAAATCTTGAACAGTACAGCCACTTCCTGATTAATGCAAGGGTTGCGTTCCACTGAACTCTATGTAAGTCAGAATTTCCCCCATGCTTGTGCAGCACTCGCAACTGTTCTCGCTGAATTGATTGACTCAAAAACGAAATGTTCGACGAACACATGAATAGAATTATTCATTGTATTTATTCAATTTTTTATCCCATGCACAGGAAAAATTATGAAAGTGTGCAATTTAAAAAATTTTAAAATTATAAAATTGCAAAAAAAAAAGAGGAGACAGGCATAACGTCAGTAAGTTTTACCTCTAGCATCGTTGCCAGAAACGACATCTTCAGCTGATAAATATGCCACTGTGGAGATTTAGAAGGGGACGGTGGCTTTTTCTTTTCATCATAGATTTCTTTGTACATAGCATATCATTCACCCCTCTGTTAACTTTTAAGAATCGTTTGCTGTCAGGATCCATATTCTCAAACCTCACCATTGCCATCTCTCTGGTGATGGAGCATCTTGGCTCCTCATTTGGTTCATCTTGAGCTTTGTCAGCATTTTCTTCTTTCACTTTTGCTGCCTGCAAGTCAATAAGTTTTTTGTTAGATAATTCCTCCTCTATTTCCTCTATTAACTCCATGTCTTTGCCAACAATCTCCAACTGAAATAGTTGTGCAACCTTTACAATCTTATCTATACCTCTTCGTATGATTTGTCTTTTTCAAATCATTCGAAGGCTTTTACATGCTGTGCGGTAGACATATTTTCTTCCATGCACCATTTAAACAACTTTTAGTAATTTATGCCTAGGTCTTCTTAATGTTTAAGATGACGTAGTAAATACTGTAAGATTTCCAAAAGTCTCTTAGCGTAAAATTTTTCTCACTGTCTACTGCAGACAATGCTTGAGCAAATGTTGTGTGTAAATATTATGCTTTTAAATTCGAAATAACACCCTGATCCTTAGGTTGGATGAGTGAAGTAGTGTTTGGCGGTAGAAATATGACTCTCACGTTCGAATTTAAATCAATTTAAATCATCTAAATGCGTAGGATGTCCAGGAGCATTATCTAATAGAAGCAAAATCTTGAAAGGAACATCGTTGTCTTCACAATATTTTTCAACTTTGGGAATGAAGCAGCATTTAAACCAATCCTCAAAGAGAGAGATTGTTATCCATGCTGTCTGATTCGATCGGAAATGCACAGGTAGGGTGGCTTTATTGATGCTCTTAAATGCACAAGGATTTCCAGAATGTTACACAAACAGTGGTATTAATCTGTAATATCGCACTACATTAGTCCCAAGCAAGAGCGTGACCCTATCTTTTGAAGCATTGAAACTTGGCATTCTTTTCCCCTTTGGCAATGGACGTTTGATCTGGCTTTTTTTTTTTTTTTTTTTTTCAAATACAGAGCAGTCTTGTCAACATTAAAAATTTGCTGTGTTGAATAGCCAGCTGCCTTCATCAATAATTTTTTTTCAACACATCACAAAATTTCTCTCCCAAAATTTCTCTCCTGAATATAACAGGTATTACAATAAGTTTAGTATTTTCTATTAACCATTAGAAAGACACAATATGGCCCTAGCAGCTTATGTGTCGTTAAATTTCATAACAACAACAGCATGAATAATCACTTCTGATAATCATATCCAGGGTTTTACTCCCTCTGGTTGCCTCTTGAACATGCCGCTGTAAAAAACTGTTGTCCAATAAATTCACAAAAGTCTTGCTATTGTGCATGTGACCAACCCACAGGTTCCAATTAATATCTTGAAAGTTAAAATCCCCCAATAGAAGACATTTTGATTTACTGACTCATTCTATTTCCCTGCACTGAGTTCATTGTACTCATCAGAGTCATTAGGCCTATAACATACTCCTACTCTCATTTTCCCTTTCCCAGTGTTTATCCCCACCAAATAGACTCAATATTGCACTGTCCACCCATGTCAACTGGATGCACTTCCTTAGATTGTAATTGTTTCTGAACTAACAGCATAACCCCTCCTCCCTTCCTGCCCTGTCTGTCCTTTCTATACACATTGTGTTCCCAAAATTCCAATTCTGCACTGCTTATATCTGTGTGACACCATGTCTCTGATATCCCAACAATATCTGCCTTTGATGTCTTGATCAGCACTTCAAATTCATCAAATGTATTTACTGTATGTTTGGCATGGTGTACATGCAAGTGTATATGCACCTGTTCTTACTCTTAGTTACCCTAACACAGCCCATGTATTTACTTGTTCAATGATGACTCCCTATAGCACTCTTGAAGTTCTCAGCAACTTGCTCTCTAGGCTGCTGCTCATTACAATAGAAGCAGTGCAAGAATCACTTTCATCTCTGCCTGCAGTTACTATTAATCTTTTAGTCTGTGAATCCCCCTCTAAGCTTACATTTTTCTAACCCACCTAACACTGCCTTGATAGCATCAGCAAATATTCTTGCACTCTTTCTGTTTAAGTATATCCCACCCCTGTAGAAGCAGTCTCTCCTGTTAGCAAGCACAGACCACGCTGAAAAAAATTCTACTACATTCGCTCCAGGCCCGAATTGATTTGCTGAATAAAGGCAAATTTCCTCAGATCTATTCAGCAGCTGTCTTCCTTCAATTTGAATTTATGCCACCTGAACTGCATAATATGAGCAAGTGGAAGGAGCCCATCAGTATTGAGTTTGCTCAAACCATTCAAAGCCTTATACACCCTGATGAGATCACCTCGCAGATGCCTAGTCTCCAGATGCTGCAATTTGCAGAACTTAAGCCTTTCTTGATAAGAGACCCCCCCCCCTGGTTCCCCTCACCAGTCTCGTTTCCCTTCTCTGTACTCTTTTCAGCAGCTATATATCCTTCCTAAAATAGGGCCTGAAGACATGTAAGCAGTACAGATGGTGTCCCCCTCACCAGTCTCGTTTCCCTTCTCTGTACTGTTTTCAGCAGCTATATATCCTTCCTAAAATAGGGCCTGAAGACATGTAAGCAGTACAGATAGTGTGGCCTGACCATTGCCTTATACAAGGGGACAATCACTTCCTTATCCCTGCTAGCAAAATTCCTGTATATCATTGACAAAACCCCATCAGCTGCTCTAGTAGCCTGTCTGCACTATGAAAACTTCATATCTGATTGCACAATGACCCACATGTCTTTCATTCTCCACTAACTCATACTGTATTACCATGCAGTTGGCATGTTACTGTGGGTTTACTCAGTGGTGAGCTGTGAATATTTTAACAATGGGCTCGCAGTTTTGCCTACTTTTTGATGACTGCAGCGGATGATGTTGCGGAATTGACATCATCCGCTGTAGGCTTCCGCCAGAGGTGCTTCCGATGTTCACACTACTAGTCTGCGCGGAGCACTCACTAGTAGTGTGATTAGGGCGCGTGATGCATTTTTCGTGACCAGTATGATATCTCCAGTCAGCCTGGTCATCATGCTCCCACCCCTTTACGATAATATCTGGATGTGATAGTCTCTTGAGTTCTAAGTTTTTAGAATTTGAGTAATATGACGTCACAATCATACTTCCTGAAGTAAGTGTGATTGCAACAATACAAGTATTTGTCATATGACTCCGACAATCAATACAAATATTTGTCAACAATTTATTTTTTTGTCTCGCATTTTCGTAACATTCCATTGTTAGTTTTTCCTAACAGCTGCGTATGTCGCTTCAATTACAAGATCGGTATTTCAATCGACGCTGTTTTCTAGACATTTAGATACGTTGCAATCGCAAGTTACTTACCTTGGTTATCATAAATCCATTATATCTTGTCTTCCAGAAATTATGAAAATTTGCGAATGATCAAAAAAATACAGTATTTACAATACAAAAGCTCTTATTTCGTAATCAAAATACCTAAAAGAAAGGCGAAGGATTCACATAAAACCATCTACCACATTTTTATTGGTCTCTCTTTTTTTTTAACAACTAGGGAAATACTGGATACATTTTTTTTTTTTTCATGATAAAATTTTAATACTGCGAATAAAAAATAACACGAAATATTTCCCATATCACAAAACATTCTACAATATAAAAACAAATATTAACAAAAAAAAAACACTCTTCTAGAAAAGGTACACAAAAATCACAGATTACATGAAAAAAATTATTATACAAATATTCAAGAAAAATTTATTCTGAAAATTGCCATATGCAATTTACTTCTTTATATTTGTTGTCCATCTTCTGCTTTGCTCAATAGCTGAGCAATGATTTGACGTAACGATCCGGATCAAATTGAAGCAATGGTTTTCCATTTAGATGTATGGTCATCATAATCTGCAATGTATTCAATTGTCACAATATTATTCATTTATGCTGAAATCTCGCTCAGCTTCAACACTACTAATCGCAATGGTTTCAAAGATATTTCTGGCTTTCTTAATTGAAGAAGGAATTTCACTCGATTTTTAAGATAAACTGTCTTCGACAAAATCTCTAAAATTGTTAAATTTTTATTTCATTTTTTATCAGAAAACTTAAATTTCTTATTCGTTTTTCACCGTCTTGCCACGGAGACGAAAGTTCTTTCATATTCCACGATTCCAGGTAGCATATGTTTAAAATTTCTTTCAATTCCTCATCGTCAATAGTATCGTTATTTTCTTTATTTAATTTAAAATTACTCCATTGCATTAATAACTTATCCTTAATAACCTGTCACGAGGTAATTTTTTAAATTTGTTCTTACTTTCGATTCCTTAATTCTTTCAACTTCAACATGCCCTCAATTTTAGCTTCAGAATTTTTTAAATTAGCCATAGCATTGATAGTTAAAATAATTAATTTATCTGCTTTTACTATAGTGATTCTTTTACTATAGTGTTTCTGAAAGGTTAAGAGAGCTCCTGCAGGATGTCGATCATTAGTGCTAAATCGTTAGCACTAATGATCGAGTGCTAAATCGTTAGTATTAGTATTAGTATTAGTAACGGCCGTATGGTGCAAGAAAGCCTATGGCTTATGCTGCACCAGCCAAAAAAAAAAAAAAAAAAAAAATCCGAACAAAACAATGATAAAAACAAAAATTAAATAAATAAATAATAATAATTAATAAATAAATAAAAATAATAAAATGAAATTAAAAATTAAATAAAAAGGAAATTAATCCTATCATCCTATGCGCTTCCCTTACCCGAAAGTACTATCCAGATGACCTTTGAATTTCCCCAAACTGTCGGCCTCTACCACCAATGAAGGCAACTTATTCCAGTAATTTATAACTCGCTGGCTAAAATAAAACTTCCTGCAGTCCAATCTAAACATTTCCCCGCGTAACTTGAATTTATGTCCCCTAGTTCTAGCATCATTTATAATCTTGAAAATTTTGTCCTCATTCATTTTACTGATGCCTCTCAGAGCCTTAAACACCTCAATCAAATCTCCTCTAAGGTGTCTAGTTTCCAAACTCTGCAACCCACATATTCGAAGTCTTTCTTCATAAGGACGCCCTTTTGCCGATCTCACCAGGCGAGTTACCCTTCTTTGCACCCTTTCAAGAAGCTCGATGTCTTTCTTTAGGTGCGGTCTCCATACTTGAACACAGTATTCCAAGTGTGGTCTAACATAGGCCTTATATAATGGGATTATCACGTCCCTATCTCTACTTGCAAAAGTTCGATAGATCATCGATAGGACACCATGGGCCTTCCTTGCAACCTGTTTACAATGCTCAGAGAATTTCATGTCTGACCGTATCGTAACACCCAAGTCCCTTTCCTCCAGTACTGGGTTTAGTTGAACTCCACCAAGTGAATAAGTTATTTTGGGATTACTGTTTCCCAGGTGTAATACCTTACACTTTGTTGGATTAAAGCACAGCTGCCATTTTTCTGACCATTATCTAGGTCTCTCTGAAGAAGCTCAGCTTGACAGTGATCATTAACTACTCTACCAATTTTAACATCTGCAAATTTAGACATCACGCCCTCTATCCCTTCATCAATGTCGTTTATGAAAATTAAAAACAACAGTGGTCCTAATACTGATCCTTGGGGAACCCCACTTCTTACATCAACCCAATCTGAGGAATAGCCATTTATCACAACCCTCTGCCTCCTGCCCTGAAGCCATCCTTCTATCCATCTAAGGATTTTCCCAGTGATTCCAACCTGTTCCAGCTTATAAAGCAACCGCTCATGTGGGACTGAGTCAAAAGCTTTGCTGAAATCTAAATAAACAATGTCGAAATTATTCCCTAAATCCAGCTCGTGA
This sequence comes from Mastigoproctus giganteus, assembly GCF_048544385.1. Classification (NCBI taxonomy): domain Eukaryota; kingdom Metazoa; phylum Arthropoda; class Arachnida; order Uropygi; family Thelyphonidae; genus Mastigoproctus; species Mastigoproctus giganteus. Next base: position 262,461,042 of record NC_143575.1, read on the forward strand.
GTGACCCTTTCGAAATAGCGAACCAGATTTGTTAAACATGATTTTCCCTTTACAAAACCATGCTGAGTATCCTTGAGAATTTCAATTCTATCCAAATGATCCTGAATTCCACCCTTGATCAATGCCTCCATGATTTTCCCTACTACTGAAGTCAGACTGACAGGTCGATAATTTCCCACTTCACTTTTAGAGCCACCCTTATGTATGGGAGATACATTTGCACTTTTCCAATCCAAGGGAATCTCCCCAGAGTTAGCACTAATGATCGAGTGCTAAATCGTTAGCACTAATGATCCAGTTAGCACATATCATTAGTGCTAAATCGTTAAGAAATTCCAGATTGAAAAGTCGGTTTAATAATCCAGAATATTTAACATTCTGATTCAAAGTGTTTGCACAAAGCGGGATAATCCCTCCAATCCTCAATTGCCGTCCGCAAGCTACAAGCTTCCCATCGTGGTCTGAACGAATCCCGCAAAAAATGTTCCATTTTCTTCTTATTATTATAATTAGATTAATTAAGTAAAACTCTAGATCAGTGATTGACAAGTGCCATTTACTGCTTTCCCCCCTCACTGTCCTCCTACATTGATATGCCTAGGGTGTTTTCCCCCACTTGACGATGTTTTTAAATCGGGGAACTCGTTTACCAATTTTAACATAACTGGATATGGGGAAAAACTCCGTACCTACTTCAACTAACAACGACACAAATAAACCAGAAAGTAAACACCTTCACCGAATCACAAAATTCGACCATACAATCAATCCTTTCCACAACGCACACTGCACGGAAACAAGTGTTACCCAAATAATAGAAGTTAGTCTTTAAGTATTATTATTAAGATTATTATAATACTTAAACGTTTCATTATAATTTGTATGGTTTTTTGCAAATTTTCATTTGTGTTTTTGATGTAATTAAATTGTGATTGCTGTCAGTAATGTGGTATTTGTGAAATAATTGTATTCTGTCATGATTTTAGCATTAAAAAATAAATATTTCCTTTTGTTTTCTCATATTGCCTTCTACAAGCTGCATATTGTGGCCCGAACACACGACCCTTATACGATCCTTATTTTGCGCTGGTCTTTTGGAGATTGGTGATATAATGCATCAGTATTTTGTTTTTTTTTAATTATGCCTGTATGCCATTATATTTTGGAACATTTTCTTCACAGTGAAAGCCTCGAAGTGGTTTCCAAATCTGCCAACATTTCATCTTTGGAAAGTTTACTTCAAAGTTGCCTCATTCCTTCTCCACCCCTTGACGTCATTACTGTCGCTAGTTCTGAAACTGTAAAATATCAGAATCACTCGGATATTCAGCTACTGTGACCATGTAAACATAGACAGGAGAAAGTTACTGAAACGACTGGATCACTCACTTCTCCGAAAAACATATGATTTCTTGTCAGAGTAAAGGGGAAACCACAACACAGGTTGACCAGTGGCTATTAACCGTGTCGGGAATCTTCTTAATCCTCTGACTGGCTATGGAAAGCATATTGACTAGCGCGACTTCTCGGAATGAGGTTCCATGGTTTTACGGCCACCAGTAACGTTGTGGAAGGTAATCCCTTTCACTCTTAATTCGCGCTTTCTAATTACCTAAAGGCCAGTGGTGAGGACAATGCGTACAAAGTTGTCTCTCGTAATACGTCGTCGCAAATTATTTTAAATGTTTCCTTAAAAACCAAGGAAAATGGAAAAAAAAAAAAAAAAAAATTGCTATGAAGAAGTTCGTTAAACATGGGTTCGATGTAATTAACTCAAAAATGAAGCAATTTAAAAATATATAACTGGTCGATTGGGCAATTAAAATGCTGGGGATGGGTTCCCGCTGTCCTCACCGTAGTTCCGGCTCTCGATACTCAATAGTTAAATTCAGGATTTCATTTGTGAAATAAATAATTGTTTCAACAATGGGCTTGCAAATTTTCAAAAAAAATTACAATGGGCTCTTGCGAGCCCACTATAGCTCACCACTGGGTTTACTGCTACACATATTCAGTACTTTGCATTTGTCAATGTTAAACATTCAGTTGCCACTTCTCAGCCCATCTGCCCAACCTTTCTAGATCCTGTTGCAGCATACTGTCATTAACAACCTTGAGTACTGTATACAATACTCAAGGTTGGAGGCCTCATTTTAAGAAGGATGTAGAGATGTTGGAACAAGTACAGAGAAGGGCAACAAGATTAGTGAATGGAACAAAGGGTTGCTCTTACAAAGAAAGGCTTAAGTTTTGCAAATTACAGTGTCTGGAGACTAGGCACCTGTGAGATGATCTGATTGAGGTGTATAATGCCTTGAATGTTTAGAGCATGCTCAATGCTGATGGGATTCTTCCTCTTGCTCAGAATAATCACCTGAGAGGGCATAAATTCAAATTGAGGAAAGACAGGTGTAGGATAGATGTGCAGAAGTTTGCCTTTAGCCAGTGGTGGAACAGACTTCCATCCTTTGTTGTGGAAGTTGATAGCCTAAATAATTTTTGTTTTTGGCTGATACTGCATAAGCTTGCTTTCTTGCATCATGTGCATCTACTAATGCTAACCTTTGTATCATCTGCAAACTTGAACATTAAGCCTAATATGCCTTCATCAATATCATTAATTAATAAATAAAACAAAAAAATGGGCCCAATACTGAATCCTTTGGAGGCTGCTCCCCTAATAACATTAGATGAAGAGCAGTGTCCATGGATTATCATTCTGTTCTCTCCAACTCAACCATCTCTTTATCTATAGCAGCAACTTGCCCTTAATGCCATACTGCCCCAATTTGTACAGCAGTGTTTTATGTGCAACAGTATCAAAAGCTTTCCATAAATCCAAGCATCAGAATTATTTTTTGCATCCAGTTCCTTTGTGGCCACATTGTGGTATCTAGTCATATTGGTTAGACAAGATTTTCCCCTTAAATATATGCTGTGTCTCAACTGTAACCTCAGTCTTGTGTAAACTATCCTGCATTGCTTTTTAAGTGAAAAAGTCTTTGCTGTTTTTCTTTGAATCGTTTGCCAAAAATTTCTCATAATCTTGTCTTTGCTTGCCTAACCTCCTTTGTAACTCGATTACAGACTAGCTTATATTTGCCATATTCTTTTGTGTTGCATGATAGTTATAAGCATTGTATGCATTTATCTTCTTGGCATGAGTCTCATTAGTTCATTTGACATCCATTTAGGCCTAAATCTTCAACAGTATTTATTAGTTGGTATGAAAAGGCTAGTAGCTTCCATGATTAATTCTTTGAATGCTTCCCATTTAGAATTTGTTGTTGGTAACATCATCCTCAGTTGATTTGACTATATAGAATTTAAAAACTGTCTGAGACCATATGAAAGCAAAACCCTTCCCTTTACCCTTAATGGTAGTTACATTTTTAAGTAAATCCTACATCAGTACACTGCGATCACTGACATGTAGTGGTTCCTTATCTACAAATTCTTAACACATGAATAATCACTTCTGATAATCATATCCAGGGTATTACTCCCTCTGGTTGCCTCTTGAACATGTCACTGTAGAAAACTGTTGTCCAATAAATCCCCAAAATCTTGCTATTGTGCATGTGACAAACCGACAGGTTCCAGTCAATATCTGGAGAGTTGAAATTTCCATTATAAGACATTCTAATTTACTGGCCCACTCTATTTCTCTGTACAGTTGTGTGTTGCACTCATCAGACTTTAGGCCTATAACACATTCCTGCTCTCATTTTTGCTTTCCCAGTGCTTACGTCACACCAAACTGACTCATCATTTCACTGGCCACCCGTGTCATCTGAATGCGCTGCATTAATTTTATATTTTTCCTAACGAACAACGTAACCCCTACTCTGTTCTTTACTTTCCCTCTTCCACTTTAACACTCTCTCACTTCTTGTCTTCCCACTACTATCTTCAGTCTCTCACTTTTATTACTTTATTACCTTCAATCTTTCTCCAAGAGACACTCCTCCTTCTCGTGGCATTGGACAGTAAACTAGAGGGCTTCGTGTGAAAACACAGGCCCTTTGGCTAAGAGGCAGGATGAACAACACAGCTAACCCTACTCACTAACCTACATAAATCTGGCCTTTACAGAGTTTTGTATTCATCATATTGCCTGACACGAAGTTGAGAGAAACTCTGGTGCCACATTACAATTAACACTATACGCTATGTCCTTAGTGTACACATTGCACAAATTTGAATTCTGCATTCCTTTTATCTGTCTGACATCATGTCTCTGATATCCCAACAATATCTGCCTTTGATGTCCTGACTAGCACTTCAAATTCATCAAATTTATTTACTATCCTCCTAGCATTGGTGTAAATGCAGGTATACATGCACCTGTTCTTACCCTTAGTTACCCTACAGAGCCCATGATTCTGTTGTTCCATGGGAGTCATCATGGAACAACAGAGCCCATGATTCTGTTGTTCCATGATGACTCCCAGCAGTTCTTGAAATCCCTAGCACCTTGCATTCAAGTCTGCTGCTGCTCATTCCAATAGAAGCAGTACAAGAATCAATTTTGTCTCTGTCTGTGGCTAGTGTTAATCTGTTAGTCTGTGTATTCCCCCCTGAAGTGTTTTTGACCCACCTAACACTGTCTTCATAGCATCAGCAAATATTCTTGCACCCTTTCTACTTAAGCATATCCCATCCCTGTAGAAGCAGTCTCTCCTGTTAACAAGTACAGACAATGCTAAGAAAAATTCTCCCTCATGAGGACATGAGGGAGAAAAATTCTCCCTCATGTCCTCCTCTCATCATATACTCCCTCCTATCATGTCTGGGCAGAATTGCAGACACTTTCAAATTTAACCCTAACTCGTGACTTTTTAAAATCATTGACCTGTATTTGTTAAGTAAGTCTGCAGAGCTATTCTTAATGTTACTACTGCCAATGTCTACAACAGTATCATCTTTTGTGCCTACAGACCAGAAGACTGAATTTTATGCCTATGCATGCAAATGGAATGGGTGAGTAAAGGTGATTTCATATTGTCTCTAATTGATTGGAGCAGATGGAAGAGGAACATGATACAGAGAACAATTTTTAAATCAACTGACTGATTATTATTTGTTTCTTCATGTTGAAGAAAGTAATGGGGAAGAATATTGTAAACTGATCATGCACAAACCAGATGACATCATTGGACCGACAGTACTGTAAACATTAGCAGGGAATGATAACACAGTTCTAAGTTGGATGACGAGGAGAGATGTTATTATAGGCAAAGGATTGGGTTTTAATTTCACGAAAGGAGTTTGTGATAACTTAACTGTCCTACATGCCCTGTATCAACTGGGGAGATAGCACATGGAGGAAGAATATAGTAGAATTACATTATGGATACCTCCAAAGCAGTATTAACAACTCATAAATGCATACAACACCATTAAGAAAATATTAAACCAGGAGAATGCCAAGGTGGATGAATGATGAGCTACCTAGTTTAGTAGAGTAGGAAAAGATGGCATCGGAATGTTTTGGAATGATGAAAAATTCAGCTGCCTGTAACAGGTACAAGTTGATCTGTAATAGTGCTACATAAAAGTTTAGTATGCCAAGGACTGAGTATGAGAAATCAGTCTAAGAGAGGGGTGAAAAATGGGGAAAGGAGTTTTTTATGTTTTAGATGAACTGAATTACAGTCTTCTAAAATTTTAATAACACGTGAAATTAATGATATTGAAATAACAGAAGACTGTTTTGCCATCAACTCTAGGAGCTTTATTTGCTTAAAGGTGACTAAGGTCCCTGAAGTTTATGGCATATATCCAGTAATTTTGATGGAAGGCATTGATACATTAAGGTTAATTTCAATGGCATCATTGCATTGGACTTTATGCACTATATTGCCAGTGCATAAAGGTAGTTCTAAGATTAAAGTGATCTATCAACCAATTAGCCTGACTTCAGTTGTAGGGAGTAGTCATCTGGACAAGAATGCAATTATGCGGCATCACACCATGGATTTGCCAAGGGGCAATATAACCAATCTGATTGGATTGGTTATATCGCCTGATAAAAAATTGTTATAATGCAAAAACAGACAAACTGGATGAAAAAATTTTGAAATCATATATTTGGATTTCAGGAAAGCTTTTTATATTGTTACATGTAAAAGACTGCTGTACAAACTGGAGCAATATGGCATTAATGGCAAGTTTGCTGTGGATAAAGGGATTATTGAGAGGAAGAAGACAAAGAGTGGTTATTAATGGACACTGCTCTTCATTGACTAATGTTATTTGTGTAATCCCCAGGGGTTCAGTGCTGGCCCATTGTTGCTTTCTATACAAATTGTATTTATTAATAATATTGAAGGTATATCAGGCTTAATGTCTAAGTTTGCAGATGATAAGACAAAGCTTAGCATGGTGGTTAATGACAGTAATCAGGGTAAGCTGCTGCAACAAGACCTAAACAAATTAAGCTGAATGAACTGAGAAATGGCAGTTGAAGTTTAACATTGATAAATGCAAGGTACTTCATGTGGATAGCAGTAATCCCAGATTAATGTACCAATTATGTGGTAACATAATCATGGCAGTGGAAATGAAAAAGACCTGGTGGTAATTGTGAAAATGAAAACGACCTGGCAGCCTGACTGTATTTCTCAGATATGAAGTTCTCTGAGCAATATAGACAGGCTGCCAGGATAGCTCATGGGGTTTTGTCTATGTTGATATACAGGAACTTTTCTATCAGGGACAAGGAAGTGATTATCCCATTGATAAGTCAATGGTCAGGCTGCATCTTGAGTACTGCAAACAAATCTGGAGGTCTCACTTTAGGAAGGATGTAGATCTGCTGGAATGGGTGCAGAGAAGGGCAACGGGATTGGTGAAGGGAATGAAGTCTTGTGACTAGGCACATGCAAGATGACCTGACCAAGTTTTTTAAGGCTTTAAATGGATTGTCAAACTTAATGCTGTTGGTATTCTTCCTCTTGGTTGGACTACACGCACACACACACACGGATCATTAGTTCAAATTGAAGAAAGATGGTTGCAGGATAGGTGTGAGGGGGTTTGCCTTCAGCCAGCAGGTGGTTGAGTGTTGGAACAAACTGCCATCTGGTGTTGTGGGGGTGGGCAGTTTGAATCCATTGTATCATCTGCAAACTTGGACATTAAGCGTCATATGCTTTCATTAATATCACTGATAAATATAGAAAACAATAATGGGTTGAACACTGAACCCTGGGGCACTCTACTAATAATATTAGTCCACGAAGAGCAATGTCCACTGATTACCACACTTTCTTCTCCCACTCAACCATCCCTTTTTATCCATAGCAGCAACTTGCCCTTAATGCCACACTGTTCCAATTTGTACAGCGGTCTTTTATGTGCAACAGTATGAAAAGCTTTCCTGAAATACAAGTATATCATATGAAAATTATTTTTTGCATCTACCGTATTTCCCCATGTATAAGATGCAACTTTTTTCGAAAAATTTGGTGTCTAAAAACTGGTTGCGTCTTATACAGTGGTTGTAGATTTTTTTACTTGCATTTCCCGCTTTTTTGCGTTTGTTGTCTCTGTGCTCATTGTTTCGCACTTGTTACTGGTATATTAGGTTACGTTTTGCCACGTTCTGTCCAGAAATGGCTCAGAAAAGATTTTCGTACAGTGCTGAATTCAAGTTAAAAGTGATCCAGTTTGCAAAAGTGAATGGAAATCGTGCTGCTGAACGTAAGTTTGGTTCTCCTCCAACTGAGAAAACAATCCGAGACTGGCTACGGGAAGAAGAAACCCTACTGAAAACGCCACGGTAGAAGAAGGCCATGAGAGGCAAGTCAGCAAAATGGCCTGATTTAGAGAGAGAATTGAAGATATGGATTGAAGAGCAAAGGGCAATTGGAATTCCTGTGCCCACAAAGATGGTTCAGCATGAGGCAAGAAGAATTGCTGATGAAAAAGAAGGTACTGATTTCAAAGGACACAATTGGTGTTGGTGCTTCAAGTTCATGAAACGGAATGGATTAAGCATGCGTACATGCACCAGACTTGCCCAAAAGATGCCTCAGAGGTGTGAGCAGAAGGTCCTTGAATTTCATCGTTTTGTCATTCAATGTCGGAAGACACATCAGTTTGAGTTGGGACAGATTGCAAATATGAAAGAAGTCCCCCGTCAATTTGATGTCCCAAGTAAAAGAAGGAGGTGAATAAGAAGGGGGTGAAAACTGTAACTGTGAAGACAAGTGGCCATGAAAAGAGCCATTCCTCAAGGAGTGATTGTCCACATTCATCACACGGGTTGGATGGATCAGGATGGGATGAAGATCTGGTTTGAGAAAGTTTGGAGCAGGAGACCAGGTGGGCTCTTACGCAAACCTGCCCTATTGGTGCTTAATCAGTTCAGGGCACACATAACAAAAAATACAAAGAAGATTGCTGCAGAGCAAAAAACAAAACTTGCCGTCATACCTGGAGGCTTGACATCCCAGCTCCAACCACTTGATGTCAGCATTAACAAACCCTTCAAAGCTATATCTGCAATAAGGCCTCTGAGGTTGGGATTATTCATACTACCAATTTTAAACACACACACCAACCATTTATGACTGGTTGAATAATGAAATAAAATAAAATGATAGAAAAGACTGTAAAATAATATTTACAAAAAACTTTTAATCATTTACAAAAAAAAAAAAAAAAAAAACTAAACTATAACAAAAGTAAAATAAGTAAATAAGTTAAAATGCATTAAAATATAAATATAAAAGCGATAAAAAGACGATAAAAAAACTAGAGCTTTCGGAGGTGTCTTCCTCCTTCCTCAGTAATAGTGAGACTTAAATGACACATCCTTAAATACCTTCAAAGCTGCCATGAGAGACGAATGGAACCAATAGATGAAGTCTTCTGGGGACAATTTGACACCAGCAGGAAGAGTGAAGAAGCCAACTATAGGAGAAGTTTGTACCTGGGTGAAAAGATCCTGGGATAATATCAAGATTGAGATCATTGTCAAGTCATTTAAGAAGTGTGGCATTTCAAATGCCATAGATGGAACTGAGGACGAGGCAATATATGAAGTGATTCGTCATCAGACAGATGAGGACAAGCTAATGGATGGGAGTTTTGACAGTGATGAGGAGTTGTATGAATTTTATGATGAATAAAACTTGAGTTCAATAACTTTATGTAATACATTTTTTTTTTCAAATTTCGGGCCCCAAAATTAAGGCGCTTCTTATACATGGGGAAATACGGTAATTCCTTTGCGACCACATCATAGTATCCAAGCAGATTAATGAAACAGTATTTCCTCTTAACTCTTTCTCTGTCAGGAGACAGATAATTGTGGCCCTGTCTAGATGACCCTCCTGCATTACTTCTTTTACCAGTGACTTCATTATTTTCTCTGTAACAGAAGTTAAACTAACAGGTCTGTAATTACTTGTCACCCTTTGAATCCCCCCCTTTGTGAATTGTGGTTACATTCGTAGATCTCCAGTCTGCAGGGACCTCACCAAACTCACCCTGGATCCAAGGGTGCTCTCATAATTATAGCGGAAGGTTTGCTTACTTCCTGAGTAAACATCTTTGAAACACATCATGCCATAAGAACTGGTGCATTATGACCCACATGTGCCACTTAACTCCTGTTCAAGTTTAATAAACTTTCAGCATCCTCTTCCCTGAAGAATTCCTCATGTGTGAGTGTAGATGCAAAATGATATATTTGTTTATATATGAGGTGTGGCAATAAAGTTCCTGGCCTGGTGCTATTGTGGTCATGTTTGGTGAGTTTGGAAATTAAAGGAAGTGGTATATTTTAGTTCAGACTTTCTCCAACAGATGGTGGTAGAGATTGTCCTGTGGCTGACAGGTTGCAAGTAACAACCACTTTTCTTAATAGTATTAATGTTCCAAGTCACCATTTTGCAATGGAGCTATGGACAATATCAAATTTTTTAACCTGTGAAAATCTGAAACATGTATGAAATGTTAAAAATTGGTTATTCTGGTGAAATGCTAAGTTGTACCGGTGTGTTTGAATAGTATAAACTATTCAAAGATGGATGTTGAGTATATTCATGATAACTCAAGAAGTGGATACCTGTCAAACTCAAAATGAGGGTAGTTGCAAAAGTACAGGAAATTGTGGCAAGAGATCGTTGCTTGATCCTTGGAATGATGACTCAAGAGTTGGATATGATTAAGGGGATTCATCAAATTCTGCATGAAGATTTAAGGAAAAGGAATATCTATAATTTGTACTGTGCAGCCTCATGGATGTGTAGAAGCAATTGAGAGGGTCATCATGCGAAGACTTCAACCAGACTTGTCAAGACAATCCTAATTTCCTCGACTGTATTGTCATTGGAGATGTGTTGGGTGTTATACTACAATCGAGAAACAAAGCACTGTAGAATTCAGTGGACTTCAAAATCACTGCCAAGGCTTAAAAAGTTTTGTTTACAGAATTAAAGGCTATGTTGATCATGTTTTTTCACAAACAGGGTGTGATACACAAGGAATTTGTACCTGAAGGGAGAGAGAGTCAATGGTGGATTCTATGTACAGGTGCTTCAAAGACTATTGAAGTGCATTTCCTGGGTGAGACTTCAATTTCGAGAGAATGGCAGCTGGTGCTTGTTGCATGACAGTGCTCCCACTCATACTACACTTGTGAAGACAAAACATGGAATTGTACAGATGAACCATCCAACCTACTCCAAGTCTAGCACCAGCACACTTCTTTTCTGTTTCCCAAGGTGAAGACTGCCCTCGAAATTATTTGTTTCAGGATGGTGAGGACGTAACGAAAAATGTAACCACTGAAGTGAACACCATCTCTTTGGATGCCTTTGCTGGCTCTTTTCATAAACTTTTAGAACAGTGTAATTAGTGCATTCAGTCAGGTGGTGATTACTTTGAATAAAAATAAAACCATTTTTGAGCTCCTTCACTTTGTGTTCTTTTTATTGTACCAGTCTAGCAAGCAACTTTGTCACACCTTGTATGTTTCGAAAGTCATTTGAAAGAGTGTGGCCCTGTATATACAAATTGTTTGGAAAGATACATCATAACCTGCATGAAATTAGGTGATTACATACATATCGTAGCTATATTTCCAAGTAATTGTAGATACATTTTGTAATATATGGCGGTAAGAAAATTTCTTTTAAAATGGAAATGCAAGAATTGCACTTATGAGCATCACACGTCTAATTTGAACTTACAAAAGCCAAAATTGAATTAATCCTCTGGAATTCTGATTTAGAAGCTGATGAAATTCGATCTAAGAACAAATTGATATTTAAAAGCATGCATGTATGTACAAAGTTTTTATTTTTACAGTACTTCAGAATTTCAGAAATGCTCATACATGTTCCAAAACTCACCTCCACGAACCCATGGGGGGGGACATATGGTCCCCGTTGAAAACCACTGGTCTAGGCCATTGTTCCACAGTGCAATGTATGAAGTAATGAATAATGAAGGCTGTAATATGAGAATGGTAGGTACGTAAGATTATAAACTCGTGAGTGTGAGTTACTTTATATGGCCCCCATTGAGAACCACTGGTCTAGGCCATTGTTCCAAAGTGCAATGTATGAAGTAATGAATAATGAAGGCTGTAATATGAGAATGGTAGGTACATAAGATTATAAACTCGTGAGTTATTTTAATTATATCAATGACATGAACCTTTTGGGGCTTTTTTTTTTTTTTTTTTTAATACTTCTCACTCCATAGATGGGTTATTGAGTGTCTCGAAAAGAGCAGGGTTTTGCCCCCCCCCCAAAAAAAAAAAAAAAAAACTCTGGTTTTTTACTCTGCAAGGGACAAACCAATCAGAGAATTTGCAATTTATGGACATGACACGTGGGTAGATGAGGTAATTTTTGGGTGGTTTTCATATAACAAGGTTTTTTTTTTATCTCTGTACTGATTGATTTAAATGGCTTTATGAATTTAAAAAAAAAAAAAAAAAAAAAAAGGTTTAAATAGTGTAAAGGATTTTTATACACTAAAAAGCTTTAACAAAAAGATAAGCTGTTAAGCAAAATAAGAATTCTAAATAGGCTCTAAAACTCCAGAAAAGGTAAATGCTTTTTTGAAACTGGATTGTTATGTACATTAATTGCTCTTATAGCTTTGTTAAAATTTGAAAGCAGATAATTATTATCATTTCTGCTTCAGTTATATCTGATCTTTGTTTTAAAAGTTTACAGTGTGACAGTTTATATCACTGGACAGTAAATTGTAAAGAAAGCAGTAGGCATGTATAGCACTCTGTTATGCATGTGTAGGTCACAAAACCTACAAGCATAGATGACAGCTCTTAATGAGATTATATGTATACAGATGTATGTATCTACATGGAAAGCTCTGATGTGACTGAGCCATTTCTTTATTTCTGTTTAGTGCTTTGTCTGATTGGTTTCTCTGTAAACATTCCTCAGTATTTGGGGCATGCTTGAAAGTTTACTAAAAGTAAACTTCCAAGGTGAATTTCATTATCATAGTCTGTGAGGCCAATTAAATCAGAACTGACGAGAAAATGCTCTATCAAAAGTATTAGCAGATGGAATGTATTATATTTTTTATTATTGGTACACCAGTGCAAGCACACTACCAGTTAGAATGGCTATTTTCTATTCACTTAATAATTGTGGGCATTTTGAATTGTAACTTGTTACAAAAGGCCTCTGCCTTATCATATAGTGGAAATTTGTTTTAATTAATTCCGATATGTATTTTGGTTGTTGGCACATCGGCTTCTCTGGCCATAATGCATCTCCCAAGGTTTTTTCATTTTTACTCTGATCCAAGCCCGAGGTGGGACTCAAACCCGCGACCTTCGGATTGCCAGGCAGGCACTTTACCCACCTGGCTAGCCCAGTCGGCTATTCATGATTGTGTGTTAAAAGTATAAAGGAAATTGACAAAAAAAAAAAAAAAACCCATTGAATTCCCTTCTAGTATTTTGAACTGTATTTGCAGAACTTTTCTCATTTCATTAATATGTAGGATTACAGCAAATTTCAATGCCATATACGTCAGTGTAGAGGAGAGACAGAGAATTCTATCTTCATTGGCAAACAGAAAATATACCACCATGACAGAAAATGTAGTTGCAAAAGCTGGTGACAGCCTAAAAGATAAATTATTATTAGCCATATGGTACAAGAGAGCCTGAGGCTTATGCTGTACCAAACAAAAAAAATTCTGAGTTACCTTAAGAGGGGGTGGGGAAATCAAGAAAGAGAAGAATGATGATATCCAGTTCAGGACTCTGGGTGCCAAGCCCATACTCACTAGATATGAGCCCTGGGGATAAAATATATATCAGAAAGCATTAAAGAACAAAAGGAAATGACTCAAAAGACACATGAATCAGTATTAAACTAGTTCTGAATCACTATTCAGAACTAGTTTATATAATGCTCAAAATGCAAATGGAAGAAATTTCTGTATCCTAGATTTAAAGCCTTGTGATTTTTGTTCCTAAATCTAAATCAGAAAGGAGAGAATGTCATTGTTTGGTCTGATATAAGAGCTCAAAAAAAAAAAAAAAAAAAAAACAGTGCAAGAATTTTGATCAAATATTATAAATCAGAGCTGCAGTTTAATAGTATTTTCTCTTCACAAGTAAATCAAATATATTACTACATTCCAATACAATATTGTTTATGAATAGATTTGTAATTGTGAAATGAGCAGGTAATGTGATCTAAGCTAACACAACAAAGCCATTTAGCACACAGCCTTCCCGATAAATGTCTGGTCAACACCCAGTGGTATCAGAAGCTGGTTGGAATTGTATGTGCGCATACACATGCAAGCATAAGCCAATCTTAGATATTTCTTTATAACTCTGCTCTACTACTACTACAAAAGCTACCCTAGTTTGATATGCAGAGCATTTTTTTTTTGTGTGTGTGTAGGCAACAGTAAAAAAAAGCTCTGCTGCACACCACTACTGTCTGTACCTAATAAAAAGAAATGCCTGCAATGTACCGAGGATCATTGGGATCAGACTGGAAAGGATTGTTCGTCCAATCTTTTATTCTTGGTTCATCATGGAGATGTTAGGACTAGAATATGGAGGAAAAACAGCTGAAACCATGAATCCAGCAGTGTGGACACATTGAAAGTACTGTGGGACATGTTTTTTTTGGAGCCAACAGAAATCCTGTTACCCAAGGACCTTCTTAACGCATTAATGGGCACACAGATCCAACTCAACAAAGCAAATTAAAACTTCAAGTATTTAAATTAATGCATTGGAATTATGCCAGGATGAATTTTAATATGCCACTAGTAAGGAGACAAATTACTGACTTTTTTTAATTGGAGAAGTACAGCTACAAAAAATTCATAATCAGTGTCAGTGTACATAATATGCTGTGTTTCTGCTTGTGTAGTATTTTCCAACAGGATTTCGGCTTCAGTTTCTCTCACCATGTTGGAAATGAGGTAGTCTGGATAAAAAGTGGCCAAGTATTTTTTTTTTTTTTTAATAACAAAGCTACTGTTACTAAATATGTATTCTTATTATTCAAAATATATTGCTAGAATAAGGTTCTCAAACACACCATTTTAAACTATTTGGCCTTTTCCCCAAAAAATGTGTTTGAATGGTTAGCATCCCTATTCATACAACTTTTTAGTGGAGCTCACTGGAGAGTTAAATATTGTTTCAGGCAAGATGTATCCAGTTGTAATGGCTGTTTCTATCTCCCCCCCATGATGGCTAATTCTGCTGGGATTAATGTGTAGTAACCTTGGTTACCTCTCATACAGGAGTAGCTCTTAAGAACATACGTTTATCTTCTGTTTCCTAAAAGTTGCTGAATATCATTCACATAGAGCATTTGTGGGATATGATCAAAAATACCATCAGATTTATTGACTTTTTTTGTTTGTTTGTTTCATTATCTAGTAATTGAGAGATGCTGTCTGCATGGTTATTTATACTGGAAAAGCATTGCCCAGCTTGTGGAAGCTGTTATTAAGTAAAATCTACTGTTCTGAAGGCAAATGGAGGTTATGCAGAATACTATGGCATTCTTAATAAGTTGTCCACCGAGTATATTTAGTGGACCTAAAAATAGATAAACCCATATGAACTGTAATAATTCTAAATATATAGAAGATATGTCATTTAAAATCCCCATACTTATATTCTTTTTCCTTGCAGATCTTTTGTGAAGAATGGCAATACATTCAAGGTTCTTCTTAGAAGAAAACTATCAGGATTGCTAAGTGGCACACAAAAATCGAAAGCATGCAGGGGTTGGAGGGGGGACACCAGTATAAGCAGTACTGCAAATGAAAATTTTAACAAGAAAAGCTATTTCATCCATGATAAAACATATTTGGTGATAACTGTTAACATTACACCTAGATTGGAATATATAGCATCTCTAATTGATTTCAAGGGGAATATAGTTTGGATACTGTTATTGAGAGTTCAAACATATTTGGTGATAACTGTTAACATTACACCTAGATTGGAATATATAGCATCTCTAATTGATTTCAAGGGGAATATAGTTTGGATACTGTTATTGAGAGTTCAAAGGATTCAAGGTGTGCTTAGCTGCAAGTGCCCTTTTTCATATAGTAGATTGAAATGTTCAGGAAAGTACATTAGTGTTGTTGCCTGTGATTGTTCTTTATTATTGAAGCAAGATAAAGTAGACTGATAGACAAGGGATCGTTACAGTTGCATTTATTTTGGTACTAAGAATCCACATGAAGTATTTTTGCAACTGAATGCCTCATAAGTATGAGACATTTGGTTGCAGTATGAGGAAGAAGATATCAGTGGAGCTTTCTGTTTGGGTGATACCAAGGAAAGTTATCTAATGATGTTTAAAAAATTAGATAGCTCTATAGGCTCTTCATGCTTACTGTAATACTGACATAAAGAAACACACATGGTTGATAAATCTCTCATTAGCCAGTTGCTGAAGTATCACTGTATTTTTCAATAGCTGACTGGTGCAAATGGTTTATCAAGTACATTTATTTGTTATAGAAGGATTAAAGTATGAGAGAACAGACTATGGCTTAAGTATCACAGTATAAATGCAGAGATTTTTGTTTTCAAGTAGGATGGAATTCTATCTACTTCAAAAGAAATAGTAACAAGAGAAAATATCTGGATGAAAAGTTACTACTTGGGATTTGTTGCTCTGGCCATACTGAGTTTTTGCCACAGTTACAGTATTTAATATGGTTGGGTTATTTTCAAACAAACATAAGCAACCTTTCTGAAAGCTGTTATAATTGTAGACCAGAGTGCAATAATATTCTTATTATAATTTTCAAATGAGAGTTAGACCACTACTGTGGGGGGCTGGAGGAGGGGAGGTCAAGTGCATAGTAGAGAGCTTTCATTGTATTTTAGCAGATAATGAAAATAAATTTTGTAGGTCTGTATTTTAAAAATAGTTGTAGTTATGTAGGCATATATGTAAGATATATACTGCAGTGCTTTACACCTTTTTTGCTGTTGATATTTAAGTTAATCTTATGCTAGTATGCTTTAACTAGGTTTTGATAGAGGAATTATTTACAATCAGTGTTTATTTATTTTGGGAGTTCCTTATAGATTCAGATGGCATTATAATGTTTTCACTTAATCGGGCTTCAGGTGCTGACAACTTTCTTGACGATGACTGTAAACTTTGAGTGATTTGCAACTTCCCTTGCTTTAAATTTTTTGTGATTTATTGTTAAACAAAACAGAAAAAAAAAAAACAAGAAAAAAAGTTAAAGATAATAACTAACATCCCAAGTTGTTTAATAAACTTTTTGTGAGTTATGAGAAGAATTTGATTCACTGAAGAAACTAGTGCTTGTCCTAAAAACTAATGTAACTGGGAGCTTGTCAGGGACTCGAGTATCAAGTGCAGACTGCTGCAGTTGAAGGTGATCTAGTTTTATTGGAGGAGACTATTGTCAGAGAAACCGGTAACATTTTTTGTAATAAAGATAGGTGGTCCAGAACCAGAGTGTATTTGCCAAGAGCAACAATTGATGATGTTACCAACAGGCCGTCAGATTTTAAGGGAAGTAAAGAGAGAATTATTATTCATGTGGGGACTAATGATATTAAACATACGTAACCTTGATCATCTGTTGGATAAATATAGGACTATGGCAAAAAAATGCCACAAGTTAGGTCAATGTGTGTCTGCAATTCTGCCCAGACATGATAGGAGGGATTATATGCCTGAAAGCCTTGTGAATTAACTCAAGAATTGAGGGAATCTGCAAAGCTCTAGGGGGGGTAAAGTTTTATCAGCATGACCCACATTTGTAGGTAGAAGGAGATGGTATTAATTTGAACAAAGGTGGTGCAGGACTTTTGAGTATGCCCTAAGGGTTCAGGGGAAACTGCTAGGAGGGAGAAGGGTAATTTAGATCCACATTTATCTGATGATGTGGGTTAAAGTAATACTTGCAATCACCTCATTTGTTGCCACAACAGCCGACGTTGATTAGATGTTTCTGATGGCGTTAATGTTTTAGTGAGAGGGAAGATAAAGCTTGCGATGCAAACATAACTTCAAGGTGTGTGTCAGGGTAGTAAACCATAGAAGATTACTTAGTCTCATCTGTGTCTACAGTAATGTCAGGAGTGATGTCAATAAAATGGCTGAATTTGAACTCCTGGTTAGGACAATTAATGCTGATATAAAAGGGCTAACAGAAACTTGGTGCCACCCGGAAATTTGTGATGACAAGTTCCACTATGGTGTGTATAATGCATTTAGAGAAGATAGAAGGGGTGGACGGATCATGCTTATTATAGAAAAGAGCTTTTGCTGAGTCTGAAGTTAAGTCTGCCATCATAGAATCTGTATGGTGTGAGTTAGTTGAAAGTAAAGGAACAATGAGAGTGGGAGTAATCTACAGACAGAAGATTGTGAAGAATATGATGTCTTTACATGCAGATGGAATGGGCAAAGAAACATGTGAATGTCTTATTATGGGTAAATTTAATCTGCCCCAGATTGATTGGAAAAGTGGGAGGGAAACTCATGATGGGGAAAACCTTTTTTTTAAATAAACTAGATGATTTTCAAATAAGCCTCTGGGGTTGGGAATATTCATATTCATAATAACTGCACAATCCTGCACCAACTGTTATTAAATAAAATAAATAAATAGTGTTGTGTTATATTAAAATAATAATGATACAAATAAATGAATACTGCCCATGCTCCTGTAGAAACACTTGCTGTGAACTGTGAGCCTGCTGATATTTAAGGATGTGCTGTACGATAAACCTCACTGTTGAAAAATGAGGCGGATGCCTCTGAAACCTACGGTGTTTTAGCACGTTTATCGGTTTTGTTATCCTGTGTTTTATCTACATTGTTTATTGTAATTTATTCATTGCAGTTTAAAATTTCATATTTTATTGTACAGGCAGTTACCTTTTTATCAGGTGTAATTATATCATACTATTTATTTCATTTATTTGTCATTATTATTTTAATATAACACAACACTATTTATTTATTTTATTTAATAACGGTTGGTGTAGGATTATGCAGTTATGAAAATAAACTAGATGGTTATTATTTATACCAGCATGTTATAGAAAGTACTAAGTGTGAGAATATTCTTGACTTTCATCAAGATTCATCATTACTGATGAATCAGATAACATGACAGGGCTTAGGAAAGTACAGGAACCACTGTCAGGAAGTGATCATGCAATCGTCAGTTGGAAGATGAAGAAAGATGTGGCAGTAGTTAAATGTTAAGGCATTGGTTTTAACTTCAAAAGAGGGAATTTTGACAGTTTAAGGCATTATATTGCCTTGGCATCTGTGAGGATACCCTTAAGGTATTCTCACAGATGCCATATAGGCATATTGCCTATATGGCATCTGTGAGGGATGGCAAATACATTTGAATTATGGAATGCTTTTAAAGCAAAAATCACAGAAGCCATGAATACACATTCATGGCTTCTGAATACCTTTAAGAAAATATTGCAGGAGGAGGATGCTGAAATGAACGACTGCAGAGCTGGCTGGTCAAATAGAGCAGAAAAAGATAGCATGGGACAGTACCATAAATAAGGTCAGGGAGGCTAAGGCTGCATATGAGAAAGCACTGGCTAAGAGAGCAAAGAATGGGGACAAGGAGTTTTTCATGTATGTGAATACAACAAGGAAGAAAGCTAATAAGATTGGATCCTTGTGCACTGGTGTGGGAAAGTCTTAGATAACTAAGCTATTTTGTAGATGAATTGAATGTGTATTTGCATCAGTCTTTACTTATGAAATACCCTTCACGCTGAGAAGAGACTGTACGAGCAAGGCTGAGCCATATGATATTAATGATGCATTGATTACAGATAGCTGTTCATTAGAAAAACTTGAGTATAAAGGCAAGTAAGGATCCTGCAATTGATGGCATATATCCTGTAGTTGTGAGAGAGAGCACAAGGTATTGAACTATTGAGGTTAATCATAACAGCATCTTTGGACTCGTGGGCAGATTCCTTTGGATTGGGGAAGTGCCAATGTATTGTCAATACATAAGAGCGGTTCTAAGAGTGAAGTTGGTAACTACAGACTGGTTATTCTGACTTCATTGGTAGGAAAAATCTTAGAGGCAGTGATTAAGAGTGCATTCCAGGGACATTTAGATAGATATGGCATTCTGAGGGACACACAACATGGTTTTGTTAAGGATAAATCATGCTCACTTCGTACTATCCTACTTATCCTACTAACTTTGTAGGATAATTTGACACAGTTACTCATGAGCTGGATTTAGGGAACAATCCTGACATAGTTTATTTGTATTTTAGCAAAGCATTTGACTTGGTCCCCCATGAGAGGTTACTGTATAACAGTGCTTCTCAAACTATCTGTGATGAAGTTTCTTTTATTTCCAATCTGTTGCGGACCAGTACTTTTGTAAAATATAAATCTCCCGGACTGGTAACAATTTACAATTCGTCACAGACTGGTAACAAACAGTTTGCAGACTGGCCCCAGTCTGTGGACCACACTTTGGGTAGCACTGCTGTATAAGTTTGTACAGTTGAAATTACTGTTAAGATCCTAAGATAGCAGAACACAGAGGATTGTGATTAATGGATATTCTTCAGATTGGTGTAATGTCAGGAGTAGGGTCCCTCGAGGATCCGTTCTTGTACCACCATTGTTTCTCATTTTTCATAAATGACTTCGAATGGATATAAGGTGTGATGTCAAAATTTGCAGATGATGTAAAGATTGGCAGAGTCATTAATGATTGCCAAACAGTGCTCCTCCTTTTGGGATGACTTGAACAGACTTCAGAGAAGTGGCAGCTATGTTTTAATGCTACTAAATGCAACATATTATACTTGGGGAATAGCAACCCATAAATAAGTTATACACTTGGTGGAGTTGAATTAAAAGCAGTAGAGGAAAGGGATCTGGGAGTTACAATATGGGCAGATATGAAGCTTTCTGAAAAGTGTAAACAGGTAGCCAGGAAAGCCCATGGTTTCCTATCAATGATATATCGAACATTATTCTTTAGAGATAGGGAGGTCATAATCCCACTGTATAAGGTAATTGTAAGACCACATTTGGAATACTGTGTTCAAGTATGGAGACATCATCTGAAAAAAAGATATTGAGCTTCTTGAAATGGTACAAAGATAGGCAACTCAAATGGTGAGATTGGCAGAAGGACGACTGTATGAGGAATGGCTCCGATTATGTGGGCTACAGAGCCTGGCAACCAGGCACTTCAGAGATGACCTGATTGAGGTGTATAAGGCTCTGCAAGGGATTAATGAAATGAATGAAGGTGGAATTCTCACTGTTATAAAGAATTCCAAAGAATGGGATTCTTCCTCTTGCTTAGATTATTCACATGAGGGGGCATAAATTCAAATTGAGGAAAGATGGTTGTAGAATAGGTGTGCGGAAATTAGCAAGTTGAAGACAGAACTAGACAAACATTTGGAGTGAATGGATGGGTGAAATGAGAAGGCTTTTTTTTTTTTTTTTTGGCTAATGCTATATAAGCTTGATTTCTTGCATCATATGCATCTACTAATGCTGTTTCAACCATCACCTCCTTGATTGTTCTGTAGTTGGATCTTTCTGGAATTCCTATTGAAAATTTCTCTTTACAGCCATTGGAAAGTTGGTATCCCATGGCCACAACATGCACATTCCTTTCTCCTTCTGTTGTCATTTTAATGCTGTACTGTTGCACTTGCTGGAATCAAAGCTGCCAACCTCGTGAGAAAAAACTTATTGTGAGTTGCTTTGATAACTGCAGCAACCATTTTAGGAAACCTGTTACAATAACATTTTAAATCGGCTTTATAATTCACACAAGAATATACTTTTCAAGGGGAGAACACCGTTAGCCGAGCTAACAGTTCTTCAGCATTAAGTAAATTGGGAATAAACAAAAAAAATTTATAGGAGAAATCAAGTTTAAAAGTTTGTAGGAGAAAATACAAGGAGCTGATGGTTTATTATCGGGTTATACTGGAGGAGATCACAAGGAGACTGCTAAACTCTTATATAATAATGTATGCCTCCTACCTTTGAAGTTCCAGATTTGAAAATATTATTGAAAAAATAAGTTTACTTCTGTGGTAGGAAAAAATGCAATATCAACTAAATACAATAACCTTATAAAAGTCATAGCATGATTTTGTTCAGTGAAAATCTTTCTCTCTAAAATCTGATTGACAGGGATGCAAAACTTTTTTTGGCTAGGAGCCAAAACAAATGGCATTTGGCTAATGCCACAGGTTGGGCCGCATAGGTTCTTGCAGGTAGTTGGCTGCACAAGCAGTTACTTACTACTAATTATGCATTTTTGAAATAAAACTTAATTTTGGTTATTGTCATCTTTATTTACAGTTTAATATTTTTACATTTAATAATTAATATCAAAATCCAACAATTATTAAAAGACAATTTCACAACATTCTGTTATATATTATGATAATGTTGAATACTGAGGAAAATACCTAAAACATCATAAGAAAGAAAGAAATATAGAAACGTGAAATATTAAAAACCGTTCAAAGTTAGCATGAAACTACAATTTGTGATACACTAGTTTTAAACTTTGGGAATGCATAACACTCAGAATCACACACTGCCTTATGAGCACTAAGGAACTGATGTGCAAGGAACGAAATAACTGTGATTGTAGTACTTTCCCCACCAGAAACATTCAATTCTATGTCATCCAAGTTGGAATGTAATGTATGTGGCAAAACTTGCTGTTTCAAATATGAAAATATGAACTGTTGCAATTCACACAATGAGATATGAGTGTTTAAAATCTTCTGCACAGGTTCGGGTTATACCGGAGGAGATCACAAGGAGACCGCTAACTAATCAAGACTCCAAGCTAAAATCCCTGTCTCCAAGAACATCATTTTCTTGATGTTCTTGGAGACGTGCACTCCATACTTTATTCGGTTATACAATTCATTTCATACATTATTTGAATTTGCCTGCAGCAATATTATCACATTAATGACTGTCTTAGGAGTTTTAGTACATGAAACAAACCAAGTTAGTGGAGACTTCATTTCCTCCAAACTGGCCAACTAACTTTTGGTAGTGACAACTAGATCTTTAATAGATTTGTTGTTAATTTTAGTTGATTTTTAGTAATTGGTAATTTTATTTTTACATCTGCTGATAAAGATCCACAGGTTGGATTGTAGCATGCATCCTGTAATTAATTAATCCTTAATAGATAATTCTGGTCAAAAAGTTCTGAGAACAGGGTATATAAAAAATCTATTAATAAATTACAGAATAGGTTATTTTGATGGTTTTGTAAAATGACACGAAAAAAATTATCTATCAATTCCTTATGCAGTTTCTAAAATTTATGTTAGTACGTGGAAGAAGAAGAATGAATATCTAGCAAAATTGAGCATCATTTAATCAAATTTTTGATCAAAGAGGGTAGAAATACTAAAATGCATGAAATAATGACTAGAATGGTTGGCATAATTCAAAAGAGGGTGGGTGTCAGTTGAAGATAATCCGAGGTTCGGTCGGCCATTGGAAGCAGTCATTTCTGAATCAGTTGCCATTATTGAAGAAAAAATTTGGAAAACAGAAGAATTAAAGTGTCTGAACATGAAAAAGTACTAAATATTTCAAGCTGCAATTAGGGCGAAAAAGATGAGTATTAGTAGTTCGATGAGTTGAAAATAAACTTCTGTTTGTTTTCAGACTCATCAATCATGCCTGCAATAGCAGCAATCCGGGCACTTTATTGCCAGACCTCGTAACCTTCCAACCTGTCAGCCTACTAATATTGACCAGTCAGCTGACTGGTTGCAAGTAAAAACCAGTTTTGTTAGTAGTGTTAACTTTGTGACATGATATTGCAATTTAACAAATGAATGTCAAATTTTGCTTTAAAGTGGAAAATCTGCTATGAAATGTTAAAAACTGTTTATGGTGATGACACATTCAATTAGTATACCAGTGTGCTTGCATGGTACAAGGTGCCTCCGTAGCCAGGTGGGCAGGAGCAGCAGTGTATAGCACACGCTTCTTGATTAGATCGGGGTTCAAGCCTGTGACCACCAAATACGGAGAATGCGGAAAGGTCAGGGAATGACCACCGCATATCCCCAGAGCAATACGGCCTTATTTGCTAATGCTCCTAAAAACCAAACAACAAACAAACAAGCATGGTACAAATGGTTCAAAGATGGACACAAGGACATTCACAGTGACCCAAGAAATTGGCATCCATCAGCCTCTTAAGATGAGAACAGAGTTACAAAATGAATGGGAAATTGTTGCAGATCATCATTTTATCCTCAGAAAGGTGGCTGATGAGTTGGATATGAATAAGACGATGATTCATCAAATTGTATATGAAGATTTAGAGGAAAGGGAGGTCTGTGCAAAATCTGTATTGCATCACTGCCGCACGGATGAGCAGAAACAATGAAAAATGTCATGTGAAGGCTACATCCAGACTTGTCAAGACAATCCTAATATTCTTGACTATTGTCACTGGAGATCTGTCTTGGGTAGGCGCCTCCGTAGCCAGGTAGGCAGGAGCAGGCGCCTCCGTAGCCAGGTGGGCAGGAGCAGCAGTGCATAGCACACGCTTCTTGATTAGACCGGGGTTCAAGCCCGTGACCACCGAATACGGCGGATGCAGAAAGGTCAGAGAATGACCACCGCATATCTCCAGAGCAGTATGGCCTTAGTTGTTAATGCTCCTAAAAAAAAAAAAAAAAAACCAAATAAATAACTGTCTTGGGTGTTTCACTACAACCCAGAGACAAAGCATCAGAGCATGCAATGGACTTCAAAATCACCACTACCAAGCCCCAAAAAATTTTGTTTATGCAGATTTACATCAAGATGATGCTGATCATGTTTTTCGACAAACTGGGTCTGATTTGCAAAGAATTTTTATCTGAAAGGATGAGAGAGTTAGATGCGTTTTATGTACCAATGCTTCAAAAACTAATGAAGAGTATTTCCCACGTAAGGCTGCAATTTTGAGGTAAAGGCAGCTGGTTCTTGTTGCATGACGGTGCCCCCTGCCCATTCTGCACTTGTTGTGAAGACATTTCTTATGAAACATGGAATTGTGCAGATCGACCATCCACCATACTCTCCCGATCTCTTGACATTTTCCTCTTTCCCAAGGTGAAGACTGCCCTCAAAATTTCAGGATGTTCAGGACATGAGAAAGGTAACCACCAAACTGAACATCGTTGCTTTGAATGTATTTGCTGACTCTTTTTAAGAACTTTTAGAACAGTGTAATAAGTGTATTAAATTAGGAGGGGATTACTTTGAATAAAAATAAAACTATTTTTGAGCTCCTTGACTTTGTCTTTTTTATTACACCAGTCCAGGAACTTTATTGCCACACTCTGTGTGCATATCTGTATATAGACCTAAGATCAGGGATGGACTGGTGTTGGTAGCTAGGGATTGATTGCAGCCAGAGACAGTAACATTTGTAGCATGTTACTGCTGTATGGAAGGGCAGGGGAGGACAAAATAGTTAGCTGCTGCTGGAGCCAGCTATGAACAGTTTGTCTCTGCATAAAATGGTGTGGTGTTTGTATATTTTATTTTGTATTTCTTTTAATGACAAACATCAATTGTATAATAATTTGCAGTTGCAGTTAACATTGGTAGGAACTAAACACAAATAATATGAACCGTAAAGAATATTATTATAATCATAGCAATTCAGTGTAAAACCTCGGAGATAAGTTTCCTCTGTTGAAGGTTGTTTTGGAATTCAGTAACAAATTTTGTACTCCTTGTGAAAGTGATTCTGCTTGTGTGTGTGTGTAAATGATGTACACTTCTGTTTAGAATTTGTCAGTAAACTAAATTACCGTTTGTGGATCCAGCAATTTCATAATAAATAAGTTTGTGTTTGTGTGAATTATGATATGTAGTCTTATTGGTCTCCCATTTTTAGTGTCCGTAGTCCAACGAAGGACGCTTATGTCACTCGGTTGACTGTCTGTCCGTCCATCCGTCTGTCACAGCATTGTATCTCTGGAACCACTCAACCTATTGACTTGAAATTTTGCATGGGTTTGTATATCATGTGGGCCAACATAATGCCATATTGATTGTTGTTCACAAAAATTTGTTTGAGAAATGGGGGGTAAAGTGTAGGGGAGCAGAAATGTTGGAAAAAGCTCAACGAGTAAGTTTAAAATATTTTTTAAATTAAGAATGACAGCGCCAGACAGAAAAATGTAATTTTCGTGTCCCTCCCCCCCTCTATTTCTGTTGCTAATGGAGCTAAAAATTTAAAAATCTATGCTATGCGTTATCCGATGCTTATCAAGGAAAAACTATTCAGATTGAAATCTATCATTTACTTTTTGTGTTAAAATTAAAAAAAAAAAAAAAAAAAAAATTTTATTGCACTTCCTTGTACTCAGTAACTCTCCTTTTGGTGACAAAAAGGTTGCTAAATAGATAGTTGATAATTCTATAAAGGTCATTTATAAATTTTGCAACAAGAAGTATTTTTTAACAATTTTCAAAGCTGGAGTTATCCCGGCAAGTGGGTACTCAGAGAGTCAGTGTTGAGGCGGTTGGTGGTGGGGAGATGCCTGCACAGAGTCTTGCACAAACCTCATCTGCCAGTTGCTTCTCCCCAAGACTTTAATTGCTTCTCCAGGAAGAAGTCGGAGTTGCTTCTCCCACCCTTGTCATTCACAACAACTGGAAAGATTCAGTTGTTGTGAATAGTCGTGTTCATTAGTATCTCAGTTTTAGGCCAAGCTGGGGTACTAGAAACTTTTTTTTCAGTTACCATAAAGCTCTCTATTTGAGCTACTGCACTAACGACCATTTGTGACTACAGATCCTTCATCCTGAGTGTCCGGCACTTAGTAGTTGACCGAAGTTTAATTTAGTTACATTTCAAGTTGAGGATTATACTGCCTATTGTGAACTTTGTGTTTTTTAATTGATTTTTTTTTTTTTTTTTTTTGTAAATAATGAATTTAATTGTTTACAAAAAAAGTGGTACTTATCCTTCAGTGCATGTAGGCATGTGTCTACTTGGGTGTTGGGGAATCGTACAATTGCACTGATGGCAGTGAATGTTTCTCGTTTTTGTCTTATTTTATTTCATTTTATTTTTAGGTGGCTTAGTATATAGGAGGAGTATTGCAGATTGCCAACTTTAACAAAGTGTAAGGTGGTTTAGTCCTTCTTTTCATTACTCTTAATAATATTACCACATCAGTTCTCTGTACAGATATTTAAGATATTGCAGCAGTGAAGAGAATCTACAGTATATAGCTTAAAATCCAGAAAACAAATGAGTTCTTGTAAGTAAATGGTTGATAACTAAAACCTTTAAATGGAGTGAATATATAACATAGCTGATATTAAAAGTATACTTGTATTATCATCTGACCTGTAACATTGAAGAATGATAGAATCCAAAATGTGGTTCATCTATGACAGTATAGTGAGGGATTCACTACTTGTCATTTTTTTGAAGAGACCTTCTTCATTCAAATTATGTTGAAGACCAGATGAATTCTTAAAGGGTTTTTTTTAAGTTGGATCTCAGGCAGATGGAGTAGGGCTCTTTACCATGTTTTTCATCCTGCATATCATATAAATACATGCTTAGCATTAGTAGAAGCATACAATGCAAGAAAGCAAGCTTATGCAGCATCAGCCAGAAAAAGAAAAAAACTCCCATTTTACCCCTCCGTTCATTCCAAATGCCTGTCCAGCTCAGCCTTAAATTTATTTAGGCTATCAACTTCCACAACAAGAATATAATAGAATTCAACAAGAGATTGAATTCTATTCCACCAACCACCTGCTAGCTAGAGACAAATTTCTGCATATCTATTCTACAACTCTCTTTCCTCAATTTGAATCTATGCCCCCTCAGGTTCTTAATCTGAGCAAGAGGAAGAATTCTATCAGCATTCAGCTTGCTCAAACCATTCAAGGCCTTATACACCTCAAGATCAATCAGATCACCTCACATGTGTCTGACACTTGTACTGACATAACATATTAAAATGAGCTAACACATATTCCCCATCCACAAGTGTTTCGTGTAAACTTATCTCTGGACATCTTGCTGCAAACCACTATTGCATTCAAATGACTTGTAGCATTTGATAGCATAATGTGTATTATTGTATTTAGGTATATATTAGTATAGTGTAGTATTGTCAAATTAAATTGGATTTAAACAGAAATCAAGTCCAAGACTAGAGCAGCAAAGCAACAGGCTCAAAGTAGCAGGAGTGCTATGGCTTGGGGGGGGGGGAGAACTTATGGGGACAATTTTCCTACAAATCATGGCCTAACAAAATGTACTGCTTCTGCAATGTTTGCAGACCTTTCCAGAACAGGGCATCATACAGCCATGGGGATGTCTGTGTGTAAGTGTTTGGTGCAGAGAGTGTGAAGAAATTAAGTACCAACTCAATATCAACTTATCAACCAATATTCCCAAATTATAAAAAAGACCACCCTTCCTATTCTATAACATGTGAATGCTGGAAAAGCAAAAAACTTATTCAGAAATATAAAGCAAACCATAATGTTTCCTATCAAGGAGCAAGGCAAATCATCTCATCACCAACCTACCCAAACAGGACTACCTATGCCCAAATAACCAAGAAATACCAGTCAACAGCAATGCAAACTGAATTATCAGTACCCCCCAAAAGTCTTTCTCAAATTACCTCAAAACTCTATAGTGCAACTCAAACTCAAGCAGTCAATATGCCAATATCTATACCACACAAAAAACTCCACTCCCCGGACCAAGAATACAAAGAAAAACAAACCATAACTTCCAAACATCAACAGGAAATGGATATTAATGAAAAATCTGCAGATAATGCTGTCCTTGAAATTTTTGTTGAAGAAGACATGGACACGGGAAAGCCTTTCTTTCCAAAAAAAGATAAAAACAAGAATGAAAAACAGAGAACTTCAACAACACAAAATGTTCTGAAAGCCTAACAACAAAGTAATAATGAACACAATAATTTAGTGGAACTGTCGTGGTTTCCGTGCCAATATTGATGATCTGCACGATCTCACCTTTTGGAATACCATGACTAAGCTAAATAGGAAGAAACAAAAAGTCATCTTTTGTTGGATCCCTGGTCATTTGGAATTTCTGGAAATGAATGTGCTGATCTAGCTGCGAAAGCTGCTACAGATCCTATAGTGAACCATTTAGTATACCGATCACAGACTACAAGTCAATTATAAAGAAGCGGCATCTTGAAAAATGGCAACACATCCAGCAAAGTCAAGTTGTGAACAAACTACTCCGTATAAAGAAACATCTCCAATCTTGGAAATCCAGTATACGTGAAAACAGGCACGAAGAAGTCATATTAGCCTGACTACGAATAGGCCATACACATCTTTATCTTCTTGCAGGCACTGATCCACCGCTGTGTACAAATTGCAACACTCAGCTCACTGTCCAACATGTACTCATTGATTGCCCCAAATATAATAGTGACTTGACAAGCTATGTTTACCTCTCTTTTCAGGACGAACATTCCTTTCAGTATTGCTGATCTCCTGGCAGATACTCCACACATGGCCAAAATTTTTTCATTCCTTAAACAGATACAACTGTACAATGCAGTGTGAACTTCAACAACATTTATGTACATAAACTGTGTATTTAACATCACCAAAGTTGGTGCATTATGGTCTTGCTGCCCTTGTGCCGTAAAACCCAAAAACAAACAAACAAAGAAACGATCTCACTTCTAAATACACACCAATATGTCTCTGTCTTCAAGCAAGATATTTAAAACCTTAAGATACACCAAAACTGTCTCAGTATAATATCTTTAGAAAAGATAGGACCCACCAAAATATTGCACATGGTAGTGTAGCTGTTTTAGCAAACCTGCATGATCCTACCAAACGTGTCTTACTGAATTCTCCACTTGAGGCAGTAGCCATCCAAAAAACTGATGACATCCATATTACAATATGCTCCTTGTACATTCCACCTAGTTATAGCTTTCAACAAAATGATCTAGATAATCTCATAGCTCAACTCCCCACTCCTTTCCTCATTCTGGCAGATTTAAACATTGCATCACATGCTATGGGGCAACAACAACATTGATCAAAGATCAAAGTAAATTCTCCTCCTAAATGATGGAGAAGGTTGTTATAGTCACCTGCATATATTCACCTTCCTTCCTTCCAGAACAAATACTGCAATAGACTTGTCTATCTGTTTAGCAGCCCTATATCCTACCCTAAAATGGACAATAAACAATAATCCACTTCACAGTGATCATTTTCCCATACAAATTGAATTGCTAAACAAGCCCTCTTATCATCCTACTAAAATTCCACAGTGGCTCACTGATAAAACAGATTGGCAGACATAAAAAAACTAGCTAAATTTGATCCAGAAATAATCCAAGAATCCCTAACTGATGAAGCCGTTGAACATGTCACAAAAACAATATTATGTGCAGCAGAAAAAGCCATACCAAAATCCTCTTCAAAATTGCCGATACACCCAAAAATCTGGTGAGGCGATGACTGCTGTGCAGCTAAAAAAAAGAGCAAATTAAGCTTGGAATATCTTTCGCTGCAGTCCAACAACAGCCAATCTTATCCCATATAAAATTGCCAGAGCAAGATATGTTAGGATGCTGTAATAAAAAGACAGCTTGGTTTCGCTTTACTTAGACCATCAAACAAGAAATTCCTATGCATAAAATTTGGAAAATAATTTTAAAAATTAATGGTAAAAATCAGATGACTCTTTTGCCTATTATTAGCATATGGTGCAAGGAAGCCTAAGGCTTATGCTGCACCAGCCAAAAAAAATTCTGAATTACCGAGAGAGAGAGAGAGAGAGAGAGAGAGAGAGAGAGAGAGAGAGAACAAGAATCAGAAAGAAGAATGATGATATCCAGCTAAGGCTTATGCTGCACCAGCCAAAAAAAATTCTGAATTACCGAGAGAGAGAGAGAGAGAGAGAGAGAGAGAGAGAACAAGAATCAGAAAGAAGAATGATGATATCCAGCTAAGGACCCTGAGTGTGTCAAGCCCATGCTCACCAGATGTGAGCCCCTGGGGTTGTCATGGCATGGAGGAGACAGTATGTTTCTGACCCTGCTAAAATTGCCAATATCTTAGGGAAAACTTTTTTCCAAAACATCAGCAACAGAAAGTTACACCCCAACCTTCAGAAGATTTAAAACAAATAAAGAAAAACAAAAATTAAACTTTTCATCAAAAGGGAATGAACAATATAACCTATGTTTACTATCCATGAACTGTGTAGAGCTCTGTCAACATCTAGACATAGCACAGTAGGACCAGATAATATTCACTATTCAGTGATACAGGAACTAAGTGTTGAATCATTGCAGTCACTCCTTGAGCTGTTCAATAGACTTTACCTAGAGGATGCGTTCCCTAAACAATGGTATCACGCTACAGTCCTTGACTTCCTTAAACCAGCTAGAGATCCAAAAAACCCTACTTGCTATAGACCCATTGCCTCTGCAAAATTCTTGAAAAGATGGTAAACTATTGACTGATATGGTACCTAGAAAATTTTAATCTCATACATGCTGCACAATTTGGAATCCAACAAAACAGATCAACATGCCATGGTATGCTTCGATATCAGTAAGGCTTACAATTTCACGTGGAAGTATGGAATACTCCCTGAATTACATCAACATGGACTTCGGGGTCATCTCCCAATTTTTGTACAAAACTTCCTGTACAAATGCACTTTACAGGTTAGATTCAAACTTCGTTATCCCAAGTATTCTTGCAAGAAGTCCCCCAAAGCTCTGTACTCAGTGCTACATTTTTTTATAATTGCAGTTAACACCATTGCCTTAGCAACCCAAAGGTCGCGGGTTCGAATCCCGCCTCGGGCTTGGATCAGAGTCTGCAAAAACCTTGAGAGGTGTATTATAGCCACAGATGCTGATGCGCCAACAACTACCAAAAAAAAAAAAAAAAACACCATTGCCGAACAACTTCCAAACACTATCGATACAGCACTGTTTGTAGATGACCTTAGCAGTTCATGTCATGCGAAAAACATGAATACAGTTGAAAGACAGTTACAAGGGGCAATAAATAGATCCGTTCATGGACACAAATTAATGGCTTTCAACTTTGCCCCCAAAAAAAGTTGTGCATCCATTTTTGCCAACCAATAGCAGTTCACCCCACCATATGTTTCTTAGGAATCACATTAGATAATAAACTTAACTTTTTAGAGCATATTAAAAAGTTAAGAACATCCTGTCAGCAGAAGCTAAATATTATCCAGGTTCTCTCAGCAACTAAGTGAGGAGCTGATCGCCTTACCTTGTTACGAATATATAGAGCCTTAATAAGATTGCAGCTTGACTATAGAGCACCAGTGTATAGCTCAGCAAGACCCAGTGTCCTTTGCTGGCTTGACCCTATCCATCATAGTGCAATACACATTGCCCTAGGAGCATATCGCACATCTCCAATACATAGTTTATATGCTGAAGCACATGAACTGCCTCTCTCAATCAGAAGACACCAATGTATACTATGTTATGCATATAAAATTAGATCTACGCCAGAACACCCAAACTGGCCAATAGTTTTCACACCCCAGCACAGCAGGTTATACCAAAACTGCCCTACTGCTAACTGTCCTTTGGGTATGTGAAAAAAACACCTTTAAGAAGAACTCAATCTGACCTTAGACAATGTCGCACATACTTTCCGCTCCCCCCCTACTCCTTGGAGCGTCACTCCGCCTTCATGTGATTTATACCTTCATAAATGGAATAAATCAATATTACATAGAGAATTTCTTGCAACTATACCATGCAGTAGTGAACCAGTTTCCCAACTTCGTTGTTTGTTTGTTATTTGGTTTTTAGGAGCATTAGCAACTAAGACCATATTGCTCTGGGAATAGGCGGTGGTCATTCCCTGACCTTTCTGCATCCTCCGTATTTGGTGGTCATGGGCTTGAACCCCGGTCTAATCAAGAAGCATGTGCTACGCACTGCTGCTCCTGGCTACGGAGGTGCCCCAACTTTGTCGTAATACATACTGATGGATCAAAGAACTATACCCACGTTGGTATAGTTCTTTGATCCATCACTGCAGTGTTCCCAAACATCACATTAGCCTATAAATTGTTGTGTGAGTTCAGTATATTCTCTGCCGAACTAATAGCAATTCAGGTTGCACTGAAGTACATTGACTCCTCCAATATTAAGAACAGTGTCATTTTCTCTGATTCTTTAAGTGCACTTCAAGCACTAAAAAAACATCATGAACATCACCTACCCGGTTGTAAAAGAAATAATCACCTCTTTGCATATATTATCAGAACTTGGGAGAAACATACACTTCTGCTGGGTTCCGGGACATACGGCAATTCCAGGAAATGAATTAGCGGACAATGCTGCCAAATCGGCTAACTTGCCACACGACAACAAGTGGAAAGTTCCTCATCAGGGCTATAGACCAATAATCCAGGAAAAATGCATGTGCCAGTTGCAGTTATCATGGCAGCAACAACTTAACAATAAGCTTCTAAGAATTAAACCAAATCATGAGTTATGGCCTTCAGTCCAACAGCCGGAGATAACATTGGCTCTTTTGAGAATAGGCCACACTAATGTTACTTATTGTTATCTCTTAAGAGGGAAGACTCTCCCTCAATGTCATCAATGAAACATATCTTTGTCAAATACACAAAATATGAGAGAACGCCAGAACCTTTTCACTCTGGACATAATGAAAAGATCCTCTTACAATTGCTTCAATCTTGGGTAATAAAATAAAGGTCTCAAACATCATTACTTTTCTCATTATGATTAACATATATATCACCTCCTTTAACTAGAAAAAAATAAATATAATAATTTTGTAGTCCTAGTTATGAAATTATCCCTACTTGCAAGAAATAACATTCATACTTACCATATGTATGGCCCACTATGACCATAGATGCTGATGTGCCAAAAAAATCCCCAATCAAACAAACAAATCTTCTTGCTGATATAATGGAACATAAATTCAAATTGAGGAAGGTTGGTTGTAGGATAGATGCAGAAGTTTGCATTGAGCCAGAGAATGGTTGACTGTATGAAAGCTATCTGTTGTTGTGTTAGCTGGTAGTTTGAGTAAATTCATGGAAGAACTAGACTAATTCTTGGAGTGGATGGATGGGTGAGGTAGGTATGTTTTTTTTTTTTTGGCTGATGCTTTATAAGCTTACTTTTTCCTGTATCATTTGCCAGTACTAATTCCAATACTAACACTTTTAAAATGGACACATAAAAATTCTATTCTCAGAGAATTTGTTCGAATTCTCAATATACAAAAGTAATTGGAATTATGTGTAGCTACAGTAAAGCAAAATTAAATTATTACCTTGTGGGAATAGTATGGCAATTCTGTTTTGTTTGATTTGTCTCTTCCCCTTCTAGTTGATGCCAAAAAAAGTTTGCTTCCTTCCATCATTCAACCTTACTAATATTCTAGATATTAGCATTAGCAAAGGCACATGATGCAAGAAAGCAAGCTTATATAGCATCAGCCAAAATAAAAAAAAAAAAAAAAAAACATGCCCTTCTCACTTCACAAATCCACTCGCTCCAAATGTTTGTCTAGTTCTACCTTGAATCTATTTAAGCTATCAACTTCTACAACAGCAAATGGAAGTTCCAGCAATCAACCACCTGCTGGCTAAAGGCAAACTTCTGCACATCTATCCTACAACTGTCTTTCCTTAATTTGAATTTATGCCCTCTCGGGTTCTTAATCTGAGCAAGCGGAAGTATTAGCATTGAGCATGCTCAAACCATTCAAGGCTATACACCTCAATCAGATCACCTCGCAGGTGGGTAGTCTCCAGACACTTTAATTTGCAAAACTTAAGCCTTTCTTCATAAGAGCAACCCTTTATTCCATTCACTAATCTTGTTGCCCTTCTCTGTACTTGTTCCAACAGCTCTACATCCTTCTTAAAATGAGGCCTCCAGACCTGTATACAGTATTCAAGGTGTGGCCTGACCATTGCCTTACACAAGGGGATAATCACCCTATCCCTGCTAGAAAAATTCCTGTATATCATTGACAAGACACCCTGAGCTACTCTTGCAGACCATCTGCACTGCTCAGAAAACTTCATATCTGCCTGCACAATTACCCCCAGGTCCTTTTCACTTTCTACCTCTGTCAGTATAGTACCACACAGTTGATACTTTGCTCTAGGGTTACTGCTTCACCTATGCAGTACTTAACATTTGTCAATGTTAAACCTCTCACCCCATCTACTCAACTTTTCTATCTCCTGTTGCAGCACCGTACTGTCATTAACAACCCTGACAACCACCGTATTGTCATTAACAACCCTATCATCTGCAAACTTGGACATTAAGCCTGATATACCATCATCAATATCATTAATGAATACAGAAAACAATGTACCCAACACTGAACCCTGGGGAACTCCACTAATAACATTAGTCCATGAAGAGCAATGTCCATTGATTACCACTCTGTCTTCTCCCACTCAACCATCCCTTTATCCATAGCAGCAATTTGCCTCCAATGCCACACCGCTCCGATTTGTGCAGCAGTCTTCCATGTGCAACAGTATCAAAAGCCTTTCTAAGATACAAATTTATGATATCAAAATTATTCTTTGCATCCAGTTCCTTTGTGACCACATCAAATTTTTGTCCAATGTTTCTTTTATCACCCCCAACTGCAATATTGTTGCTTTTTTTTTTTTTTGGAGCACTCTTTAAGTAAATCAATTTTCCTTGCATCTTCACAGTTAAAACTCATAATTAAAGTACATTATTAGCATAAGAAGCATTTTGATACTTCTGTGATCAGAAGCATCTGTAGAAATTTCATTGTTAGCTGATATTTGTGATTTGAATACTATCGGTAACATGCATTCCAGTCTCACTGTTAAAAATAACTTTTTGCTCATTTTGAGAGGTGGGGTCATATCCCACTGGGTTTGGAGAAATTTTTAAATGTCTCTTCAAGGCTGTAATATCTGGAAGAGGGAATAGTTTTTTTCCTTGAATTATTCAAGATTTTTCAGTCTGTATGGCATACAGGTGAGCTTGTGAAGACACAAATGGGAACATCAAAAATTTAAACGGGAAAAGCATGATTGCAAGACATAGTAAGTGATTGAAACAAATGTCCATCTGGCCTTGTGGAAGGGGTAATGCATATTTATTTTTGATGATGCTGGGTAACATTACTTCCTTGCATCTGATAAGTTACTCTAGGATTACTACTACCCATATAGATTTGTCATTGAATTTGTTAATGTTACATTTCAGCTGCAATTTCTCAACCCAACAGCTAATTTTTCTCGATCTTGTTGCAATAGCATACCTTGTTTACTCTCACTAACCACCCTGCCAACCTTTCTATCACAATCAAGGCTGAACTAGACATTATTGGATGGGATGGACAGGTGAGTGGGAAGTTTATTTTGGTTGACTCTATAAACTTGATTTTTAATATTTTGTGCCACTAATACTAATTTTTCTAATCTCATCCTCACTTGTGTTATGAGTAGCAGTATCAGCTTCCTTTCATATAGTACCATTATTTCTTATAAACAAGTCTTTTTACTCTGTTTCAGTTCACTTATAATGAGGCAGCTCGTTAGATTAACAAGTTGCTATGTATCAAACTGTTTTCAAATAAATAATAATAGTATATTGCTGTTTATTTAAATGTTCTAATAACTGTTGTTAGTGGTGCTGTTCCACTTCATTAGAGAGCCGGTCAATAATGTAAAATTTTAACAAACCAATTCAAATTAGCTGGTGGACAATACTGTCAAAATATTTGACAGAATTAGATGTCGTGCAGAGTTTGGAATGCCTTCTGTGGTTATTAAAATTGAGATGGGCTTTAGGCCAAGTTTGAAAGATATGGATTTATGTTGAATTGCGCAAATGTTCCATTTCTGTTTACTCTTCTCCATCTGCTCGCTGGTGATTTGGCAGTCACTTGGCATCGTTGCCATTACTGTCGCACTTAAATTGCAGTGTACTTCTCTTGTGAGGCTTGCTGTTTATATTAAAGCAACTCGATATATAGCAACTTATTGAACTGTAAATAGTTCACTCTTTAATATAAATTCATGATGTGTCTTCCGCGCCATTCTGTTAAGGTTTAAATTTGTTTCGTTTATGCACATAAACAGTATTTAATCATGCCACTTGAAATGTGTGGAACTGTGAAAGCTACCCACTCAGTATTCGGTTATATTGATTTTAGCTTACCTTTCAGATTCTGTGTTGCGTAATTTATTATTTTGGATTACATGCACTTAAAATTTAGAAACCAATACGTAACTTTTAGTTTAATCAAACTTACGAAACAGTTTGTATAACTTCTTAAAAGGCAACGAAGTATGTGGTTAGACTATGTATATAAAGTGCTTAGCATCATAATACACAGCCATTTCTGAATAAACAGAAAATTTTTAGGTGGCATCGTTTTAGGTTATATCTCATATTGTGAATACCTTCACAACGAGTTGTCATGATATTGCACTACTTCGAATAAGTAACGCTTCACCTAAGGAGAAGACTAGTGTTACTTATTCTCAGATAGGTACCACCACCCAGACAGCACTGTTTCAGGGCTATTTGGCCCTTCGTCAGTGAGTGGGTAGGTACCCAAGTGATGCAATGATGGCAAAAACAGTTATGAAGTATAACTCCACAATATGAGAGATGCCTGATGGTGTATGATGTATTTAGACTAAGGCGCATTTAGGGCTAGAGCCTCAAGCTGCGAACAAATTTAGACTATGTATATAAAGTGCTTAGCATCATAATACACAGCCATTTCTGAATAAACAGAAAATTTTTAGGTGGCATCGTTTTAGGTTATTTTGGCATCATTGCATCACTTGGGTACCTACCCACTCACTGACGAAGGGCCAAATAGCCCTGAAACAGTGCTGTCTGGGTGGTGGTACCTATCTGAGAATAAGTAACACTAGTCTTCTCCTTAGGTGAAGCGTTACTTATTCGAAGTAGTGCAATATCATGGCAACTCGTTGTGAAGGTATTCACAATATGAGATATAACCTAAAACGATGCCACCTAAAAATTTTCTGTTTATTCAGAAATGGCTGTGTATTATGATGCTAAGCACTTTATATACATAGTCTAAATTTGTTCGCAGCTTGAGGCTCTAGCCCTAAATGCGCCTTAGTATGTGGTTAGTTAAAGAATGTTAAAATTTCTACATTCGGCCGATCATATTCCTTAATTTCGAATTGTTCTCTTTTTACATTTGAATATTTCTTTGATTTATCGAAATTTTGATTGAAATATTTGTGCAAAAGTGAGAGGCTACAGTAGTAGAATTACACAGTAATTATTAAAAGTGAGGAATATCATTCGTAATTTCTTTTCATTATCGCTGAATATTACATTATGTGTAACAATCTGCTCGGTCTTTCCTTTTCGTAGTCATTTTGGGGATTCCTGTTTCCTCACACAGGAAATTACACCCTAAATGCTACAGACTTCAGCGCCAAGTGGTTCGCAGCTAACAGTAAATGCACCTCTGACTAGATCATTATGAATTTGATTAAGTGCCAAGTACCTTGATCCACAGCCCTGGTTCCAACGTTGAGCAAGTAGGTAATTTGTAGACTTGGGCGGAAGGGAATTTGGCAGCCTTCTTAGTGGAATTGCATAGGGAAGTTGCAAGTTTTCATTCCAATGTCAAGCTTTCGTCAAGTTTTTATTCACAGTTGATATATGATCCTTTTGGGTCCTAATGATAGTGTATCAAAACGGGCGTGATTTTTAACTTCGTTTTATTATAAGGATATGAGCAAGAAATTCGCAATAATGCTAATATATGACGTAAGAAAAATTACATATGCAGTATTTGAAAATTCAGTCATTTTATAATAATTTGTCTAGACGTATTTTGTAGGATTAAAAAAATACAAGTAATTCCTTTCGAAGGATAAATACAACGTAAAAATGAGATTTGTTTACTGAACCCTTTTCCTGTTAGAAATTCGTACAAATTATATTTATTGTATCCATTGGATCTTTTCAAAGTGGGGGCGCTTCAGTTAGCGATTCTAACCTACTGCAACGTCTCGCTTCGTCAGTTTTAATGGGAAGAAAAAATACTTCCGGGAAACGTATAAATTAAGTCCAGATCTTCTTTTCTTATATCGAAAGAAAGGAAACAAATTGTCTCTTCACATGTGCAGGTTATAATATCTGTATGAGTTTTTAGCTTTGATTAAAATCAGTAAGAAAATTTAATTTATTATAGTTTTTCCCCCTTTGGTTTTGCTAATGTTTAAATGATACCATGGATCAAAGTTCTATTGGTGTTTTGTTTGCGAATGTTTTTTTTTTTTTTTTTTTCATTTTCTCTGCTGCGGAAACTTTTCACGATTAATCAGGCTTAGTTAAGAGATGCATGCGATTCCGATGAGTTTTGGTTGAAATGGTTATACTGCTTACTGTTTAAAATACCTCCCTCCCCCCCACTTTCTTTCGACTTGTCGGAGATCGATTTCACAGAAGCCAGAAACACCTTTTTATTATTATTATTTCTCTCTAACACCCCCCCCCCCTCCTTAAAATTGTGCGGCGAAGGTCGTTGATTCCAGCATGACTCACCGTCTGAGAGGGTCTAGGAGACGAGACGTTAACGGCATTCACCCACAAATTGCGCCTCTGCTGTACCGTCTGCGCTGAAAGGGGAACAGTCTCCTCGTGCTTTTATTTTGCTTGCTTATAATACCAGTGGAAAAACAATGTTCGTTTTTATTGTCGGCAAATTAAAGTGTCATTAATGCCAACCATGCGAGAATTTCAGCTTTATTCAGTGGTCAGTATAAATCTTCCTCTAGTACAAATGAAACTTCCAAGTCACCCTGTAGTACTCTTTTCGATCTAACGTACTTTTTCGCAAGCCACGTACTTCTGTTGTTGACTAGTGATTTACATTCATTCCGAAAGGTGATTGGCCCTCACAATTATGACGTAATCATTAATAGGCTGTTATCATTTGTACTTTGTGTTCAAGTGTTTCCTTTGTGTATATGCCACACACTTCAAAGACACCGAATGAAAATTTTAACATCCCATTGAACTCCTAGCCGAAAGGTAAATGTGTAATATTTACTGTGACACAGCATTTAAATGCTAGTAGAATAAGGATACTGCATGGCAAGTAAATATCTCAAATATAAGCATGTTCATAAACATTCCCTAAAGATGTGCGTAGACTTGCTGATCTGGAACCTCTTTTTCACTTCCTTTAGATCAAAATTTCTCTCTCACACATGCTATCTGTCTTGTTTTCCTGCTCAACAGATCACTTGGAACTTTTTGAATTCCTTTACCTGAATTGGATTTTTCAAGTTTAATTTTCCTGAGAGTGAAATCATTTTTCTTGACTGTTTGATTAATATTCATAAGCTCCAACTGGCTTCGCTTTTCTATACATATTAATCTAGTTAAGCAGGTCCCAACCTTTTTGAGAAGCAGTTGAGTGAAGCTTCGATTTCAGGTAAATTCAAATGCGATCCTCCACCCGGAAAGATTTTTGAAAATAATGTCAAATGCGCGAAATGAAGACTATTTTCATATTAAACGAAAGGGGGGAAAAATAAACAAAATGCGCATCAATACTGAATTGATTGTGTATAGTATTTAAATGACTTGGCACTTTATTTGGTTTCAGCGATTCGCTAGAAATAATTTCCATGCATTCAAAGTAAATCCATAATTGAAATATTTGTCAACATACCTGTTCGTTGGGCTAGGAAGACCACAATCGGTTCATTATATCTTGACTAATAACATTTATTTATTATTATTTTATTTTAAACTTCGCCTATAAATTCTCAAGTTGTAAAAAGCACAATGTTGTTTCAAAGTCGGTTTTTTATAATTGAATTCTCATTCCATATGTGGTCAAATGCGAGGGTACAGATAATCTGAAATCCTCTGACCTAGGTAGCTGTCCCGATTATAAACAAAAAAATTTACTTATTATTATTATTTATTTTTAATTTTAAAACCTACTTTTTCAATTAATAGCCGACTTTTATTTAATTAGTAACGCAAAACAAAATAAATTTTGTAAACTTTCATTACTCAGCACCATGAATGATTTGGGGGTTGGGAATCCAGTGGAACTTGTTAACCTTGGACTTCGGTTTTCTCCAGAGGTGTAATTTTCAGGAAATGCACAAGGAGAAAAATTGTTCAAAGTATAGGGAGTAAATGAAGAATAAAACACAGTTCGATGAGTTTGGCGTTAATGAGAACATTTTCTTGCTGCCTCGTGTTGAAATCCCTCGCGAATCAAGTCTTGTAGTCAATAATACAAGAGCTCAGTTATCAAGAGTGAGGCAATTTTTGCTTGTCCATCTGTGGAGGATTTTTTTTTTTTTTTTTTTACGATTTACCTCCATGGACCTTCCGCTTGGACTGTTATTTCCATTCACCAGAGCATTTCATTTCATTTCTGTCACCGCTACCCTTCTGTATATGTGCACGCGCGCTCCATTCGATATTGAGTTCTGTTGCTTTTTGTATCAAGTTCCATGACCGAATGAATTTTCCCCCCTTTTCTTCTGTATATTACCATTAGTGGTTTGCTTTTTATTTTTCTTTTACCGAATAATGCCTGTTTTCTGGCGTTTCTATCCCATTTTTAAAAAGTCGGTCATAGCGGTATGCCTATAAGGAATCTGTTTGCAGATTCGAGTCCACATGCCCACAAATACGCTGTCTTGCGGTTCGGGTCACCTGATATTCAGTTTACAGAGAGTAGTCTATTTGATCGTTTTTCTGGTCAGCTTTTCTCCTGGTCACTGGTTCCAAACTGGTGTCGTTCTGTTCATCCGTTTTGTCTTCTCTAATTAACGTCACCTGCCTGACAATTGTTTATTACTGTTATTTTTTGTCATTTCCTCTTGGTGACTCAGTTATGAGCTACCTCTGATACTTTCACAACTTCAATAACCATATTCCTTATTTCAAACCAATTCTTCATCAAGAAATAATGTCTCATTTAACGACATGATTAAATCAGTTCTTGTTGGCATCTCTACTTTTGACCTTGTTTCTCAGTCCGTCAATCTTCCTTGCAAAATTTTTCTTATCCATATTCCATTTGTTACCTTTCTTTGTCCGCTTAATTCATGTTATTGTGGTGAGGACGAGACCTGGATACACAATCACTTTTTTTGTCCTATTTATGAAGCACAATGACAACTACTTTTTCAATAGTTTCTACATTACATGAAGATAACGTCGAACTTCTCTTGGAAAATCCGAAAAACTTTAAAGCTCTCCAACTCTTTTGTACAGAAGTCTTCAATAGAAGGAAGTAATCCCTTCTTTAATCTTCAGCGAAGATAGTTGTATTTATTATTGCTATCTACTGGGTTCCATACTTCAGCAGCGTTACCTATACTTTTTAATTAGTATTGTATATGTGGTGTAAACATACATAATTGAAATTTAAAACATTTCTGAGCCTCTCACTGGGTCTTGACTTTTAGTGGATATTGTAATACGTGTGTGTGTGTGTATTCCTGTTTATAGGTTTTACCTGCATTAGCCACCACACCAAAATACTTATTTTGCATAATTTTTGCGAGACCCCCTGGTGGCTAATTGATGAAATATCAATTTTGAAATTCTTAACACTCCATTAAATTGTTCCATACCTGCTTTCTTGGCCGCTATATATTACTGTGTTTTACACAGGAAACCTATTTAGTACTTTCTCGTATGACTATTGTTATGCTGTATTTCCTTTTACGATTTTGAAGAATATGAATGACTGTACCTATGTTAAACTTTGTTCGTGGGCAGGAGTTTATGTATAGGAACGCTTTTAAGTAATATATTGTAATCATATGTGTAATTTTAGCATAGCAGCTCTAGACTGTTTTTATTTTATATTGTTCTAGTTCATGGTTAGTCCAGTTGTTTTGGACTTAGTAATAATACCGCTTTTTTTTTTTTTTAATCTGGTACCCATGTTTGGGTAACCTGTGTGCGAGATTTTGTGTATAAAGTGCACAGACAGGTAGCAGAAACAGGCCGTGCCTTCTCGTTGGCTAGGGACGGATATCAGGCAGCAGCTCCAGGTGTTTGCTGCTCCCTGGTAGCTATGTGGCCTAAAACAACACAAACAATACACCTACACTTATTACATAACCATTCACTACACTACATTGCACATTCACGTCTAATAAACAAAGATTCTGTACCTAGAACCGAAATGCGCAAGGTGGAGTTAGACGTAGGTCTTGTAGCCCCCCCTCCCCCCCAAACTGAGATGTAATTCTGGTAAACTTGACTCTTATGCCATATTTGCATCTGGATACATGTATACAAGTTGCGCGATCTGTGTTAACCAGCTTCGTTTCTCTGTTTTTACGGAAGTTGTGCCTTTTATACTGACATTATTTTCCCTGTAAACCTTCAAAGACGTCTGTTAGTTTTTCATTTATATTTTTATCTCTGTCTTGGAAATGGCATATGTAGTTCAACTTCCTCATGTGGCCAGTTATTGGCTGTCTTGGCTTCTTTCTTTTTGCCGTTTAATGTTTTATTTGTTTTTATACATTTGTAAAATAGCTTCGCATTGCGATAAGTTATCTTTCTGAGTGGTACTAAGATACTGCTTCCCCGACAATGTGGTATTGGCTTTTCTTCTCGTATTTTATAAACTTCCACACCCACTTCCTTATCAAGCGCTTTTTATCATTTGTCACTTCGTGTAGCTCTTCTGCCATCCCATTTCTCTCTCTCGCTGTATCCGTTTATCTTACTACCAATCGCCTGTCTTTCCACACATGCTTCGTAGAGTTACTTTTGATAATCCTGTTTTCTTTGCTTTTGGTTTTTTTTTTTTTTTTTTGTTCTGTTTAAGAAATAGATTTTTTACCACCGTATGTTATAAAAATGAATTATAACTTTTTCTAGTTTACTCTCCTACCAAATGCTTTTTCAAATACACAAAATAAATATACTGTACTTATTTATCCTTTTATTCTTTCCATCAAAATTCGCGTTATTCCTATCGCATTCCTCTTTCCAGAACCCATATCATTCCTTTCCTATCGTTTCCTCCATTTCTTCAATCGTTTGTTCGTTATACACATCACATTTGCTGCATGCGATATCGAACTAATGGTTCTGAAATTTTTATTTGCTCGTGTTCATTATCTTCTCTGTTGGAATCATAATTAGTCAAAATCCTCTCCATTTTCTCTTCTTAACATACTCGAGTATCAAAACATTGACCATCCGTGACGTCACCGACTGGCTCAGCGTATATAGTGACGGTTAGTTTGTCAGTGTTGAAGCCCGGGGAATGATTTGATAGGGAGGCAGGGGACAGCATCTCAGCAACTGCAGGCAGTGCGGTTGCTAAGATGTTTGAGGGCAGTGAAATGTGACGGGAATGGTCTAAACTGGACACACAACTACCCAAACAATTTGTCTGCGTCCACTTAATTCTTTTGATACGTTTACATCTGGATACATGTACGAGGTATAAATGTGTTTAGAGTTCATATCAAATATAATACGAATAACGTGGTTTTTTTAAACAAATGTCAATAACTATGAATTTAATTTGATGTTCACGTCCACCCCCAAAGGAATTGCGCACACTCCTGTTATAACACGCCCCGCTAATAGTTCTATACTTCTTTTGTAGCTGATTTCTGCTGGTCTC
Organism: Mastigoproctus giganteus; assembly: GCF_048544385.1. Classification (NCBI taxonomy): domain Eukaryota; kingdom Metazoa; phylum Arthropoda; class Arachnida; order Uropygi; family Thelyphonidae; genus Mastigoproctus; species Mastigoproctus giganteus. The sequence goes on from NC_143575.1 coordinate 262,505,357, forward strand.
ATGGTCGCCCTCACGAAGTGGGAGATTTTTGCATATAGTGTACTTTTGTGTCCGGTCCCTTTGAAAGTGCTATAACTGGAGTTTGTATATGGAAAATCGCCATGTACAAAATGCATCTAGAAATGTCAACGCGGAAAATATCCCATACAAACTGTATTTACATTTGTATGATCCTCTGTGTCGCGACTTATATCTCATACAGGTTCTGATACATGCAACCAGATGTAAACGTAGTTACATCCCTAATCTTTTTTGGTTATACATGTATTTAAAATTCGCCTCTCCATACTTCTCCGTGTGACCCTCAATCTTTAGTATTAGCAAGGGCACGTGATGCAAGATAGCAAGCTTATATAACATCAGCCAAAAAAAAAAACACCCCCTTCTCATTTCAGTCATCAACCTGCTCCAAATGTTTGTCCAGTCCTGCCTTGAATCTGTTTAAGCTATCAACTTCTACAACGACAGATGGAAGTTTGTTTCAGCAATCAGCCACCCGCTGGCTAAAGGCAAACTTCTGCACATCTATCCTACAACTGTCTTTTCTCAATTTGAACTCAAACCATTCAAGGCTTTATACACCTCAATCAGATCACTTCGCAGGTGCCTGGTCTCCAGACACTGTAATTTGCAAAACTTAAAAGCTTTTTTCGTAAGAGCAACCCTTTGTTCCATTCACTAATCTTGTTGCCCTTCTCTGTACTCGTTCTAACAGCTCTACATCCTTCTTTAAATGAGGCCTCCAGACTTCTATACAGTACTCAAGGTGTGGCCTGACCATTGCCTTATACAAGGGATAATCACCTCCTTATTCCTGCTAGAAAAATTCCTGTATATCATTGAAAAGACACTATGAGCTACTCTTGCAGACTGTCTGCACTGCTCAGAAAACTTCATATCTGCCTGCACAATTACCCCCAGGTCCTTTTCACTCTCTACCTCTGTCAGTGTAGTACCACACAGTTGATACTTTGTTCTGGGGTTACTGCTTCCCATATGCAGTACTTTACATTTGTCAATGTTAAACTTCAGTTGCCACCTCTCAGCCCATCTACTGAACGTTTCTAGCTCCTGTTGCAGCAGCGTACTGTCATTAACAACCCTGCCGACTCTCGTATCGTCTGCAAACTTGGACATTAAGCCTGATATACCATCATCAATAGCATTAATGAATACAGAAAAGAATGGACCCAACACTGAACCCTGGGGAACTCCACTAATAACATTAGTCCACGAAGAGCAGTGTCCAATGATTACTACTGTCTTCTCCCACTCAACCATCCCTTTATCCATAGCAGCAATTTGCCTCCAATGCCACCCTGTTCCAATTTGTGCAGCAGTCTTCCATGTGCAACAGTATCAAAAGCTTTCCTGAAATCCAATTATTCTTTGCATCCAGTTCCTTTGTGACTACATCATAGTATCCAATCAAATTGGTCAGACAAGACGTCCCCTTAATAAACCCATGCAATGTCCGAGCTATAACTGAAGTCTTGTCTAGATGATCCTGCAATGCTTCTTTCGTCCCCTTAATAAACCCATGCAATGTCCGAGCTATAACTGAAGTCTTGTCTAAATGATCCTGCAGTGCTTCTTTAACCAGTGCCTCCATTTATTTCCCTGGAACAGAAGTTAAACTTACAGGTCTCTAATTACCTGTGTCTCCCTTTGATCCTCCTTTGTGGATTGGGGTCACATTTGTACAGTTCCAGTCCATGGATACCTCCCCTGAGTCCAGGGAAGCTGTTATAATTATGGCTAAGGGTTTGCTTACTTCCTTTGCTGCCTCCTTTAATATAACTGGATAGATCCCATCCACCCCAGGTGCCTTTCTTATGTTTATCTTCAACAATTTATCCTCCACTTTACTCTCAGTTATTATAAGATTATCTAGCTTACTGTCCGAGTTTAATACACCTCTGGCATTCCCCTCCCTGAATAACTCCTCATGTGTGAATGTAGATGCAAAATATTCATTTAGTTTTTTAGCTACCTGAGCAGGATCATGAACAGTTGAGACATTGATATCAAGTGGACCAATCTGATTCATCCCCTTCCTTCTAGAGTTTACATAAGTAAAGAACTCTTTGCTGTTTTTCTTTGCATCCTTTGCCAAAGATTTCTCATTCGTTGTTAAAGCTTTGGCATTCAGTGTCCATGTTTGCAATTCACAATGTCCATTGTGAATGCCCTCAATATCAGCGCCTAGAAATTCATGCAGATATTCCACTGTACCTATATCTTTCTCATCTGTTGAATAATCCAGTAGGTATCTCATAATATAAAGACAAACATGGGAAAACTGTTAGTTTCGCATTCATGTAAATCTATTGTACCAAATATTACTATACTTCCGTTGCCTCCAGAACTTTGCATACCCTTTACAGGATATCTTATTTCCCTTTTTATATAGAAGTTAATGACTTCCTACTCTGTTTATCGATCCGGATAACTGATTGTAGCCAAGCCTTCATTTCTCTGAACGACTGTGACGAATTCAGTCATTTTAATGAATAAAAAAATAATAAAAAAAAACACTCAATAAAAAGTGCCCATTAACGATTTCATCGAATGCCAGCACGGAATTTATTACTCGAGAGTTAATGGGATGCTAAATGGATCGTGGGTCATGCATGTGCCCACGCACGCTGTCAAATTAAAAGGTCGACATACTAGTTTAAAAAAAAAAAAAAAAAAAGTAGTACCTCGTGCAGATTAGGATTACCTTGTTAAACGTCATGCAGGCAGGAGCCACATCTCGATTTAAATGTTTTTTCGATCGGTTATGCGTGATTTATGAAAAAAATAATAAAAAAAGTACCCATAAAGCATCGATTTATTTAATATTAGCTGTTCCTTTATTTAAAGTACTAAACTGTGAAGCACCCAGTGGGGTAAGCCGTAATAAGAAAATAATTGTTAATTTTAAGTTTTTTTTTTTTTGTTGTTGTTTGTTTCGTTTATTCAATAAACTTCTTGAAAGCAAGGAGTTCGGTTTGAAGACGAATATCAAGAAAACACATAATTGTCACATATGTTCAACAAACTTACCACACAAAAGAAAACCATGGCCGATGGATAAGAAATTTCAACAGATGGAAACATCATGATGGAAATTGAACGGCGCATAAAATTGGGATGGAAAGCATTTTGAAAACTTAATATAGTCTTCAAGACAAACTTTCCACTCTGTCTCAAACGAAAAGTTTTTGATCAGTATAACCTCCCTATTCTAGCATATGATTGTGGAACATGGACATTGAATGCCAAAGCTATACGAAGACTGAGGGTTACACGGAGAAGTATAGAGTGCCGAATTTTAAACATAACGAAAAGAGACAGAAAAACATGTGCATGACTTCGTCATCATTGAAAGAAAAAAAAACGCCTAATATGGAAATGGCAGATCACATATCAAGAAGGACTAACGATAGATGGACCAAACGAATTTTGGAATGGATACCGCTTTGCTTTAAACGCCCAAGAAAAAGACGAAATATCGATGAAATTGTGACATTGGTTTGTGTACAATGGCAACAGAAAGCACAAGATCGCAGTTGCTGGAAACCGGTCGTGTTGAGGTCTTCATCCCACAATGGATCGACATTGGCTGTTCACTAAATTTCATCTTTTTTTTCACGAAATTTCTCAATTTTGTACTGTGGTTGAACAGGAGACTGTTTCAGATAACTTTTTTCTCTTTTTTTTTCCCCTAAAAATCGTGGGAAGCTAAAAAAAAAAAAAAAATTGGTCCCCATGTACGTCACAGGCATTTTATTTGGCCCCACATGCCTCAGACATTTTATTTGGCCCGCCATTTAAAACGGTTGCACACCTCTGATATAAAGAAACATACGACTTTAATGCGTTTCCTTGTCGTCTGGGGTCTTTAATCTCAGTGGAATTAAAGGCATTCAGATATACTAAAATACTTTGACAAAAGCTTTAATAGCAGTACAGGAAAACAACTCTTGTTTTCCGAATTTCTGAAGAATACAACAGCTTAATATTAGGATTAATAGGTGTGAAACACTAAGTAGGTCAGTAATGTTTTGCGTATCATTCGAGAAGCATCATTTCTGACGTGATGCAGCCAGTTTTTACCGGTCAGAGGTCGTGTAGTCCTTCAAGCAGCCGAACTCCAACGAAGTGACGTATATGACACACATCATTGCCCTGCATATATCAGGACAATCAGGGCCAGCGTGGGCTTCTGCAGCCAAGTAGAGTCACAGACTTGGAAGCGTTTTATTTCTCATTCTTTTGTTAATGTAGCAGCAAGGCTGCATGCATTCCTTTATTTGTCCTTTAATTAAGAGAAAGAAAAGATGATGCTCCTATATTTCAAGGATGAGACAATATCTTGAACCGTTCCTGAAGGACTGTTTGATCAATATTTAAATTGGAATCACTGTGCTTTATTCTTCCAAATATTTGTCTAATTCCCCTCTAAATCTGAAAACCTACTCTGCAAGACTACAGTTCCAATAGTTGATCACTCTTGTAATAAAGGCAAATCCCTATAATATATAATCCCTAATTTGAATCTTTCCCCTGGTTTATGTGGCCCTGAATATCTTCTTTATACGTGCTTTACTCTACTTTCACCCTACATATTTACGAGGTACAGCTAACCTAATCGCCTTCAAAGTACCTTCCCTTGCGAACACTCACAAGTTTGCTCGGTCTTCTCAAGCTTTGAAACATTCTTTAAATCGTGTTTATTATTTATTTATTTATTTATTATTATTTTATTTTTATTTATTTATTATTTTTTTTTTTTTTAGCGCATGTAGGGCTGCTTCGGCTTTTTCTTTGATGTCGTCCACTGTAGCGAAACGACGGCCCCGAAGTCCCATTTTCAGATTAGGGAACAGCTAGAAGTCAGACGGTGCAAGGTGGGCAAGGGAGGGGTGGGTAGAAAAGCTGAGTTTTTTTTTTTTTTTTTTTGAAGCAGCCAAGAACTGCTGAACTGCCATCGTTATGTGACTGGGCGCATTGTCATGGTGCAGGATCCAGCCATCCTTCCACTTTTGAGATTGGATTTTTTTGCACGAGACTTCTTGGACCGTGGGGATATTTCTGTTTTCCATATAACTCCACCTTAGTCTCGGGATTGTAGGCGAATCCTCAACCTCATCCCCATTGACCACTTTTTTTAGGGAGCTCTGATCCTGTGTAGATTTTTCGAACAAATCACCTGCGATGGCTTTCCTACGCTCCGTCTAATTACCCAACAGCAAGCGTGGAACAAAGTTTGCACGCGCGACGCATCCATAAAGCAATCTCAAATTATTCACCGTCATTTTGCACGCGTTCCTTCACTTTCATCGTTTCCTGACGTCGAAGGGCGTCCGCTGCGAGGTTCTTTGTCTAGTGTTTTCTGTCCGTTTTTAAATCAATTAAAACCACTCGTAAACTGCTATTTTCTTCAATGCAGCATCTCCGTAAACTTTCTGTAATGTTTGCACTTTCCCCAATTTTAAATTTTATTTTAGAACGCTGTTTTAACTGCCACATTCCTCAATAAATCATTGTGATACACGAGCAGTGGCGAATCAGTTCCCATTTGGCATGCGTGCGCACCAAGGTGAACGTCAATGCCCCACGAAACCCTACTGCCGTAGTGCAAACCATTTAAATACCAGCGTGCGATTCTGGGACTTTTTTTTTTTTTTTCAATTGTACTACGTATATACAGTAAATCCCGTTAGAACGAACTACACAGAAGTGTACAGATAACTTGTACCGAAATTTCGTTCTAATGAATATCGCCGAAAATTATTATTTTTTTTAAAATTTATTTGTTTAAATAGGTGCGCCATGCTGCACTTTTATACCGAAGTATGTAAAAATATTAATTTCTTCCTTATTTTATTCAAATATCAACTTTAAAATCAATGACAAATTAATAAAATTACGAAATATATAAAAAAATTTTTTTTTTTTTTTTTTTTTTTTCAAACGAGATTTAGAAAGCATTAATAATAAGGAAGGTGGACCGGGACCTAGAGATGTCAAAATGGTATTCGTTGTAACCGGATTTTGTTTTATATATTTCAGTTTAACAATAAAAACCTGTTGCTTAAGCATGTTGATCACAGTCGATTAGTAGCCGATTGAAGACATATCAATAGGAACCGAGACCAAAAGTAAAGCGAAGAATAATATATGGGGATTGGTAAAGATTGGCTCTGGTATGGAGTGTGGTACTTTATAGAGCCGAGATGTGGACATAGAGAATGCAAGCTATTAGTAGAGATGCGAAAGTTTAGAATGCATGTACGGAGGATGGAAGAGATTTGATGGATCGATAAAGTGAAAAATTAGAAAGTTTTGAGAAGAGTAGGTGAGAAGAGATGTTTGAAATAATCAGAAGGCGGAAGAGAAATTGGATTGGACACTTCGTTGAGAGTTAAGGGTTGATAATAGTTGTGATGAAAGGAAAAGTTGAGGGGAAACGGTCAGGGGATTGGTTGACATTTCATTCTTATTTTTGTATACGTGAAGATGACATCGCCAGCAATTTGATCTCAAATTTATTTGAAAGATGAGTACACTTTGGCAACTTATTTTAGGACTTACTGGTCCTTCATCAGCTCTCAGATGATCTCTAGTGAGAATGGTTAGACAAAATATTAATTACCTAATATTATTATGTAATTAATATTTAGTTGTCTGAAAAATTGTGCTTCATCCATTCGGGGGGTATCAGCCATTTTTGATAAGATTTGGGGGAAAGGGGAGTGGTAAAACTAATATGGGAGGCAGTCACAAAATTGCAGACATCCTTTATTGACAACTCAATGTACGAGGGGGTGGGGTTCAAAAAAAGATTTTAATTCACTCAGTAGTTGTGATAGACAGTTTTTTTTTTTTTTTTTGATACGTTAATCTCCATAGCAACCACACAAATTTTGGTTTCGATCTGACAATTCATTTCCTCCTCCCCCCTTTGCAGCGCTGAATGAAGTGAAGTAATCACAATGGATAAAGTGGAATACAGATCAGTGATTTGGTTCCTCTTTCTTCAAGGGAAAACGCCCAAAACAATCTAAGTAGAAATGGTCGCTGTTTATGCAGAAGACTGTCCATGTTACAGTGTTGTTGCACATTGGTATAAACAATTCAAATGTGGAAGAACTTCAATGCATGATGAAGAAATCCCAAGACGCCCAACAACTGCTGTAATAAAGGGTGTTGCAAAAATTGAGGCATTAATCCTGGAAGATCGCCGTATTAGCGTTAAAGAACTAGCTGCAGAGCTCCAAATTAGTGTAGGATCTGTGGAGAACATCATCCATCAACAGTTGCATATGTAATGTTTGAAATACTGTGCCCTTGAAATGTCAATGTATCAGGAAAAGCAAGAGGAGTTTTTTTCACGGCTACACTCCATGGATGAAACTTGAATCCGTCAACTGATCCCGAAACTAAACAAACATCGGAAGAATGCAGAATCCCCCCACCCAAAAAAAAGGCAAAGGTACACCCAAACGATGGCAATGTTGATGCTCAGTTTTGTGGGATTAACAGATTATCTTCAAAAGAGCTGTACTGTGCCGGCGAAGTATTATTCCAACATACTCATAAAGCTGCTATATATATATATATAAGACTGGGGAAGCTGTCAAAAGGTGTGCACCTACTCCACTATAATGCCCCTGCGCTTTACTCGCATGCTGCAGTGAGGTGTGCCTACGAATGTGGATTTGAAATATTGCCGCATCCTGCTTATTCCCCCCGACCTTGCAGCCTCGGATTTCTTCCTCTTTCCTGCCCTGAAGTCCTTTCTTCTTTGGAAACACTGATGATGATGATGATGATGTGATTTCTACTGTCGAGTCGTGGTTTGAAGGACAGCCAGGTGACTTCTGCAGAAGTAGTCTGCGAAACTGTAGAGAGGTGGAAAAATTCTGTCATTTTGTTTGGTGACTATGAAGAAAACAGGAATAGGCATTCTTCAAAGAGAACGGTATTCTCTTTTCTTAAAGGGCATTGCGCGCTTCCAGTAGTGAGGAACCTTGGATTTTGTATGAATATAACCCAAATGTCAAAGTTCCTACTAGTGTAGTCCTGCTTCGCTGTGTGACGTCATATCTAGTCAACCTAATTCTCCACGAACTACCAGTGGCCTTTCCGAATTCTGGAGGAACATATGCTCAAAGTGTATACATTATTTTGGGAAATGCATTTCAGTAGTTCATGAGTAATACATCTGTTGCGGAATGTTTAAACGTATCTCTTCTCCTTGGTTGAATAATGTGTACGAAAAGACTGTGCCGTTACTTTGGAAAGATTTTTAACATACATCTACAGTTTCCAGACCTATTGATCTTTACTTCTGTCTACAAAGAATCTTAGATATATGTAGCTTTTGTTTTGTGTTTTCCTTCTTTAACTCTGAAGTTCTCGCCATTACTGACTTAAAAGTTATTCTATATCTTCACAAAGATTATTTTTTATTTTTAATAACGAGGATGGGCTGAAAAGTGATGCTCTTATTGCCTAACTTGAAGGAATGTAGTTAAACGGAAAAGGAAAAACGCAGATAAAAAAGTTCTTTAATCTGATATATCATTTTTCTTCACTCGTAATTAGATGCAGTTCATCTATCGCTTAATAAGTTTTTTATGCTGTTAAAATAAGATTTTTTTAAATTAAGCAGCCAGTTTACTTCTTCATCGGAGTCATATCTATCATATAGGAGATGATCTTTAAGCTTTGGAAACAAACAAAAAGGAGGGCCTGGGGCCAAATCTGGACCACAGGAAGGATGCGGAAGAACTCAAATCGCAGCGATGAAAATTCTTAGCAAAGTTGCACGGCTGCAGTGAGGTCGCGCATTTGGTTTGAAACAACATTGATTGGGCTCCTCTTTTTCAAATCGGTTATTTATTTATTTACTATTATTATTACCCCCCTCCCCTTTTTTGGATATGTGTATGTTTGATTACAAAATTCCTTGGATTGTTTCTTATTTTCCTGATCACAGTGGCTAATCCAGAATTCATCTGCAGTTATATTAATATTTAAAAATGCATCCTACAGGTTTAACATTTTCGTCACTCAGAAGCTCAAAACACACGGCTCAAAGTGTGTTTTGAAGGATACTTCCATTTAACACAAAGGCTCCCTCGAATGCCAACTGGAAACTACTAGTCACATGGAGAACCTAGTTGGAATGCTGCGCCACCTGTCGTTAAAGTTATGAAGTAATAGGCATTACTTTACAAACCACCCTATTATTTTTGCTGTATGTTTTTTTTTTTTTTTTTGGCGTGCTAGCATCATCGGTGCATATACTGTTAACACAATCACTCCGACATCGGGCTTTTGATATTCCTTGTTATGTTTTTCGTAGATAAGACTGTCTGTATATGACAGCTGACAGACGCGCTGATCTCTGATTTAGCGGTAAGAATCTCAAGGGGGTTGGGGCAAAAAACTTTTTCGAGACGTGTTATTAGTCTCTGTCCACAATTCTGCGCACGTAAGTTCTTGGAGTTCATAATCGGATTACGAAAATGTGAAATGTCCCCTAAATCTCTCCGTCGACAACTTTCCAAATACTCCGCGCCCACATATTTTGCTGCCACAAGTCGAAGCGGAATGACTTTCGGCGCATGCCAATACCTTAAGGATGAGAAAGGGAGGGTAGCAGCAGTACCACGCCATTGCGTGCAGTAGGCGAGTTCTCCAGGCAGTCGTCTGCATTTGTAATAAAGGTTGCCAGTTGCTTAGTAACAGACCGTGACCTAATATCCATTGTGGCGTTGCTCGGTAGTAACAGTGACCGACAACCGAACAGAGAAGCCTGTTTGCGACGGAACATGCGACAGACGACTGATCCATAAAGTGGTCAAAGGTATCTTGATACACCGTATTGCCTTTTCTTTTGCTTGTTTTCTTACCATTGTTTTGTTTCAATTAAACCACGAATTCTTTCCCTTTTTTTTTTTATGTTCGCGTTAATAACATCGGGCCCTTTATCATGATGGCTGCTTTCAAACCTTAATAATAAATGAACATTATTTTGATATCTTATCAAATTCGTGTGTCGTTTATACTTAGCGTAATAATGATACGTCAATACGTCATTGTAAGTCTTATCAGCCTTCTTATAATAGGACCCCCCCCTCCCCCATTTCACGTTAAGCAACTCTGAAAACGTACAAACTACGAACGCGAGATCAGTTGCATTAATACAGCGGTATGATGGTTGGTGGGTATTGATAGAGTACTTTTAAAGATATCATTTCCTGCCACCCCATCCCCCCCCCCCTTTTTCGTTGACACGTTCGTGTGCCTATCAACCTTGCTTACTGCCTATTTCATTCACGAGCAGCACAGTACCGGTACATGTCACATAGGGATGTTCCATGCCTCTGTCGCAAATTTTTGAGTTGTTGACCTTTTGCAGGTGGTTTGCATGTCATGTGCGCATGTACTATTTTCAGTTTGTGGACTGCACCCAGAATCATGGCCGGTTTGGGAGGATATCATGGCGGTATTGCGGTTTACGTATCTTTTGTTTGCTATGCAATTATACTTGTTCTGAGAGGTATCAGATGCTTGGGCTGATATATGCGTTCTGGAATGAACGTTGCGATCTTTTCAGGTGGGAGGGGGGGGAAATTCTATCTTCCAACCGTAGTTATCGTTGGTATGAGCGCTTTCTGGTGGATGTTTACCATGGATTTGACTTCCAAATGTCATCGTATAGGAGATAGGGATTGAGTAGGCTCATTTTATTTTGCTGGTTATGTACTGGCAGTCCCATTCCTACTATGAGGCTAGCTCTCTGTTGCAGGCACGATACATCGCCATCTGCCACTCTTTTTGAGAGGTCTGGATTCGATTCACGTCGACGACTGGAGGAATTTCCAAGGTTCTGTTTTCTAGACTGCATGGTCCGATCTCGGGCGGAGGGTGTAGGTTCTCCCTTCCTTGAATTATTCCAACTTTTTCAGCCCGCATAACATGCTAATTATTATTATTAAATCTAATATACACTACATGCATATACCAGTTAAAGTCCATCAAATCGAACTTGTTCAGTTGGGTTTAGAAAAGTAATGTTACTTGCTTTTTATTGTGTAATTATGCAATTACACAATAAAAAATTATATATGTACACTGATGGTTCAGTATTATGAGGAAATCAGTCGGACTAGGAAAAGAATTAAAAAAAAAAAAAAAGTTTTTTCATTGCTTTCCATAATCACATATGAAAATGAAACATCACATATAAGCAAACCATCATCCAGATAACCCTGTGAAATTTTCCTGTTCAAAGAAAGAAAGATCAGCTATACTGGTTAATAAGTGCTATGGTTCTTTTAAGGAAAGAGTTCTTGGATATCTGTAATCTTGATCTATCGATGTGCTTGGTAATCTTCAGGGTAACAGAAGAGATCTGACAGATAATTTGATCCAGAGAAAATATGATACAGCACCTTGATCCAGGACAGTGCGTCGTACTTCCAAAGATTGCAGCTGGAAGTAATAGAACAGATTAGGGCAGAAAATTTGGTGACAGAACATAGGATTGCGTCTAGAAAGATAGTGGATGAATTTCATTTGCAATGATTCTATTTGCTTTATCCGAGTTGTACAGTGAAGGTTCAATATTCGGGCTGCAGACTCCAATATGAGAAGGATAGGTGCTTTAAATAGAAGCAAAGTGAAATAATGATCTTTGAATATAATAATAATGAAATAATATTGCATCAACGAGCAATACAATTGTACAGTATTATTTCATTATGAATATACTCGGTGCTCAGGGCCTTTTTTCTATTATCGTTGAATATCTGATGTTTAGATCGGGGGGGGGCGTAAATAACAGAACTTACTATTAGGCTAGGGGAAAGGTTTTAAGTTCTGAAATAATAGGCAGATGAGAAAGACGCGTATTTGGCCCATGTCCCTTCTGAATTTGACTTTAGGATAAATTTCATTTGCTATCTTTTGACATTCTCTGTTAGAATTTGTTATTAATTAATGCTTGGCAGCCTACCGAAGATAAATGAGACTACACTATTAGATCACGTGGTGGGTTTAAGTAATTTATTACTAAAATGCTACAATTTGAACGATTGAAACACCTCAATGCCAATTGCTTAAATAATTCTGGCTACGTTTCGTGAACTCAGTGTCCCATCTTCAGGCCTGTTTCAGCATTTAAATAATAAATTACTCAAATCTACCACGTGACATAATAGCGCAGTCTCAATTAATTATCTCACAAAGATGAAGAATCGCGTAGATCATCCTCTTCCAGTCAGTTAGGCTACCGACAGATTTATTTTTAATATGTTAATATTTGCTTTGTTGGTTCTAACCCCTCCTCCTGGGGGGGGCTTGTTTTAGTGACCACTGAATATAACATAAAAAATAATTTTAATTCAAAGGTAACTATTCATTGAAACCTCTTATCTCGTATTCGTAGCCTCATCTTGCCAGCGAGAGCGGCGTCTCCTTGTTGAACCTGTAGTCCGGCAGACCCCACATAAAACAAAACGGGATTAATCGGCGTCGTGGATACTCCGGTTAATCCACAACTCAGATAATTAGGAGTCTTCTGACATAATAGTCTTAAATGTAGATAAACCGCAGTATCGTTTCATAAAAGGTTTGATCAAAAAGTTCGGTGAACGTGGCAAAACTAATTTTATTCAATCACAGATGTTTACATTATTGATGTTCTTTAATACGCGTAATCCGGCTACTGATTAAACGTTTTTTTTTTTTTTTTTTTTTTTTTGTTGTTGTATGAAGGCTGCTTAAAGAGATTTCTTGAATCGACTGAAATCGTTGTCCAAAGTCCCATGGTGCCACAGCAGATGAGTAAAATGGGTGCAGCACAATGGGAATTTTTATTTTTTTTCCGGCCAAAATTGCCACACGGCAAATGCCACGTGACAGCGCAATATTCCAGATTTTAAGACTCGTTTTGCCTCGATTGTAGCTGCCAGCATCTGATTACCCTACATTAGCCTAATATTCACTCTCTTAAGTTGAAATTTCCTTCCACGTAAAGAAATTACTTCTTTTTTTGACAATTGTCTTAAAGTACAAAATATTATCTCTTAAACGGCTCGTGCACGTTTTATTTTTAAATGTATTTTTTTAACAAAAGTTTGCCACTCAGGTGTATTCTCGTTTTATAGTTTCAGCTAAATTCATAAATGATTCTCCTGCTACCAAATAGATGATTTTGAAGAAAATGTTTGCATATTTAATTTAAAACGCTTATCTTGGAACTCATTTTCCCTTAGAAAATAATGTAATAAGCCTTTACAGACGATGTCACATGTTTTTTAATGTACGAGTACAGTACTTTATTAATGTTTCAGTAAGCATTGGAATACCGTACTCTTATACGATGATTGAAGCCAATTAATTTAAAAGCATAAAATGTTTTATTCAGCTTCTGGTAGTTATTACTTTTTGACAATCCCCCACTACACCTTCCCATCTCAGCAACCATTGTTTGGGAGACAATTTAAAATATCCTCAGTAACGTTCATTTGCTCAGTGCCCAATGGAAAATGGCTACCTTTTAGTTCGCCCTTGAGCTTAGGAAAGAGAAAACAGTCACAAGTTGCAAGATCGGAGAGCTGTTTTGAAGCTTAACACAAATCAAATAGTGTTTCTTTAACAGTTGAAGCTGTGTGCGCTCTGATTGTTGTGATGCAATTGCCATCAGGTCTTTTCTGGCCCCATTTTAGTACAACTTCACTGTGATATTGTCATTACTGTTTTTCCTCAGTATAAATAAAATGTCTGTCATATCGAAAAAAGTAATGATCGTACCCTTTACAGCTTCTGCACTTCCACGGTACATTTTGTTTTGATTCGGGATCGTAGTAGTAGATACAGGATTCATCTCCACTGTTCTGCTTTTAAAAAAATTCCTGACGTTGGTTGAAGCGGACACAAATGTTCTCTCTGGCATGACCACAAAAGTCGCGAAGGCAACCAATTATTTGGACCAGAATATAATCATTAACCAACCATATTTCGGAGTCATGGGCTCGAACCCAAACGCGTCTACTACTGCACTTTTGCGTTGACCATTGGACTGCGTCAAGCGTAAACAATTTTCAATCTGTACTCCGGTTTGTAACTAACCACTTGACAAAAAATATATTTATCATTAATCATATTTAGCAGTCACTTGGGCCCAACCACGGTCAATTCAAATGCCTATGCTACTGCACTTTAAAATGACCACTCGGCTATATTGAGGAGTAAGGAGTCGAAGGGCTTGACATGAACAAACATGGTTAATTCCTAAATATTCTTTCAAAACGTTTTGTGTGCTCCCAAGACCAAGTTTTCGGAGTAATTAGGTCTCTTCAAGGGCTGTAGTAGATGTACCAATAGTCGGCAGTTACTGATGTTGATGAGCGTTCTGGGTAAGGTCTATTCTGTGATTGTAATTAGATAGCATAAGCAGTTCAAAGATTCTTCCCTCTTTGAACTGCTTATGTCATCTAAATACTGGATCTGAGTACAGAAGATTTCCGAGAGGCTTTTGCAAAAGTCAATGTTTCTGTTGGTGTTTTGTTCATTAGGATACTTCATTGGGTTGCTGTTCGTTCATTATTTTGCTTGTGGGTATGTTATCCTTTTTCAAGTTTGCTGAATTTCAGAAATTATTGCGAACATGTAGAAAGAACGCGCAAGCGCATAAAGATGCAAATGAGGGTCATAAAAATGTAAATTTTATTCATTTTTAGTTGCAGTTTATAAAAACTATTTCAAGTTGGCATACCCAACTTGAAATAGTTTTTATAAACTATTTCAAGTTGCTATATTCCATGTACTCTTTTTCGTGGCGAGCCGGGTCACGCTAATCTACAAATACGATATATGTATATATAGCGTGACTAGCATTTTCCTAAATGTAAATCCCCAGTATCCATTTTAATTAGAACTACATGCAGTAGATGTTTGTTGTTACCACTTCAACAAAATAGTTTTAATATTTCACATATTCCATGTCGGGTACCTCTTTTACGACAAAAAAAAAAAAAAAAAAAACTTGGTTAATATTTAATCTTCCAACCAAGCCATCTTTGAAGAAAATTTAATTATTGAAGTTTTTTTTTTTTTCCTACGATAGTATAAAAAAAAAAACTTCAATAATTAAATCTTCTGCTTGGTAGCAGAATTCTGCAATGCGTTGATTCCAGCTGCAAAGAAAGTTTTATCTTGGACCTCCCAGGAATGTATTCACAGCAGCAGTAACGTCACTATCGGTGGGAAAATGGATGTCAGCCAGGTGATTTTTTTTTTTTTTTTTTTTTTTTTTCCAAATTAGGAAATAGATGAATATGAGGGATGGTTCAAGATTTCAAAGCTGCACTCACGCACTGCAGCCATGGAAATAACAGACTTTAGTATTAGTAATGGCCATATGGTGCAAGGAACCGTAAAGCTTATGCTGCACCGGCCAAAAAATAAATAAAAATAATAATAAAAGGAAAATAGACAACGTGCATTTCACTCCTCCCATAGGAGCAGGCGCGCGTTGTCTTGGTGGAACAAGACTTATTTGCTGAGTTTTCCTCGGGGTTTGTCTTTATTTTCACACAAACGCCTCACAAGGCCTGCGCAATATGCTCCTATGAGTGTCTAGCCATTCTGAAGTAATCCATCAGCATCCCAAAAAACCGATGCCATCACCTTGCCAGCAGAAGGACTCGACGACTTTCTTTGGAGGAAGAGAAGAGCTGTGTTTCCACTGTTTGGACTACTCCTTTGTCTCTGGCTGAAAGTGATGGGCCCACGTCTCATCCATTGGGAACAAACCTTCAAGGAAATGTGTTTTATCTGCTTGAAAACGAGGCAAATGTTCACGACGTGGCAACTCTTGTGGCAACGTTTTCGATCTACCGTCAACAGATTTGGGACTTTCGTGCTGACACCTGTTTCAAAGCAGAAATGTCTTATGTGGTATGCACGTTCAGATGAGATGCCCACGATGCTGCCGAACTCACTCATCGATCGCTCATCACCAGATCATGTATATTGTTAACAACTTCTGGAATGATGGACGTTGTGGTTCTTCCATAGCGTGGGTCATTTACCAGCCTCTCCCTCCATCGTTGGAGGAATAGGCATCCTCTCCCAATGTTGTAACCATATTCTTTTGAGTTGCCTAGGACGTTAGTTTCTTTTTTCCCAAATATTGTATTGGACGACTGCACGGTGTATATCTTTCCTCATTCACACAACTTTGACTTCGGTACCTGTAATTAAAAAGTCGTTAAAACTGCATGGTACTTAGTGGATTACTATTTGAAGTGTTATGCATTAAGTATCATGAGCTTTTCAACCCCCCTCCCCCCGGTATAAAAAGGTACCCAAATGTAGCATAACACGTGACCGCACTTTCAGGATCTTGAAACAATGTAGAGGGAAACTCATCTAAACAGAGCTCTGGGTATGGAGTTTTCAATGGCCACACACACACACAGGGTTGTTAAAATTAAAGTATCCCTATGTAGAGGGCTCTGGAGCAAGTTCTAAGGCTCGTACTGAGGAGAAATTTGGACAACAGGTACAATAAAGAATGTGCTCGCCATTTATTGGGAAAAAAAATTAGTTACAAAATTTGTCACTGTATGGCGCGTAACTATCTTAGTTACGATTATGCAAAAAACTTACGTTATTTGCATATCGTAAGTTATTGCCATAGCGCCACTACTCAGCCCTACTCTACTCTACTGTACAGAAGCAAAGAAGTCTCTTCAAAATCATACAGTAGATGTTTGCCTGCAGTACAGCAGCAATGCCAACAACGTTGCAGGAAAAGGCACTATTAGTGAAGCTGTACTATCAGAACAGCAACAAAATCAGAGAATTCCGGCGTCAGAAGGGGGACCTATGACTACTTGTGATGTCCGCAAAAATTGCGAAATTTGAAGCGACAGGATATCTTCTCGTTTTGAAGATGTAGCTATGGCTGTCGTGGATTTATCAAGTCGATCTCCATGTGGTAGCGCAAGTGTGCCAGCTGTTTTTCGTGAAGTGGACGTGCCATGTTCCACTGTAAGGCTAGTAATGCGTCAGGTATTGCGGTACTATCCTTACATGATGTTCAAGCCTGGTGATGCAGATATTTTCACATACGCACTTCAGTTTCTGGCGCGAATGACAGTGGATATCACTTGGCAACGGAACATACTTTGGAGTGATGAAGCCCACTTCTGCTTAAATGGACAAGTGAATACGCACAACTGTCGTATTTGGGCAACAGAAAACCCTCAAGTTATCCAAGAGGTCCCGTTGCATTCTCCAAAAGTGACGGAATGGTGTGGATTTATGGCCACATTCATGATTGGGCCATATTTTTTTTGAACAGGTAACACCGACTGGATCCCGCACCTGTTCCGTCACTGGACAGCGATATTATGAAATGCTGGCAAATTTCGCAATACCAGAGCTGCAACAACGTGGGTGCCTTCAAGATACTATATTCATGCAAGGTGGTGCGTCCCCCCATCCACCGTTGTTTCCAAAGATTGCTAAGGCAACACTTTACAGACGAGCCGGTCATCAGCCATTGTTTCCAGACATCTTGGCCACCCTGATCACCGGACCTGACCCCATGCGACTTCTGGTTGTGGAGTTTTTTGAAGAACCAGGTGTATTGGGAAGGATGTCAAACTTTGGCAGATCTGAAGGACAGCATTAGACGTCATGTGCTGGCTATTCCAGTTGACATGTTACGTTCTGCTGAAGAAAATGCTGTTTTTCGAATGGAAACTGTTGTTGACCAAAATGGAGGACACATTGAACAATTGTAGCGCTGTTCAAGTGATTTGTATTGCCACAGCGCCATATAGTGACAAATTTTGTACCTAATTTTTTTTTCCTCAATAAATGGCGAGCACATTTTTTATTGTACTACCTGTTGTCCAAATTTCTCTTCAGTACGAGCCTTAGAACTCACTCCAGAGCCCTCTACATAGGGATACTTTAATTTTAACAACCCTGTATATATAATTTTTTTTTTTTTTTTTTAAACCATTGAAAATTCTATAGCTATGTATCACCCTCACATTTTTCAGACGATTTTTCAGAGCTTCAAAAAGTGATTTTATGCTTCGGAATGTACGGTATTTTAAAATATTCGCGAGGTAATCGGTATTTTTAAGGGATGTCTTGCCAGATGAAATGGGGGAAAAAAAAAAAAAAAAAAAAAAACCTGGACAATTTCCTCAATACACCACGGACCCCGTGCATTAGGATGGGGTGGGGTATGAAATGAGCCGTTTCACTTATTTTGTTAAATCAGCGGCATGAGATAGAGTTCGCATCTTGCGCTTACTCCATACACAGAATAAATAAATCATTTCTGGTGGAACATCTTGCACTTCTTTTTCTAGTGCGAAGTGTTGGAATTCAGTTGTGGAATCCCGGATGTTTATGGGTCTTTCGTTATGTTAAGAAGGCAGCTAAGCTCAATGAACTCTTATTGCCAGTTGACTGTACTCCTCTCTCATTCTGAACACCGTCCCAAACTGATAAATAGCAGTACAAACACAGCATGACTGACACGAACAGTTGGTGTAGAGAGTTAGATGGTAAAAATAAAAGGCGTGCATTGTTGTAATATCGAATTCTGGACTTGGTTTTCAGTAGTGTTAGCAGTTGATGCGTCTACTTTTTGTTTTATTTATTTATTTATTTATTTTTGTTCCCATATCATAATTTTTAAACAGCAAAATTAATTGGTATTTTGATTTCTTTTTAGGTTGAAACTCTTACAATACAATTTTTCCTGTTTATTGGCGAAGGTTGATTACCAATGATCTGCAAATAGAAATTAATCGATAATCTATGAAAGTAATTAGGTAATTTATGTAAGGTCGCTGTAAACATATGCACCTGAGAGCACTATACTCTATTTCAGTTTAGGTTGATATCATTGAGAAAGGTATGCGGGGGTCTCCTCACACAACAAATGGCGTAATATATTAATACGCCCTGCGTATTAATAGCGTATCGCAACATACTTTTTTTTTTTTTTAATACTCTCAAACTCGAGTTTTTCGTCCAGCAAACAGAAAAGCGATCTCAAAACACGCAGTTTACAAACAGTATACACGGAACAATGTGGCCTTAGTCGTTGATGCTCCTAAAACCCAAAACAACACAAAAAAAAAAAAAAAAAAAAAACACTCCATTCCACCCCGTGGGCCCTGGCGTTAGTACTGAAGACGCTGATGGGGCTAGCCGAGTGGGTAAAGTGCTTGCCTTGGCAACCCAAAGGTCGCGGGTTCGAATCCCGTCTCGGGCTTAGATCAAAGTAGAAAATGCAAAAACCTTGGGAGGTGCAATATGGCCACAGAAGCCGATGCACTAACAAAATAAAAAAAATAATAAAGTACTGAAGACACGCAGTAATATAAGCACCATGCCGAGTGGAAAGGGTCCGAATCCTGTCAATGACACGGGAGTTTTTATGGTCTTTTATTCCATAATGTTGCTGAGTTTGTGTCAGACAAAACACGAATGATTTTTTCCTCCCTGAAATTCAGGTTTTTCGTTCAGCAACCAGGCATAATATACACTCAGTGATCACTGAATTATGACCACTTACCTAATACCATGTTGGTCTCCACCGTTCGCACGGATAACAGCCATTATGCATTGAGACATCACTTCAGACATCACTAGATGTCTGAAGACGTCCATAGGTATCTGCGGCCATGCTGCCTGCAAGGCTATCCATAGTGTCAGAATAGATAACGGTTGCGTACATACGCCTCACTTCCCATTCCAACACATCCCACAGGTGTTTGATCGGATTGAGGTCAGGCGAATCTGAAGGCTAATCAAGATGGGTGATATCTTCACTGTGTTCCTCCAACCACTCGTGTACAGTGCGGGCTCGATGACACGGCGCATTTTCATTGGAAGATTTCGTTTCTGTCCGTGAAAACATGCAACATGGCAGAGGTCTTCTAAGAGCCTCCGGTAGACCTCGCCAGTAAAAAAAAAAGTTGGTCCATATGCACCAGGAATCCTAATCTTGCCAGTAAAACATGCTCAATATTAAGCAACCACCACTACTACCTATCTGGATAGTGAGCATTTTGCACAATTTGCCCATGCTTTCACCACACAAGCTGTCTTTTGGCGTGTTTTCTCGCTTATTTGGACTCATTCGATCAACACGCCCGTTTCCAATTCTCCAGTCTCTCTCTCTCTCTCTCTCTCTCTCTGGGGCAATTTGCTGTGGAAACCCCCCATACGTCTCAGTGCGCGGCGCATCGTCATATGGGATATTGTTCTTGCATTCACCATATTGTATTGCGATGTCAGCTGCTGTACGGTGACCTGCTGTTGAGCTCGCACAGTGCGCTGCACCCTTCGCTTACCGCGATCATCCGCCTTTTGTAATCCCCTCTAGTTCTGTCCGCTAATCAAGCGGACAACGGGTACAACCACCTCCCTTGGCGGGAGGTGGTTGTACCCGTTGGTCACCATTCTTTTCACATCTTAACTACAGTTGGCTGTGAGCAACCGACAAGACGTGCCGTTTCCAATATGGAAGCACCCGATGCACGAGCCCCCGCAATTATATATCTTTGAAACTCCTTTATTTTTAATACATCCCATAATTGCTTCTTTATCACTTTAACTTGCACAACCAGATCCAAATTACCACTGCTCTGGTATAGGAAGCTATTCAGCTTATACTGCGAGCTATGCAGTGTAGTCCATTGCGGATGGAGTTGTCTTAATTCAGTGATCACCTAGTGTATATATTACTGCGCAATATGGTCTAAGTAGCTGATACGCCTAAACCCCCAACAACTGTTCTATGGGGGCAGTTGTTGAAAGACATACCAATCACAGGTCACTCCTGTGATCAAGTTTATTGTTCGATTTCTTCCATACAAATGTATAGGTACAAATTTGCATAACGTTAAATACTATTAATACCGTTGAACTATTGCATGTCGGAATATCATATAAAACAGGTGTAAACTGGCTATGAGAGGGTTTTCTTCGGTAAGTGTAGTGTGTTAGCTGTCTAACAGCACCAGAGCTTCTCCTATCTCTGCATTGTATACCTTGTTCGTGTGACACAGAACTCTGTGAAGGCTAGAGATGTAAAAGTATGGCGAGTGGAATGTCGTGTAATGTTATATATCGTTGTATCTCTGACCATTTAGCCGTTGGGCCCCCTAGTGGGATCCACCGTTGCCTAAACTTAGCCACGGGGAGGCAGGTCAGGCACCCAGTAGGTTTTATAAGTACTCTGGCAGGTCCTGCCACCTAGTTCCCGAAGATTTCAGTGGCAAGGGCCTAAAAAATTTAAAAAATAAAAAATTAGAGATGGGGTTGATTTAAGGCCAAAATAAGTTTAGTTTTGTATGGTAGTTAAATTTGGACGCTGATTTTGGTTTAATACGAATTAGTAGTATTCGCGGTAGGCTTGGTAAGTCAGAGTGGGGAGGAGACTGAAAACTGGGGAGATCAGGTAGAAAAATGGGGATGAAAGTGAAGACATCCCCAAGATAATCAGTGGGGACGGGACCCACTAGGAGAAAGAGGGGAGTTTTGTTTGGTGTCAGCTTTAAGTGAAACAGAGTGTAAATTCTTAATTGACGAGATCACTGAATGTATTATATTACTGCGCAATGTGGTCTTACGCCTAAACCTCAACAACAATTTGTTGCAGGGCAGTGGCAGTTAAATATTTCGTACATTAGTTAATTTTTTCAACAGCAATGTCTCTAAATGTGATGTTCGCTTGAAGCTGCATGTTGTAAACAACAGAAATATTCCTCAACTGATCGAATGTTGACCGTGACCTTACTGTCATACGACCCTAAATGAGCTTTCAGTAGCGTAGTTTAAATAGGGTTTCCGCTTGGTGCCATCTGGCATTTTACCAGGAAAGTTAGGGGGGGGGAGAATCATCTGTATTACTCCAATGAAATTCCGAAATGTTGGAATCTGAACGCCGTATCCACCTACGCATTCTAAAATCTCCACTTCTTTCCGTCTTCCGATCAGATAAGCTGCATCACGAAATTTGTGGCTGCCATGTCATTTAATGGTTGCATCACCGAACGTGATTTTGCTAAGATGATGACTCACTATTCGTTGCCGAAGTCTTTCTTCTGACCTAGTCTGTAATTCTGTGAAGCCTTCCTTCGGAACAGGAACATCCTATCAAAACTGGGGCGCACGTGGTACACTAGGCAGAGGTACAAACTGCAAAATAAGCTACTTCGTTTTTATAGCTGGTGGAAATCGTTGGATAAAGTTGTCGGTACTAAGAAGAGCGTACACGTAGCTTTGACACACTAAAGTATGATTTTGTGTGTGTGCATGGCTCAATTATTGTTTTTCCCATATTACAAATGCGTGTTTTGTGTCTGTTATCTGACGTGTGTTGCTTAACAATGACATGCAAATTCCACAGTTTCTCATGCATAAAAAAGCCTGTTACAAATTTGAACCAAATGATAAGGATCTTTTGCTCCTATCATGAATCTCATCCTGGGACTTATCAGTCGGTATCAGTTCTTAGCTTCCATGGTTACTCCCCCCCCCCCCTAGGAATAAACAGATGAATATCACAGTCGAATAATCATCGAAGGTTACACACAATTTGTTCACTTCGTTATTAACATGAGAACTGCCCACGTATATCCCATAATTTATTATTTCTAACCTTGGCATTCACTTATTAGGGTAACTGTTCTGTTGAAATGATTTGCGTTAAAATAATTGGCTCAAAATAAATTTTTCAAAGCATTGCTTCTAGTATTCACAGCGTTGCTGAATCAGTTGCGAATTTTCATTTTGAATCGTCGTGATTATAATATTTGAGTTGAGGTGGAAGACAGATTCCAAGCAGATGATAGATATTATTAATATCTTCTGTATAATATATCAATATTATGAACTCTATCCGCAGCTAGTCTCCAGTGTACAAAGCTGCAGTCATAAATTAAGTGTAAATCCTCGTTAATTGATATCGGCACGACTTATATACTGTCTTCTCCCGATTCACATACTATTAATGATGTCGCTTCATGATTTGAAAAAAAAAAAAAAAAACCTCCACGATCAATAGAAAGCTTCTGGATTGGACGATAACCGCATACAGTATTTCACGTCCAGAGTTATCTTCAACACACTTAAATCACATGCCATTAAAAAGACATACTGGTGGCATGCTAACAAAAGGTAGACTTCTCCATCACAGTTTCAAGGACTTCGTCTCAGCTATTACCCGAACAGTGGATTGCATATAATGCAAGATTTCATAATAGTTCTAAACAGGCCAACTACCCTATCTCGAACCCATCCGTGCACCAAACCAGGCTCTTTCTCTACCATCAGTATTTTTATACCACTAATCGATGCAGTTAACTCCTTGCAGCCATCATCTTTTGCTCGAATTGATCAAAGTCCACACTATTATAAAGTACCTAAGATCGTATATTATTAACACCATTACTTCATATTTTCAATTCTGTTTTGACTCACGAGCAGACCTTCCTCATCCAATGGAACAGCTATCGTCTGATGCCACTTCCTAAAACCCAGTCTCCAATTCTCTTGAAGCATTCAAGTTAATACCAGTCGCGACTGAATCAACTTTACTGAAGCTCATGCAAAAAATTAAACTTCCCCAGTTTAGCTGACACCAGCTCCTGGCTCAAGTTACAAAGAAACTCCATTCTGCTCTGTCTAACAGGTCCACCACTTCAAACTTCTTTTCTAAACGCATTCGAAAATAACGCTGAGCTCGCTTAACTTATGTACACTGAAGCTGCCTTTGATAGCCTTAGTATACCATTCTCCTCTTCTGAAATCCTTCAAACTTGATTGTGACATGCTCTGCTTTAGGAAGTCTTTGATGCACAATAGAAACATTCATATGACGGACAAAGGTGTGTGGCATTCAACCTAAACCCATCGCTCTAAGGTGCGATACTTTCTGGAGGGAGAAGACACAATCGTCGATGAAAATGATATTTTGGCTAACCCTCATCAATCCATTCGGCACTCGTAGTTGTCATCAAGAAAATGGGAACTGACTTGGACAAAAGTCCAGCATCGTATATTATTATCGCTTACTTTTGAACAGGGTCCATCGCCTTCAACTCTAATTTTCACATGTTTCATCTCGGTTATAACTGCACATTCCCATGGCACTTGAACACTTACCAGACTGCAACAGATATGGGTTGGGGTTTTTTTTTTTTTTTTTTTTTTCCCAAGTCCCTGAACTGAATATCTGCATCATGCACCTCTACTACCATTCTGCTTATAGGCTGGAGAAAACTTAGCGAACCGAGTCTCTCCTGAACTGATATGTTTCAGATTGGTACAAATACATTCGCTTGAATGTGTAGCCTGACCATGGCCAGCTGACTGAAGCGAAATCAGTTTTGTATATTTATTATATATAAATAACTTTCGTTATTTACATATTATTTTATATATTTTTACTTTTTTTTAAGGTTACCTAATTGTCATGTTCCTTTTTTCTAATTAGAGTGCACCTTATTGTATACAATCTTACATTTAGTGCTCCTGGTCTTGTCTCGTAGCGGGCAAAAATATAAAGATTAGGTTCGACTTCGACTTAATCGCTTTTCCGTGTGTAAGCCAGCTTTTTATTACTTCCACCTACTCAGTCGAGCTCCTACGTAATGGAGCTATATTTTTAGCGTTGCACAGGTGGAAAAAAACGATTTTTGTTGTACTGCCTATCTTTTATACAATAACCATACACGAGGTTTGCGAAACGGCCTACTTGTTTTGAATCAAACGTAAGTTATCCTTCATGTTTCTCTATTAAAGCTGTCGTTCATTAATGTTATATGAATTTCACAAAAACTGAGCACCTCGCTTGAAGATGAAAAGGAATTAAAATTTTACAACTGTGTAATTGATATTGAGTCCTATGCTACAAGTTACTTAGCAGTCAATCGCTTTTGGAGATCAAACACCATGATTGGTAGTTTTCCAGGATGGCCCAAAGCTGATACAGAGAATTCAACAGTACAGACGTTCAGTTGTTTTTGCAGGGAGCATTTGACACGCAAAAATTCTTTTGTCTTCACGTTTCCAGACTAGACGTCACTTTACTTTCTTATGGGGTTGTCGTAAGGAAACAGGGCGCTGAACTTTTGAAGGTTTGGAAACATTGAACAGACTGCCATTGTTAGTACTTTGTCACTGCAATAAGTATGTGAAATTGTGCTTACAATAAAGGTAATGATTACTTACAATATTTTCTGGGACCCATGTGTTTGTGGTATCATGTATTCATTTTATGGTGATACCCTTATTGACAAGAATTTAATTACAATGAGAAATGGAATAAAATTGATGTGAGGATGTCTAACAGACACCGACCAAGCAAAAGATTAAATATTTTTGTGTCTGCCTTGTAAGTTTGTCCAACTGTTGCCCTATAATGTAAACTGGAACTTAGTTTTGTTGAACTATACTGACAAAGAAATCTCTTGTTAGCTTTTTACAATGTATTTTGCCTTCTTCAGCTTCAGTATTCAAGAGTCGATCATTCCACTTGTGGGACTTCTTCATTTGCTGGCCTTACATTCATAAAGGGAATAATTAAAACGCGAATTGATTGGTGTACTGTGTTTGGCTTCATATTATTTGAATAGATTCCAATAAAACATATTTTGTGTGTTTATTGAGCAGTTATTGGTACATAACCATTACTAGTTCTCTGTTATGTTTATATATATATATATATTCCCTGTATAAAATTTACCTCTCGCGTTTTACTCAGCGGAACGGATCTGCGTACTGTTTCCTGATCTGTGTTCTGTCTACCTGTTGTTTATCCGCTTTTGATATTTCTGCAAATCACAGATATGAAGATTTTATCGGAACAAGTTGTGGGGAGATGAGTTATGAGAAAAGTGTAGTTAACCGGTTTTTGACGCCACCATCTTCTACAAATCTGTTTTAAAAACTTTGTATAATATTTATAGGGTTGAACTATCTCGATAAATTAAAAATATTCGGGAATAATAGTTGCATTGTATCTTAATAATAGCTTTTACCAAAACAGCTAAATAAAATGTTAAAATTTGATGACGAAATCTTTGTTCAAAAGGTGTCCATAATATTTTGTCATCCCGTGTAATGTACAATTTACGTTTAAACTCATGCTAGAAATTATGAATTGTTTTAATACCCTGATATTACATTTATATTAGTCGTGTGTAATACAATATTTCTAAAGGGAGCCTATTACGCTATCAAACTCAAGAATGAACACTGCAATGCGCAATGGGCTTAATATGGTTGTAAAGAGGGTTGACAAAATAATGGAAACACCTGTGATAAGAATATGCACTAATATGGTGTTGGGCTGCATTTGCTTTTAAAAACAGCTTGTGTTTTATGTGGAATAGGTCGAAATAAATCTTGAACTGTCTTAAGAGGAACATTGCACCATTCTGCATGTTTCAAGCTCCTTGAGTAATGGTGTTCAAGGTGGAGGAAATCTGCTTTTTACTCCCCTCTCCAAATATGCTCTTAGTGGTTCTGTAACGTTTAAGTCTGGCGATTGCAAGCCATGGACGATGCCATAAATGTCAGCTTAAGAGAGAGAAATCTTTATTGCAACTTAATAAAAAAGAAAAGATGGTCACAGAGAACTTAATGTTGCAACCGACTCGTCACCTCACTCAGGCCAGGGGTTAACAATGCCAAGACGTACAAAGTGAAGTAAAAAAAAAAAAAAAACTCAGTCCAATTGGTGTCATTGCATGCAAAGCACCTTCTTTCTGTATCTTTTAACACGTGCGAATTTGTTGAGATCAGCATCGAGTTTTTAGACCTTTGAGAGCATCTGAAAAGGGAGGAATCGATCTGTCAGGAAGAATCTCGAATTCCGGGCGGCCAGTCTAGGAGTAGTCCGCAAGGCAGAGATAGCAGCATGTGTCCCAAATGGGTGTGCTCGGAGATAAGTCCCGCAACCATTTTCACTGTGATGATAAACCTCCGGGAATCAATAAGCTCGGAGAAACCCCCATTGCATTTGCTAATACCGTAGTTAGTTTGTGGTGGCAGATTGGATTTCCAATTGGCCCATTTGAGTAGCCACTATTCAGATGCGATGAGAGGCTTTTTAGTCGTTTGGGTGGCTGTGACCCAGACTTCCGATGCGTACAGTAATGGTGGTTAGATAATAGTTCTGATGTATTTCCTGATTATTTTGAGATCTTTAATGTGCAACAGATATTGTTTTGTTATCCAACGAAGACTCGAAGCCCATGAGACGAGTTTATCTAGCTGCATATTGAAACGGAGTTTAGGGTTAAAGATTACACCTATCAGAATGCGAAGTAACAACAGGGATTTTGGTGGGAGCAATCACAGAAGGATTGGTCTTCAGAGAGAACATCATTATCTTGGTCTTCCTTGATTGATTGTCGGGCCAAAATGCTGTAGAAAGGATGCGATTTTCCAAAGACTGTTATTAATGTAGTTAGTGGTCGTGATGAGGTTGGGACTGGGCCCGATTGGGGAAAGAATCTTAAGGTCATCTGCGTAGGAGATGATTATTTGGTTATTCCGCACCAGTGGGACAATAATTGCTGTGAACAACAACAATTTATGAAGTTTTCGCCGAATTTTCTTGCTAGAAACTAGATTGCTGTGACTCGCATTAAGTTCTGCAGTTATTTTTTAGGCAGTATTATGTTTTCTGACTACAGTTCTTTTCAATGTCTGGCGGTTTATTTCACTCCCCTTCGAGTTTCTGCTACATTTGGTCCTATCGGATTTTATTTTTCTATACTTGCTGGATGCAGACCATCACTTTCGATACAGTTGCTTTGGATACATTGAACAAGTCAGCAGTTTTAGTCACCAATGCCCCCCCCCCTACTAAACGTGCACCAACAATTTGACCACTTTGGAATTCAGACAGGTTGGTCTTTACTTCATAGTACTACTGCAAGATACAAAAAAAAAAAAAAAAAAACCATCACTGCATATTCATAAGTACGTCATACAGCCATTACAAAAACTGCTACTTTAATATCAGGTTTCCGTTATTTTGTTCATCCCTGTATATTATCTATGCGTTTCGGCACGTTTTTAACTTACTGCTTCTTGACTGACGTGCTTGCGAACAGTGTTTGAAACCGATGCTGTTACAGGGGGACACTGAATATTACGTTCACGGGTACTGTACTCTTATATTAGTTTTGGACGATCTGTCTACTCCAACGGGGCTCGTCGACTCAGTAATTGCCTCATTAGCCTGGCCCATTTAGAAATAATTAATCTCATATCCTCTTAATTTATAGTAATTTTAATGCGAATAAGTTATTATTTTTAAATAGTTATTTGAAAATTTTTCAATGTCCATTATAACAAATCATAATTAAAAGCAAATGAAATTTAGCAGTTTCAGCAAGGGAAGGCCAATCCAGCTGCACCTAGAAGAACTAAATAGAATGATACGTGAGAAATTATTCGTAATAACATAGTTTTCTAGAAAAATAAGTGAATGTACTTTTTTAATTAGAAGGCAATGCGTGTTGTCAGTGTTTAGGCCGGCTGAATGCGAAAATAGAATGCAAATAGTTATCTGACACATACTTCCAGTTTGAAAAATAATTGGATATTTTATTCTGCCACCCCTTCAAAAATTGAAACTGAAAGAGTCTGAAACCCCTCTTACCCGTAATACTTCATGCCAGATTCTGCTGAATTTTTAATGGATTTCCTTGTGTTTTTAATTGCGAGTCTAAGTCTAATAATATTTTTTGAGAAAGGCGTTATTCTCGAAGTCGATCTTCGGTTGAGAATTCTCTGAAACTTCATCGATATCATCAGAGAAAAGGACAAAACAACAGACGGATTTCGCTTTCGATTTTCTTGATCCTGTAAACGACGATCGAAGTTTCCATGTAGGTCAGTGTATCGCTGTACAATTCAGCTGCCCTTGAGCTTTTTTATCGCCTTGGGCGTTTTCCGTTCATTTCTTTTGAAAACCAGAACAGTTTGGAGCAGCCAGTAATTCCTAAAATCCTAAGCATCTGACTTGGAGGACCATAGAAAATCCTCGCTAGGACGCACCTCGCCTTCTTTTGATCCAAACGATAGAATAGAATTTGACCATTCTTTTAAACATTTTTTGGAAATATAATTAATCGAAAAGCCAATATCAATGGTAAAAACTGATTTGCAAGGAGGATTAGTGGGAGTACTGTTAGTTTCTCGTGTTAAAAATTCGTATTACTGCAATGAAGTTCAACATTTCTTTCAATAAAATATTTAGTAGTACAAGCAAGTTTGTAACAAAGACTGGCAAGATCTCATTTATTTTGCCATCTCACACACACACACACACACACAGGCAACCCCCGTATGACACGGTACTTCTACAACACAGTTGTAAAATTTCGGTAAGCCTCGCATAACGCGGTATTTTTGAGCTTTTGTGTGGGGGAAACCCTGCTATTATGTTGGATGTAATTTTTCAACATTTCCACTCTTCTTGAATCCCCGCTGTTGACTCGCTAGTCCAAAAAAAAAAAAAATTATTGAGAAATCCTTGTATTTTCTTTTGTTGGGAGATTCCCTTGTTACGTTCTGTGATATTGAACTTGTGGAAAAATCTAGATTTCAAAGTTTTATTACTATTGGATAGCACACCATGCCATCCAAAAGATTTAAGTCATCCAAACATTGGAGTTATGTTCCTACTGTCACAGTTGCTGTATTGGGTTAATACAACTTCTTTCATTCAGGCGTTAGATAAATGCATTATATCCGCCTTTAAAACTCATTACAGGTAACCCTCGTAATGAGTTTTAAAGGAGGATATATAAACAGTAATCTGGGTTTGTTTGCTATTGCTTGATAAACCTTTGTGAATTTCATCGTATGGAACTAAGCATTTTGAAGCTCCCTTTTGAACTTTGGGCTCCTTTCATTTAAGACTATGCATTCAAAAAATAAGATTCTAATTGCTCTGCTAACTTTGTCTTCCCCTATGCTTTTTAGTGTAAAATTTGGAAGTTTAGAATCATCTGCGCCATCAACATCTGAATTTATTTGATTTTACCTCCAATGCCATTTGCACCAAATCGCCGGCCTCTTTTTCTACCAGTAATTCTTGAACGTCTTCAGTAATCATATCTTTTTTTATTTGTTTAGGAGCATCGGCAACTAAGGCCATGTTACTCTGTGTGTATTGTCTATAAATTGCGCGTGTCCTGAGCTTGATTTTCTGTTTTGCTGTACGAAAAATCCATGCTACC
The DNA here is from genome assembly GCF_048544385.1 of Mastigoproctus giganteus. Taxonomy (NCBI): domain Eukaryota; kingdom Metazoa; phylum Arthropoda; class Arachnida; order Uropygi; family Thelyphonidae; genus Mastigoproctus; species Mastigoproctus giganteus. The sequence continues at coordinate 262,535,677 of NC_143575.1, forward strand.
CTCTCTGGAGCCCGACTAACTCAGCCACGTTGTGAAAAAGACCCATAAAAATTCCTCCCTTCATCGACGGGATTCGAACTCAGATCTTTTCCATCCGGTGTAAGGAGGAGAGTGATTCTATCAACTGTGCTACCCAGTAGGGCTTCAGTAGTCATATCATCAAAACCTTTCCCTGCTATCGACGTAGCAAGTTCTGCTATCGCACAGATTCCGTTTTCTGCCCGTTCGATCATATTTCCTGAATGAACTGACTCTGGCCATACATTTTTCCACGCGGATTTAACGTTGACGGTTTTACTTATTTCAGCGATAAAGCTGTGATTCTAATACAGTCCACAATTGAGAAATGTTTCCATGCTTC